>NC_090298.1:123866730-124172692 GCF_039906515.1 Pseudorca crassidens
AAACAAAAAACAAACACAAAACTTTCCTCCTAAAAAAAAAAAACCAACGCAAGCACTGTGTTTGGTTCCCTGAGATATAATTTCTTCCTCATAAGCATAGTTCACAAATTGCCCTGTGTGTGCAGATAAAGGCTGCTTCCCCTAAGCTGGCTTTCCAGCTCAGTCTGACACTTCCCTTCGGTACCCTACTGTTTCTGGGTTCTTTATCTTCTTTTTGTCTTTGTCTTCCTGACACCCAATCAGAGATACTTATGAAGGAGCTTTTTTATCAGCTAACCAAAAAGAGACAGTAAAATGTAAGGTCATGGAGGACCCAAAAATGTCTCAGAAAATACATTAGCAGGAATTGGCTAGAAAGGGATTCTAAATTGGTACCTTGAAAATGGGTCTCCTGAGACCAAAATAACCCTGATAATTGTGCCTCTGCCCATTTTCTATTTTGAGTCAGAGGAGAGACTTGTAAGAAGTCCTGGGAGAGGGAGGGTGTGGGAGCTGGTCTAAAAGAGAGAAACAGGAAGGGCCCATTGTCTGTCAACTAAGAGGCTTTGTTTTGAAAATCCCAGGGCTAACATTTTAATGCTTTATTTGCAAAGGGGGACAAGATTGCAGAATAATAGCTCAAAGTTTGATTTGAGTTTGATTCTACCTCTTTCTGTCACCTCAACTTGTCCTCCTATACATGGAACTGTGACTGTGAATACTTGAGATATGTGACTGGAAAAATTTTGCTTTCTGTCTTTAACCTGCTAAGATTTACTGGGACCCAGAATTTACTTACATGTTTCCTTATTAAATAATAATATCAATAGCTGGTATGTATTGAGCCCTTACTATATGCCACACATTGTTTGAGGAGCTCACGTAGTCCTTACAATAATCCTATAAAATATGTTCTGTTATCTCTGCTGAGGCACTGAGAGGCTAAGTAGCGTGCCTAGGGTCAGAGAGCTTAGGAAAAAAAAAAGTGGTAGATCTGGGTAGATTTTAAACACAGGGAGTCTAACTGCAAGTCCTGTATTCTTCACTACTACACTTTATTTCCCCTGAACCCATTTCCTCAGTGAACCCTGATGATCTGAGCAATTTAATGAAATTCAATCTTGGTAAAGTATAATTTTCAAAAAAAGGTTAAATTATGACTCTCATATAGATATAAATATGAACATGTGTCAAAGATTTTATTAACTCGTTAATGAGAAAACTAGGTATGTGTTAAAAGTGCCACTAAAAAAAAGACACATTTATAGATCAGGAATATTGAAATGAACGTGATATAGAGGTGAAAGAGGACTCTTCCACAGTGGGAGCCGGAAGTCAGCTAGACTTCCTCCACCGGATAGAATTTGCATGTCTATAGACAAGACTTATTTTACTTTGCTATCAGTTATTTACAGCTTACAAAATAGTAACTCCCATGGAATCAGAATAAGATAACACTGGAAGGATATGCTATAGACAATGTATAGTTTTCCACTTAAGTACAGTTGTTTTTTGTTTTTCCTATAATAAGAACATTTCACACTTGTTCCTCAAACCCAGGAAGATTTACAACTGATAGGTGTCAAAGGCATTTTAGAAGATAGACATATGAATAAAAAATGACTTACAAACTACCAGAGCAGACACTCATAAATGATTTCAATAAGGCAGATTGTTAAAGAATATAAATAAGGGAAGGAGAGATTCATTCAGCTCTGAGAACCTATTAGAATTTCTATGTGAGGCATTTAGGAGAGGCAATCTAGTTGGAAGAGGGGACTGGAGGCTATCCTGAAGCTGCTTTTAGATACCACTTTACATAAAACTAAGAAAAAGTAGATCATCTCTGTTAAAGAATTCCATGGTGCTTGGTAGGAGCCATTAAAGCTATCTCATGGACTTCATTTGAAATCTAGAAAAATTCCTTGGTATTTAGATTGACTTGGGAGTTAGTACAAAAATGTAGACGTGCTATCCAGACAAAGGGGTATCTTGATCCAAGACACAGAAACCAAGAGAGGAGAGGTGACATGGGAAGGGGAATGATAAGAAAGAGGCAGTAAGAGGAAAAGAGTGTGCCTCAAAACCCATGCTCCCTCAGCCTATGCAGGTCAAGACACCTACTAAGCTCTGTTTCCTTTCACAAGGACCTGACAGCAGGATACTCTACCTTCAGCCCAGAGCCCTAGCCCCAGCATAAAAGTAGATATTCAATATGTATATATTTCCTGAATGAAAAACAATATGGAAGGAAGAAAGAAGGAAGGAAAGGAGGGAGGGAGGAAGGGGGGATGGAAGGAAGGAGGAGAGGGAGGAAGGAAGAGAGAGGGGAAGGGGGATGGAAGGATGGAGGGAAGGAAGGAAGGAGGGAAGGAAGGAAGGAAGGAAAGAAGGATGGAAGCAAGGGGGAAGGAAGGAAGGGGGAAAGGAAAGAAAGAAGAAGGGGGATGGAAGGATGGAGGGAAGGAAGCAAGGAAGGAAGGAAGGAGGGAAGGATGGAAGAAGGGAGGGAGAAAAGGAAGGAAAGAGGGATAGGAGGAAGGGGGAAGGAAGGAAGGAGGGAGGGAGGAAGGGCGGATGGAAGGATGGAGGGAAGGAAGCAAGGAAGGAAGGAAGGAGGGAGGAGAGGGAGGAAGGAAGAGAGAGGGGAAGGGGGATGGAAGGATGGAGGGAAGGAAGGAAGGAAAGAAAGAAGGATGGAAGGAAGGGGAAGGAAGGAAGGGGGAAAGGAAAGAAAGAAGGAAGGGGGGAATGGAAGGAAGGGGGGAAGGAAAGGACAACATTGAACTTCATCTAATTGTTCCTCAAGCTTTACTGTTTCAGGGGAGAGCTAACCACCAAGGACCACCCTTCCCATATGACTCATTTAAGACCCTCCTCCACTCTGCCTCATGATTCCTTGTCTACTTCCCTCTATAAACCACAGGTCTCTGTCCTTTCCTTTGAGATGCTCCTCATTAATGAACGTTTTCCATATTGCAATACCCTAAATAAAATCATCTCTTTCATTGTCCTGTGCATTTTTGTCTATCTCAGAAGGAAAGAAGAGTTCCGGACCTAATCTATGGATCTGAAGGACCCTCCTGTGGATCTGTGGTTTAATACAGGATGAAGGCATCCAAGCTTTTAATTTGTTTTGACTGCATCCTCCTTATATACACGAAACAGCAGGGACCAGGCTGCTGTGAAAGCCTCAGAATATAACTTAACCAAGAAAGAAGAAACCATTGTCAGTAGCGCTGGCATAAGCATCTTTGTCTTTGGGACACAGGGTGAATCCAGGGACTTGTTTGAATTCCTCATTTGGGGGATTAGGGCATATAATGGAGAGTGTTTTTCCTTTCCCTTTTGGACAATGGACTGGGGTGGCGGGGGAAGGTTTGAGTTGACTAACTTAACAGCATGAACAGAAAGACTAGTTTAGAGTAAGAAATAGGAATATATTTTTATTTATCCAAAGATGTGGCTAAAGGTGGATGCAAGCAACAAAGCTACCTTCGACCTGCTTAAGGAAAAAAAAATGAGGGACTTTATTGGACGGATTCGGTATAACTCAGTACTTGAAGAAAAAGTTGAAGAATAAGAACAGCTCTGAGATATAGATAGTAGAAAGTGAACAGACAGTGATGAGCGAGTTCCTACTCCTTTCAGCCTCACTGTCCCTCTGCCAAAGAATCAAATTCCAGGGAAAGGGCATCTGATTGACAGGACGTGGATCACATGCTCACCTCTTGGCAGAGGGAGGTGGCTCAATCCTGATGAGTTGATTGGCAGTAGCCAAAGTGGGAGAAATTATACAGCAAAACGGGCGGTGGGAAGGACTATTACGAAAAGGAAGAGTCAAGGATTTGGGGAAGGCAAAACAGCAGATTTACATAGAATTACCACGTAACTCAGTGATTCCACACCTAGGAGATACGAAAACATACATGCACACAGAAACTTTTACCTGAATATTTCTAGCAGTGTTATTGATAATAACCATAAAGTGGGAAACCTAAATGTCCATCAACTAATGAGTATACATTCATACAATGGAATATTATTCAGCTATAAAAAGAAATGGATCGCTGTGCGCTGGGCAGTCCCCGCAGGTTTGTCTCTTGCTTCAACAGTGTTTGGACGGAATAGACCCAGGGTTGCCCCTTGCTCCCCCCTCCAACTACCCTCCAACCTTTTTTCCAGTTGCAACCTTCGGAATCAGCCACTCAGCTATCCTCGGCCTCCAGGCCCAGCCAGCACCATTTTTTGAGCTTAGTTCCTTTCTACCAATTAAGCATGAGCTCCCAGGTTCGTCTGCGGGCCTCCTACACCCCCCTCTCTCTGGGCTTCGATTTTGACCACGATGATGTGGCTTTGGAGGGCGTGGGCCACATCTTCCTTGAAATGGCTGAGGAGAAGCACGGGGGCCACCCAGCGTCTTTTGAAAATGCAAACCCAGAGCCACGGCAGTGCCCTATTCCAGGACGTGCAGAAACCATCTCAAGATGAGTGGGGCAAAACCCAGGATGCTAGGGAAGCCGCCATTCTCATGGAGAAGAGCCTTTTGGATCTACATGCCCTGCACTCTGCCCGGGCAGACCCCCAGCTCTGTGACTTCCGGGAGAGCCTCTTCCTGGAGGAGCAGGTGAAACTCATCAAGAAGATGGCGACCACCTGACCAACCTCTGCAGGCTGGCTGGTCCCCAGGCTGGGCTGGGCGAGTATCTGTTCCAAAGGCTCACCTCAAGCACGACTAGGAAACTCTGAAGCCCACGGCCTTTGAGGAGCCCCTCGGGTGTCAGGGCTTCTGCCCAAAGCCTCTCTCTCTCCAGCCACCAGGCAGCTTTTTAACCACCCCGGGGCCCTCTCCCAAGACATGGACCAAATGGAAACAATAAAGCTTTTTGCAGCAAAAAAAAAAAAAAAAAAAAGAAAGAAAGAAATGGAGTACTGATACATGCAACATGATTAACCTTGAAAACATTATGCTAAGTGAAAGAAGACAATCGCAAAAGACCATATATTATATGATTCCATTTATATGAAAAGTCCAGGATAGGCAAATCCACAGAGACTGAAAGTAGGTTAGGTAGATTAGTGATTACTGGGGACGGGGAAGGAGGGGTGATGGGGACTGTCTGATAGTGGATACTGATTTCTTTTAGGGGGAAAAATTGTTTTATAATTATATTGTGGTGATGGTTGCACAACCCTGTGACTAAACTAAAAACATTGAACAGTATACTTTAATTATATGAAATGTGAATCTCAATACAATTATTTATAAAGAAGCAGCAGCTTTTCCATTACAATATTGTTATTGCAATAATGAAATCTGTTCTAATTAACTTTTTTGTTTTTACTTGTTGGTAAAGTAGGTAGAAGCTACTGGAGTGGATCTTAAGAGATAAGAAAGGAAGTCACTGGTCAGTCATGAAACATAAATTACTCCTTTGGAATAGGGCATTGTTTTATGTTAGGAACAACTACCACCAGTGTGTTCCTTAGTTAGCTTTGTAAGTTATCAAAAAAGTATGGATTTTTCTGTCAGTTCCTTACAAATGTGTCAACCAAACTAAAACAGGACCTGTCCGGAATGAAACTCACGTGAGGCAACATGGAATACTCTAGAGGATGCAGGCTAAGAAGTAGGAAATCTGAATTATCTCCATTGATAAGCCATTGACACATACGTGGTAAAAGACTGTAGGGAAGTTCCTGCCCTTCTCCAGGCCTCAGTCTCCTGACATGGAAAAGGAGAGTGATGGAATAGATTAGTAGTTCCCAAAGACCGTTTCTCATTAAGGGCTGTGGTTTAATATTTCCTCAAAACAAATCAATGTAAACAAAAAGTGAACCAATGTAAAGAAAATTCTAGGCAAATAGTATGGATATTGTAGAGATATGGCAAAAACATGACATTAGTGTAAGAATTACTGAAGTTTGGCAAATACTACGTGATACCTTTTGCTGTAATCTAGTTACGTGCAACAGAGGTGGGAGAACCCATTATTTTGTAAAGCTGGATTTTACCCCATTTATTTGATTTATGATAAAAAGTTTCTAAATAAGAATGATATTAGTAAATAATTATCATTTGTTAAGTTTTATTATGTGCCTGTCCTGACAAATAAAGGGAAAGTTCAGGAAGATGTTATGATCAGCCTAAAGTTTAGGTGAGTGGGGAAGGCTTCCCCAAAACTGAGGCTGGAAGGATGATAAGATTTAGTAAGGTGAAGGGCTAGGGAGCTTTTTGTAGTTGCAAGGGCATTGTTGAAGGTCTACAGTTGAAATTGAACATGTAGTTCATTGGGGGAACTAATCTATCCCACGTGGTTGGAACATAAAGAGTGAGGGGGAGAGAATTCCATCAGCCACCAGCACTTACTGAGCACACACCTCACTTCCCACAGTGTGCTAGGTGCTTTGATTTTTTCATTCAAGCCACAAAAAACTCTCTGGGGTCAGCATTTTTACTCCATTTTACAGATGGGGACTGAGGCTCAAAGTTAAAATATCTTGCCTGTGGCTGCAGAGCTAGTAAGAGGGAAAGCCTGGATTTGAACACAATCACTTTGCTTCCAGAGCTGGTAGGCTAAGCCACTACACACTGCACACTGGTCACCTCAGCTTCTCCACAGCATTGCCATCCCTCAGATTTTCCTTGGTCCCAGCTAGATGACAGACTGATTGAGCCACAGACTCCTTGCTCTGTGAACCTGGTTAGGAAGCCTATTGTTAAAGTAAATAAGACACTTGGAAAGCATAACCAAAGCTATTCAAATTCTATAAGCCAGTTTTCTCCAAGATTTTGCACTTGGGGATGAATGTCAAAAGGACTTGTTAGGAAATCATATCTTTTAGAACTTCCATATAATTTCTTTCTCCTTAACACAGAGTTGAGAAAGGTAAAAATAAGAGTGTTTTGTTTTTTTCTGGGGAAAATTGTAAATCTTTAGTTGGGACAATGATTGAAAAATAACTGGTCAGTTTTTGCCTCCACACTATGATTTGGTACAGAAACGGCAAAAGTCACTCTTCACTACATGTATAAGAGGCTTGCTTAAAGTAATGTAGTTTCTCAGGGTTCAATGTGTGTTCCCCATAATAGAATAAATCTCTAATAATAACACACAGCACTCTTCCCATTGTTGATGTTCAAGTTCTTATTCCACACCTCCAACTGTATTGTTATTGAACAAAGGCTGAAGAGGGTAACACAGTGCAAGAATTTCTATGCTACCCATTCCAACTTCAACAGAGGGAACAAGTGACCCAAACGCTTTAATTCCAGCCCAAACTTTGAAAGAAAGCACTTTTGTTAATGTTTGAGTTCATTATCTTACCATTGGAATATTAAATTAAAAAAAAAAAGAAAAAAATAAAGGCAATGTTTACCCATGATGGCTAAGGATTGGATCTATATTTTGGATAAAATTGTCATTCTTTTGGCCTATTCCTAAGAGGCATTTTTAAATGGAGTCATAACAGCTAAGATTCCCTATTGTATTCTCTTAAATAAAACGTTCATTGGAAAGGAGAAACGTTCAGGAAATTAGAAGATTAAAAAAACTAAAAGGTTTTTCTTTTTTCTAATGTGATCACTTTGATGGCTTCAATGGTCCAAGAAAGATGACTTGTGCATTTCAAAGATTTCACTCCATTCTTTCTTTTCTTCATTTCTCTGCGTTTGCACCATAACTAAAAGTGAGTCAAGTGTATGTCCTGGTTAGGAGTCTGAGAAGATGATTTAGGATGACCAACTGGCCCTGTTTGCCCAGCATTGAGGAGTTTCCTGGGATGCAGGATGTTCAGTTCTAAAATCAGAACATGCCTGAGAAAATCAGAATGAGGTTGGTCACACAAAGATGGTATCGTTTTGGCCTAGTTAGAGGTCTTTGCTTAAACAAACCAGAGAGGACACTCATCCCTTGTCTACTGAGTCACAGTCTCCTGTGAGTCCAATCACTTATTATTTTAAAAATCTTCCCAGGTTGTTCTGATATCCAGCCAGGTTTGGGAGTTTCTGAGATGCTGCAGGTAATTCCTAAATAGAATCGTTTCTATCGGTCTCAAACGGAAAACGCAATCGATATAACATTTCTTTTTTCTAATTTTTGTAGTATCTTTGAAGTCGAGCTGTGTTTAAAAACAAAAACAAACAGCTTCCATGACAAGAGGGACGGCTATAGTCTTAACATTTCACAAGGTGCGTGCTCTTTTGAAGACTGACTTTTGTCCAAGACCCCAGGAACTGAAACATCAGCTACCCACGTGGTTTTGAGAAAGCTGAGGGTTACATTTGGCCTCAATGATCTTCCATTTCCCTCTGGTCTCTCATCCCTCATGGAGGGAGAGAGATGGGGAATGGAACTCTGGACAATTTCTGCTACTCTCAGAATCCTCAAATAAGATGCTGACTTCCCCCACTTTTGACTTCAGATTCTTAATTCATCTTAAAACTGCAGTTCACAGCTTTACATTATAATATAATCTGTGTTTATTACAAAATATTTGGAAAATATAGAAAAATAAAAGAAAAATGATCCAACTGTCTTCTCTCCAATTCAAACAACCTTAACATTCTGATGTATTTCTTTTCTGCATTATTCCTTTGTATTGCCTTTGTATTATAACTGTCATACTCTATTTGCATACTACATTATATTGCTTTTTTTTTTTTTTTTTTGGCGGTACGCAGGCCTCTCACTGTTGTGGCCTCTCCCCCGTTGCGGAGCACAGGCTCCGGACACACAGGCTCAGCGGCCATGGCTCACGGGCCCAGCCGCTCTGCGGCACGTGGGATCTTCCCGGACCGGGGCACGAACCCGTGTCCCTTGCATCGGCAGGCGGACTCTCAACCACCGCGCCACCAGGGAAGCCCTATATTGCTTTTTAAGTAACTGAACATGCTCCTATATCATATCATACCATAAATAGTACGTTTAATGGCTACATTATATTTAAAGAGGATGGGCATAACTCAATTTATCAGGCTCTTGGCTAACTTTCCAGAGCAATGTCTTTAACATAATCTACCAAATGCTAGAAGATCATTATGAGACACACATTCCAAAAACATAATCTGGAGAAGAATCACGATCCTGATGGTTCACGTACAACTAAGTCTTTCCTTTAGGTTAAGAACAGGTCATTTCTCAGGAATATTTCTTTATTTTGGTATTTTGTTGTGGTTGTTTTTCATTTAGATAATAGAATAGCTTCAGATAAAATTTTAAAAAGAAAAAATCACCCATAATTCCACTGCTCTACCAAAGCCACTCAAAGGTATATAGACACATAGATTCTTATACAGCTATCATCATACAATGCATGCAGTTCTGTGTTCCTCTTTTCCACTTTCTATTATACTATAGTCATTGTGCAATGTTATTACATACCCCCTACAATTATCACTTTTTAAATGGTTGTGTAATCATCTGCAAGTTGTTGTCTTTGGCAACACAATTCTTTTGGTTTAAGAACAGGTAACAATTATATGAAATAACTGAGGAAGAAAAAAATTACTTAAAAAAATTATTTAAGCACATTCTAAAGCAGTGATTTTCAGATTCTGATCCTTAGTATATACCCCAAAGATTACCATGGAATAGGAGTTGAGGAGAAATCTGGGACGACCCAATCTTCATTCTAGCAAAACATTTCTCCTTTACGTTTTCTTTTGAAAATATGCTCTTAATCAAAAAGAAAGGAAGAGAAAAAAGTATAAAATTAAATGATGCAGCTTTTATGGTAGAATCTGTCATTAACTAGCAGTGTGACCTTGGGCAAGTTACACACATGCCTGAGTTTCCTTGCCTAAAAAATGAGGATACTAATTACTAATTTTACCAAACTCATTGGGCTGTGATAAAGATGAAATATACGTGCGATATATATCGATTGCTTAGAACAATGCCGGGCCCTAACTATTGTATCCGTTTTTATGAAATAAATAAAATAAAATACTGGAAAAACAGCACCAGGCCAACAAATCTAGAGCACGTTCATGTGAACTTTAAAGCAAGAAATAGAACATTCGGACAGTGATAGATCTATGGATGGTAGTGATAGTTCCCAAGTAGAAAAAAACTTACCCATGATTTTGGGGGTAAGATTATCAAAGTGTCTGACTAGACTCTGATATTTCATACCTGTGTGACTTCAGCAATTGACTTAACTTTACTAAGTCTCAGTCTTCTCATCTGTCAAAGAGTGTTAATAATATTAACTATATCCTAGGATTCTTGTGAGCAGTAAATCAAGTCATCCCTATGAATTATTTAGCCCAGGACCTGGTCCATTTTGCATCTTCAATAATAGACAGTTAGAACCTTCCCAGGTACAATGTATGTTGATCATTTACTGGAATTTTGGGGGCACATCCACAACTTAAAGAGCCAACATGCACAGCAGAAATTAATATGACATTAAATCAACCATGCTTCAATAAAATTTAAAAAAAAAAGAGCCAAAATGCTACATATGGAGTCCAGGTGGTCAGGATGGAAAAGAATTTTGGTGTCAACTTGCAAAAAAGACAATAGAAGGAGGAAATCTACACTGATATCCCTCTGGAAGTTAAGGTGCCAAGACCCTCTTATCCATAATTGCAGGCAGTGGAGTTTGGGGAAGCATGGGAAAGATGTGAAAAGCACTACCTTAGGAGTTAGGTGACCTAATCCTAGTCCCAGATTTGTCCTAAACTTGCCACATGGCCTTAAATAAATCAGCTTTCTGCTTCACTCTTAAATTAGCCCCTGTCTAAGCAGTGGTGGTTGAACAAAAGATAACCTCAAAGATCTCCTCATCTCTATTATTCTTATGGAGTAAGGAGTCCTTTGCTATTTTTAGAAGCCCTGGGATCATCAAGGTTTTGTGGACAAGAAGGTGTTACATCTTACAGAGTAGCATGCAACTGTGATGAAGACTGCCATTTGTCAATCAGTTATATTGCCTCTACCTTTTTTCTCTATAAGAGAGAAATTATCACACTAAATAACCAAGATTTGGTGGTTACATTCCCGGAGAATAAGAACGGTTTGTAAGAGTCTGCTCTTAAAAAAATATTTCTCCAGATATTTGTAGTTGGAATCCTTGTATTTAGCTTAGCCACTCCCTTGTCTGTGAAATGAAATAAATTACCACCAAGACTTAATATTGTCTCTGGCTCCAAGCAGAAGGGGAAAAGCAGTTTTGGTCAGCAATACAGTAGAATTAGAGAATATTTGCCTTATTTAATCATGGTCTGGCCGAGTCATTCCGATTGATATTGTTTGGAATGAAAACTTTACCAGATGTTCACTTAAATGAGCTAGAGAGATTAATGATCAGTCCTACCACATTATCTTGAAGGGTGGGTATAATCATCTCCAAGGAATTTCCTGGAGCCGGACACAAAGGTTGCTGATTGTAATTACAGCTAACACTTTATGAAGTACACACAATGTACCAGGCACCACTCTAAGTGCTTCATGTGTATTAATTCATTGAGTCCCACAATACCCCCTGAAGGAAGGTACTAACGTTATCCTTTTACAGGAATGAAGTCACTCAGCTAGTAAGTGGTAACGGCAGGATTTGAATCAGGAATGTTGACCCATAGGCCTACGCTTTTAAAACTACGCTATACCCATTGCCCAATACCATACCCTGTTTTTGACCCAAGGTGCTGTTAAAACTTGAATGAATTAGGCTTGTCATTAACCTACAAGTGGGTGAAGAGGAATCTGAACTATTGTGAGTAGGGAAAAATATAATGTCTGACCTGAGGGAAGGAAGAATGCCAAATTTTGGAGAAAACATTCATATACCTGATTCGAATCTCTTGGGTTACCAAAACAACATATCCACCATTTAGTCATCTTTTAGAATAATGTGAGGAATGTAAGGGGAATTGAAATTTAGACCTCTACTCCTTGTCTGCATAAGATATCTGGAATGTTTTGTTGCTATGATCAAAGACAAGCAGATCATGTTGGTCGATGCTTCTTGGTTAACCTTAAGAAGAAGCAAAAAGAACTGTCAGATTTTCCTCATTTCCAACGGAATCCCAAATATTTCTTTGTTCTTGGGGTTTATTGGAAGTACTATACTGGTTGACATTGACATCCTTCTGAGCTTACTATCTGAGAGCTCCCTTATCTTTTGTTAGCAGGTACTCTCCAACAATACAAAGAAAGCATAACAGGTAAGCTATCCATTTAGGTTTTGAAATAACAGAGTGGTTTGAAAAGGGTGTTGGTTCTGGATGTAGAGATTTGTGGACAGAATCTTTCAGATCTGAGACTGAGAACTCGTAATGTATTTGAACGGCATAATTTCATCTCAGACTCAATCCCCCATTTTTTTTCTCTTAAAGAGTGTGTTAAAGATATTTTTATTACAGCATATTTTTTTCCTTGTTCCTCTCTCTGTGAAGGTTTTCAATCCATTTGCATGCAACACAAGCTTTCATCTATATAATTAGGATCCCAGAAACTTGTAGCAGTTGGCTATGACATTCACATATAAGCAATTTTGTCAGTTCAAGCATCATGATATGACATTAAAAACTTCAGTAATAGGATAAGAAAGACTGCGAGGGAGGCAATTTTGACACAAGTTAAATATTTTGCTAATCACAAGCAACCAAAGAAATTGGAACTCAGATTAAGACTTTAATTAGCTAAAATATAGCCTGTCTTAAAAGATGCCATCTCTATTATGCCTCCTTATAAATACAGAATTTCTCCAATAGGAAATAATCTGTCTCCTATCACCTGGAATATTTTTTTTTAAAAGAATTTATTTTTTCTACTATTAAAAAATTATACATGGGCTTCCCTGGTGGTGCAGTGGTTGAGAGTCCTCCTGCCAATGCAGGGGACACGGGGTCGTGCCCCAGTCCGGGAAGATCCCACATGCCGCGGAGCGGCTGGGCCCGTGAGCCATGGCCGCTGAGCCTGCGCGTCCGGAGCCTGCGCTCCGCAACGGGAGAGGCCACAACAGTGAGAGGTACCACAAAAAAAAAAAAAAAAAATTATACATTATCAATGAATAAAACAGAGAAAAGTAGAAAGATTACCCAGGGTCTCACCACCTTCACACTGGTACTTAAACTTTGGCATACCTCCACTTAGTTACAATTATGCTCTGCATATAAATGCTGCATCCTTCATTTTAAAAGCTGAACTGTATTTTTTAATATATAGAACCATAACTTTTAATGGTTTTCATAGTAGTCTTCTGAGTGGATGCCCTATAATTTAACTACATATTCCCAGATTCCTAAACTAATAATGTTTCCAACTTTTCTATTCTAATAAATATTAGTTCAGTACTCATCTTTATGCCAAAACATTTTCCTTTTTTAGGATTATTTCTTTGGATTAGCTTCCCTCAAGTGGAATCACTACTCAAAAATGTTGTATTCTGAAGTTTATTGCAGATAAACAAATTTTATCAGCGTATACTAACTTCCTGCAATAAATTCACCCACAATACACTGTTAATTGGTTTGTCCAATTCCAAAAATAAGGCTTGGAAAGCAGAAAGTCACTGTTCCCCGAAGGCATTCTGAATTTTTCTGTTACTTTAACCAGAGTTTCTGAATTTTCCTTATGTTACTTTACCTTCTTGCTTTGTCATGTATTTCTGCCATGAACTTAAGTCCTGGAGTTTATTCACTGGAAGGTTCTGACTTTGATTGCGGGCTCTTTCCACATTGATGAATTCCCTCTTGTGGCCTTAATCTTCTGCATCCCTCTCAGTGAGAGTGAGAGTGGATACTGTGGCTATTTCCCCACAATGATTCTATGTCTTCCCTGTGTCAAATCTCTGGGGGACTGGCCCCACCATGGCTGCAGAGGTGGTCCCTGATTTAACCTAATTGACCTTTTCTTGCCCAACACGCTATTGAAACAACTCTGGTCATGTCACCACTGACTTCCCTCCATTTTGTTCAATCTAATAATCAATCCTCAGCCCTCATCTTACTTGACCTCTCAGCAGAATTTAGCATAGTTAATCACTCCTTTCTTTTTGACGCACTTTCTTCACTTGGCTTTCAGGATCAAATCAAGTCAGGATCTAATCAAAAAAACAAAAATTATTCTTAGCGTCTGACAAGAGGGAATTTAATTCAGAGCCTTGATAACCTAGGTGACAAAAGAGCTGAAAAGGAGAAAGTGAGAAAACCAGAGATGGGCAACAGCAGAAACACGGTATCAACCTTGGCTCGAGGAACAGAGAGGAGAGGAGGTGCCCATGGGCTTGAGGGACCCAGCAGAAGCTAGCATCATGAAGGGTTTGTCTAGCAGAAGCCGGAGCCGGAACAGAGGTACAGCCACAATAAGAGACACCACCGCAGAGGAGAGGAAACCCTGGTTTCTCCTTTTCTCCCTCCCTCCAATTTTCCATCAGTGTCCTTCATAAACTAATCCCAGCTGGAAACCAACTAACATCAGAATCTTGGGAAAAGCAGCTTGCAGTTGTCAATCCCACTGCCATACAGACTCAAGAAGAAGGGGAGGAGGGTCTACAGGGGCAAGTCTGCCACAACAGACTGCTTTATCCCCTGCTCTACTGGTAACTCCTTCTCTGTCTTTCTATTGGCTCTTCTTCTCTCTGCCCTCTTAACATCAAGGTTCTCCAAAGCTCAGTCCATGTTCCACTTTCTTGTCTAGTTATCCATGAATGCTCAACAAATTCTCGCCCCCAAACCCTAAATTGTTTAGAACAACAATTTATGGTCACCTCTCATGATTCTGTAGGTTGACTGGGCAAAGCTGGGTAGTTCTCTTTTGGGATCTATCATGACGTATGTGGTGAACCCTGGGATGTGTCGACCAGATCCTGATTCAGAAATGAACAAATTATTACAGCACTTGCTGGGAGTCTGGCTGACAGCCCTCAGCTGTCAGTCTTTTTCAGGGAAAGTCTCAGTTTGTGAGGGTCACCTCACCCAAGGTCTCATACCCTTCCCAGAGTAGCCCATATCCAAGGACTGGTTAATATAGAGGATATAAAGCACAACATTTTCATCCCAACTTAGGGCAGATACAAGGGATCATCCCATCCTCAGAACTCCCTAAAAGCATCAGTTGAGGTTCTGATGGAATTGCTTAACAGCGTGATTTCTCCCTTTGTCAATCCTGTTTCCCACCCTTCCCTTCCATACATTCCACAGGCATATATCCCCAAAGCACTCCTTAATGGAACCTCTGTGTCTCAGAATCTACTTTCTGGGGAAACCAACCCAAAACATGGTTACCTCAAGATGGTGGCTAAGGCTGGGGTCATCTAACAGGTTGGCTGGGTTGGACATCTACGATGCCTCAATCACATAGCTGGCAGTTGATCCTGACTATCAAATGGACTATCAACTGGAATGTCTAGACATAGCGTCTCTATGTGGCCTGGGTTTCTCTCACCATGGCCACTGGGTTCCAAGTGGGACCACTCCAAACATAAGTGTTGAAGAGGCCTGTGCATATTGTTACGTCCTAGAATATTAATTCTATTGGTCAAATAAGTTACAAAAAATCAAAGGGAGGAGTATTAGACTTCCCTCTTGATGTGAGGAACAATATTCACATACAAGGAGGAAAGAAAGGATGGAGGCTTTCGTTGTAAACTCTACCACATTTTTTCCTCTAGATCACTCCATTAAAACTCCTCTTCTCGGGCTTCCCTAGTGGTGCAGTGGTTAAGAATCTGCCTGCAAATGAAGGGGGCATGGGTTTGAGCCCTGGTCCGGGAAGATCCCACATGCCTCAGAGCAATAAAGCCCGTGTGCCACAACTACTGAGTCTGAGCTCCAGAGCCCGCAAGCCACAACTACTGAGCCTGTGTGCCACAACTACTGAAGCCTGCATGCCTAGAGCCTATGCTCAGCAACAAGAGAAGCCACTGCAATGAGAAGCCCATTCAATGCAACGAAGATTAGCCCCCGCTTGCCGTAACTAGACAAAGTCCGTGGGCAGCAACAAAGACCAAACGCAGCCAAAAATAAATAAATTAATTAAAAAAAAAAACCCCCCTCTTGTCATGATCACCAATAATCTCCATATTGCTAAATCCAATGTTGTATTCCCAGTTGTAATCTTACTTGATCTCCCAGCAGGATCTCTCACTTCTTTGACAATCTCATAATATCTACAGGCTGATGATTCCCAAATTTTTACTCCTGTTCAGTCCACTCTGACAACCTATAAACTCCTATAAGCAACTATATGCCAATAAAATGGACAACCTAGAAGAAATGGACACATTCTTAGAAAGGTACAACTCCCAAGACTGAACCAGGAAGAATAGAAAATTTGAATAGACCAATCACAAGTAGGGAAACTGTGATTTAAAAATTCCCAACAAACAGGACTCGAGGGCTTCACAGGCAAATTCTATCAAACAGTTAGAGAAGAATTAACACCTATCTTTCTGAAACTATTCCAAAAGTTGCAGAGGAAGGAACACTCCCAAACTCATTCCATGGGGCCACCATCACCCTGATACCAAAACCAGACAACAATACCACAGAAAAAGAAAATTACAGGCCAATGCTACTGATGAACATAGACACAAAACTCCTCAACAAAATACTAGCAATCCAAATCCAACAATACATTAAAAGAATCATACAACACGATCAAGAGGGATTCATGCCAGGGGTGCAAGGATTATTCAATAAACGTAAATCATTCAGGGTGATACAACACATCAACAAATTGAAGAATAAAAAACCATAGGATCATCTCAATAGATGCGGAAAAGCTTTTGACAAAATTCAACACCATTTATTATAAAAACTCTCCAGAAAGTGGGTATAGAGGGAACATACCTCAACACAAAAAAGGTCATATACGACAAACCCACAGCTAATATCATACTCAATGGTGAAAAGCTAAAAGCATTTCCTCTAAGATCAAGAACAAGACAAGGGGCCTTCCCTGGTGGTGCAGTGGTTAAGAATTTGCCTGTCAATGCAGGGGACACGGGTTCAATCCCTGGTCCGCAAAGATCCCACATGCTGTGGAGCAACTAAACCCATGAGCCACAACTACTGAGCCTGTGCTCTAGAGCCCACGAGCCACAACTACTGAGCCCACATGCTGCAACTACTGAAGTCTGCATGCCTAGAGCCCACGCTCTGCAGTAAGAGAAGCCACTGCATTGAGAAGCATGCACATCGCAACAAAGAGTAGCTCCCAGCTCGCTGCAACTAGAGAAAGCAAGAAAGCCCACACACAGCAGCAAAGACCCAATGCAGCCAAAAAAAAAAAAACAAGACAAGGATGCCCACTCTTGCTACTTATATTCAACATAGTTTTGGAAGTACTAGCCACAGCAATCGGAGAAGAAAAAGACATAAAAGGAATCCAAATTGGAAAAGAAGAAGTAAAACTGCCACTGTTTGCAGATGACATGATACTATACATGGAAAATCCTAAAGATGCTACCAGAAGACTACTAGAGCTGATCAATGGATTTGGTCAATTGCAGGATACAAAATTAATACGAAGAAACTTGTTGCATTTCTATACACTAACACCAAAAGATCAGAAAGAGAAATTAAGGAAACAGTTCCATTTACCATAGCATCAAAAAGAATAAAATACCTAGGAATAAACCTACCTAAGGAGACAAAAGACCTGTATGCAGAAAACTATAAGACACTGATGAAAGAAATTAAAGAAGATACCAACAGATGGAGAGATATACCATGTTCTTGGATTGGAAGAGTCAACATTGTGAAAATGACTATACTACCCAAAGCAATCTACAGATTCAATGCAATCCCTGTCAAACTACGAATGGCATTTTTCAGAGAACTAGAACAAAAAATTTCACAATGTGTATGGAAACACAAAAGACCCCAAATAGCCAAACCAATATTGAGAAAGAGAAATGGAGCTGGAGGAATCAGGCTCCCTGACTTCAGACTATACTACAAAGCTACAGTAATCAAGACAGTATGGTACTGGCACAAAAACAGAAATCTAGACCAATGGAACAGGATAGAAAGCCCACAGACAAACCCACGCACCTATGGTCACCTTATCTTTGACAAAGGAGGCAAGAATATACAATGTGGGGGCTTCCCTGGTGGTGCAGTAATTGAGAGTCCACCTGCTGATGCAGGGGACATGGGCTCGTGCCCTGGTCTGGGAAGATCTCACATGCCGTGGAGCGGCTAGGCCCGTGAGCCATGGCCACTGAGCTTGCGCGTCCGGAGCCTGTGCTCCACAACGGGAGAGGCCACAACAGTGAGATGCTCGCGTACCACACACAAAAAAAGAATATACAATGGAGAAAAGACAAACTCTTCTATAAGTGGTGCTGGGAAAACTGGACAGCTACATGTATGAGAATGAAATTATAACACTTCCTAACACCATACACAAAAACAAACTCAAAATGGATTAAAGACCTAAATGTAAGGCCAGACACTATAAAACTCTTAGAGGAAAACATAGGCAGAACACTCTATGACATAAATCACAGCAAGATCCTTTTTGACCCACCTCCTGGAGAAATGGAAATAAAAACAAAAGAAATGGAAATAAAAACAAAAATAAACAAATGGGACCTAATGAAACTTAAAAGCTTTTGCACAGCAAAGGAAACAATAAACAAGAAGAAAAGACAACACTCAGAATGGGAGAAAATATTTGCAAATGAAGCAACTGACAAAGGATTAATCTCCATAATTTACCAGCAGCTCATGCAGCTCAATATCCAAAAAACAAACAACCCAATCCAAAAATGGGCAGAAGACCTAAATAGACATTTCTCCAAAGAAGATATACAGATTGCCAATAAACACGTGAACGAATGCTCAACATCACTAATCATTAGAGAAATGTAAATCAAAACTACAATGAGATCTCATCTCACACCAGTCAGAATGGCCATCATCAAAAAATCTACAAACAATAAATGCTGGAGGGGGTGTGGAGAAAAGGGAACCCTCTTGCACTGTTGGTGGGAATGTAAATTGATACAGCCACTATGGAGAACAGTATGGAGGTTCCTTAAAAAACTAAAAATAGAACTACCACACGACCCAGCAATCTCACTACTGGGCATATACCCTGAGAAAACCATAATTCAAAAAGAGTCATGTACCACAGTGTTCATTGCAGCACTATTTATAATAGCCAGGACATGGAAGCAACCTAAGTTTCCATCAACAGATGAATGGATAAAGAAGATGTGGCACATATATACAATGGAATATTACTCAGCCATAAAAAGAAATGAAACTGAGTTATTTGTAGTGAGGTGGATGGACCTAGAGTCTGTCATACAGAGGGAAGTAAGTCGAAAGAGAAAAACAAATACCATATGCTAACACATATATATATGGAATCTAAAAAATTTAAAAAAAAAGGTTCTGAAAAACCCAGGGGCAGGACAGGTATAAAGATGCAGACGTAGAGAATGGACTTGAGGACATGGGGAGGGGGAAGGGTAAACTGGGATGAAGTGAGAGAGTGGCATGGACATATATACACTACCAAATGGAAAATAGATAGCTAGTGGGAAGCAGCCACATAGCACAGGGAGATCAGCTCGGTGCTTTGTGATCACCTAGAGGGGTGGGATAGGGAGGGTGGGAGGGAGACACAAGAGGGAGGAGATATGGGTATATATGTATATGTATAGCTGATTCACTTTGTTATAAAGCAGAAACTAACACACCATTGTAAAGTAATTATACTCCAATAAAGATGTTAAAAAAAAAAACACATGGTATTGGCGCCAAAACAGACATATAGACTAATGAAATAGGATAGAAAGCCCAGAAGTAAACCCATGCACCTATGGTCAATTAATCTACAACAAAGTAGGCAACAATATACAATGGAGAAAAGACAATCTCTTTGATAAATGGTGCTGGGAAAACTGGAGAGCTACATGTAAAAGAATGACATTTAGAACATTCTCCAACACCATATACAAAAACAAACTCAAAAGGGATTAAAGACCTAAATGGAAGACCAGATACTATAAAACTCTTAGAGGAAAACATAGGCAGAACACACTTTGACATAAATCGCAGCAATATCTTTTTCCATCCATCTCCTAGAGAAATGGAAATAAAAACAAAAATAAACAAATGGGACCTGATGAAACTTAAAAGCTTTTGCGCAGCAAAGGAAACCATAAACAAAACAAAAAGACAACTTACAGAATGGGATAAAATATTTGCAAAGGAAGAAACTGACAAGGTATTAATCACCAAAATATGCAAACAGCTCATACAGCTCAATAACAAAAGAACAAACAACCCAGTAAGAAATGGGCAGAATATCTATGTAGATATTTCTCCAAAGGAGACAAACAGATGGCCAATAGGCACATTAAACAGTGCTCAACATCACTAATTATTAGAGAAATGCAAATCAAAGCTACAATGATGTATCACCTCACATCGGTCAGAATGGCCGTCATCAAAAAGTCTACAAATAATAAATGCTAGAGAGGGTGTAGAGAAAAAGGAACCCTCCTACACTGTTGGTGAGAATGTAAATTGGTACAACCACTATGGAGAACTGTATGGAAGTTACTTAAGAAACTAAAAATAGAGTTAGCTGATGATCATGTAATTTCATATACTTATTTATTTTGTTTATGTCTTCCCCTGGAAGGTAAATGTTTTGCTCTGTTTAAAAATTATTATTATAACTCCCATGCCTTTTACAGTGGTGGGCACATGTATGGGGACCCAGTAAATATTTGTTGAATGTATTAAGTTAATAAATGAATGAATGAATTCACATAAGATAGCGTAGATGGAAATAACTACTTTTCCAGTGAAGTTATCTTGCATGCTTTTTATATTGATGTTCTACACAGTACATTAACACTTCTAGTAATTCTGAGTAAATATCTTACAATATTCAGTTCAATAACTTCTTGCAAATGAAATATTACATACAAAAAATCAGAAAATGTATGCATTTTACATTGGACAGCTTATGCAAACCACAAGGATAAACACACTCACACACGACCACTGATATCCCTCTGTGGACTCAGAAGTTTATTGGGAACTAATGTGAGTGTCTTACATATTCTCACCTCTTAGAAGTCACCTAATTCCCTTGAGGTTGGAGCTACATTTCCTAGAGAAGCCAGTATGCCTATTCAGGTCACTATGTCTGACATGTTGTTCAGAAGCCTTGAAATTATCTCTCTGGGCTGATTTTACCCCGCTACATTGTGTACGTCCCAAAGTCAAATCTGAGTCAACCCTGTGTATATCTGTGAATTACTTTTAGTCAAAGAACAAAATAATAGAAATGTCATACTTCCTAATTAACTTACCTTATGGCCCAATAAGGAAAGAAACCCTGGTTTGGAGGACGCTTCTAAATTGTTTCTTGCAAAATTGGATGGTACAACCTCTTCATTTTATGTTGTCTTGTTTTTTCCATCTGATTCTAGGGAAAAGGACTCAGGCATCTTCAGATGAAAATGGTGCCCTGAATAGGAGTGTAAGTAAAACCTAAGATCAGAAAAGGAACATCTGGACTATAAACTGATGATGAGCCCATGTGGAATGTAGATGATAAGATGGAAAATAGTCTCTAAATTTCTCCCTGAATCACTTTTTGGTTCCCATAGAGTTAATCACAGATGGAAGCTTGGGAGTCCACTGTGTTCGATTTCTCTTGCATGGTTCTGTCCATTGCCCAGTCTCTGCTCCTTCAAGCTTCCTGGTCAAGGCCATGGTCAGGGTGACCATAATCCTTGCTGTATCCTGGGAGAATGGTGCCAGCTCCTTTATAGTCCTAAGAGTAGAATTAGTATGCACAGCATGCAAGGCAAAGACATCTTCCTCTGACTGATACTGGCTCTCTCTCAGAGTAATAATAATAATTTTTTTTAAATAGTAAGCTAAAAGACTTCTCACTAGTAGTTAAAAGGAAAAAGAATAAATGGATTTAGGGGTATAGTGGGGTATCTTGCCATGACAGATGGACATAAGGCACTTGGCTGGTGGTGGTATAGTAAAGTTATTTAGGTGTAAATAGGGGTTGGGTCTAAGAAGGCAGGCACTCAAAAGAACATACTTATTGAATCAATGAGTGAACCAATGATTTAAATCCCATGTCCAGTTTTTTTAATTTAAATTAAATTAAATTAAATTTTTTAAATTTTTGGCCACATGGCTTGCGAGATCTTAGTTCCTGGACAAGGATTAAACCCGGCTGCCGGGCTGTGAAAGTGCAGAGTCCTAACCATTGGACTGCCAGGGAATTCCCTATCTTCAGTTTTTAAGTCTCTTCTACACTCAACTTCTTTCAGCTACAAACTGTAATAATTAGGATTACATAAAATAATGTTTGCAAAGCACTTAGCACAGCACAAGCGCAGAGTAATTGGTCAGTAAAGACATATTTTTACTCTTCTACTTGACAACTTCACAGGTTTGAACAACTTGCTGAAAAATGTTAAGGGAGGGTCCACACAAAATAAGAGAGTTGGGTAGACCAATGAGGTTGAAGGATGGTTTCACAGTGGTCCAACTTCTGCTTTGCTTTGCTATTATTGCAGGTCTGCTAGATGCATCCAGAAGATTTCCTGCTAGCTGAATATATGAACAGTTTTGCCCGGTACAGAGAACTATATAATTATCTATCTAGGTAGTCACATTGTCTTCATAGTCTGCTGTGAGTCTCCTTAGGATTGTATAGAGACACCGGAAGACAATCCTGCATTGTAACTCCACTTTTATATACTTGATGTATCAGGGATCTGCATAAGATTTGTTGCTGCTTCGTTAAAGATGTTTGGAAACATATTGACATCGGTAACTCACAACAGTATTTAGTCATTTATTTTATTTGTATATCTTCTAGGAAATGGATATATAACAAAAGAACCAACAAAGATTTATTCCCTGCCCTAATGAAGCTTATGGTCTTGTGTGTGAGACAGAAATTAAAGAAGCCAAGTAAATGTACAACTACAAGTGTAAGTAGTGATGAAAATGAGGGTTTTTTTTTTATTGTGAGTTCTGATTATTAAATTTATGATGAAATATTTTGGGTGGCAAAATGACATCACCAAATATAGAAATGATTGGGTGAATGAATTTGAAATTTTTTTTACAGAAAAATACACATATCACTATTTTTTGGTAAGAATCCATTCAAATGCATTTCAAATTGGATCTCAAATAGCTAATTGAAAGAAGG
This sequence comes from Pseudorca crassidens, assembly GCF_039906515.1. Taxonomy (NCBI): domain Eukaryota; kingdom Metazoa; phylum Chordata; class Mammalia; order Artiodactyla; family Delphinidae; genus Pseudorca; species Pseudorca crassidens. The sequence goes on from NC_090298.1 coordinate 123,889,881, forward strand.
AAGGAAGGAAGGAAGAAAGGAAGGAAGGAGAAAGAAAGAAAAAGAAAGAAAGAAAGAAAGAAAGAAAGAAAGAAAGAAAGAAAGAAAGAAAGAAAGAAAGAAAGAAAGAAAGAAAAAGAAAGAAAGAAAGAAAGCGAAAGAAAGAAGAGAGAGAGAGAGAGGGAGGGAGGGAGGGAGGGAGGAAGGAAGGAAGAAAGAAAATTCCTGCTGTGCAGAGCAATGAAAATGGTAACACAAATAGATTTGTGGAAATGGAAGAACTTTTTTCATTTTTCTAAGTCTTTGAACAGCTCTGAATGGAATTACTGGCTTGTGGGAAACTGACAGCAATATGTGATTTATTGCTTAGTTCCTTTAAGAAATATCATTGTTTTTAGGTTATATTGTGGTAAGGCCAGAGTCTTTTCTATGAACAGTGATGGAGACTGAAAGTTTGTGATCCTGGGAGTAGAGAGCAAGTATCACCTTGGATCTAGTGGGGGCTAACCCTGAATCCAACCTTATCAAGGGTCCTCTTTCTAAAAAACTTCTCACTGAAGTGTAACAGGGCATGAATCATAAGCATGTAGTTTGAAGAATTACGGCAAAGTGAACATACCTGAATAGCCACTTCCCAAGGAAAAAACTAGAACATTACTAAAAATCCTGCTTGTGCCCCTTCCCAATTATTACCCCTACCTCTTCAAGGTCCTTACTACCCTGACATTTAACACTATACATTCATCTCACTATATAGTATTCAACACTGTAGGTTCATTATATATTCATTACACTGTTTATTCATAACTCTATGTATTCATTGCATATAAATGCACCATTAATTTCAAACCATTCATTCATTTGTGCATTCAAAGTACCTAATCCTTTGTGTCTGACTTTTTTCTCTCAATATGATTTTTGTGAGATTTGCCCATGTTTTTGTATGTATCAGGGGTGCATTCATCATTATTATTGCTATGTAGTATTCCATGGTATGAATTTATTTATTTGTCCATTCTACTCTTGATAGACATCGGGGTTGTTTCCAATTTGAGGATATCAAGAATAATGCTGAAATAAACATCTTTCTCTAGAGTTTTTAGTGACCGCACACATGGATTTCTACTGGGAATACATCTAGGAGTGAATTGCTGGGCCATAGGTTTGTGTATGTTTAATATTAATAGATAATGCTAAACCATTTTCCACTGAGGTTATAATCATTTTTATTCCTACTGGCACTATGTAATAATTCCAGTTTGAATTTGAGAATGGTCAATCTTTTTAATATTAGCCATTTTGGCATGAAATAACCTCATTTTAATAATGTTTATTTAGGCAGTCATTTTTTTCTTTGTCAACTAATTTTACATTCATGTATAATAGTTGGACATAAATGTCACTTTGTCATAATTCACTTCTTAAAACTACATACTCTAAAAGCTTTGGTATTCACCAATTCCTGACCCCTCTACGTTATCTTCCAGATGTTATAGTAAAAATAATGATAACAATAATAGTTAAAATATCTTGAAGGCTTACTATATGCCAGACACTATTCATTTATTCTTATTAACATCATTTAATTAATTTATTCCTCATAACACCACTAGGCGATAGGTTCTAGTATTATCCTCTTTTTAGAGGGCCCAGAACTGGGGCCCAGAGAGGTAAATTAACTTGTCCAAAGATGCACAGTTAGTAACTAGTAAGACTTGGGTTAAATCATAGGCAGTCCAACTTCAGAGCCAGTGTTAAAGAATAATTTGCATTACTATTTCTCCATAGATAGTAGAAAATCCAGACTCCTCTCATTAACCTCAAAAGTTCTTGGAGGCTTACATTTTTTTCTATTCATTTCTTTTTTATATTGCTGGCTTCTGAAGAGTTTTTACTGTCACTCTTACCTTTCTATCTATCTTATTCTGCTGTAGGCTGGGTGTGACCCAGATGTACCTACAGCATATTTTTCTTGATTTTCTTAAAATATACCAGTACAAGGAAATGTACTATATTAGTTAAAGAGAGTTATGGCACATAACAAAGCTAACGATATAAAATTCAATGTAAGGTTTTCATGTTCCTAAAATCCTACTGCCGGTCAGACCACTGGCAATGGTCACTGGCCAATTTCTCTGCAGATCCTCACGCTGCCACCATTTTGTGGTTCCATTTCATCCTCTCTTCAGTATATTCCTTTCGTATCTCCAGTCTATATATTCAAACCCCATATGTGCCTTTCTTAGCTTTTACACCATTCTAGGGTTACTCTAGAAAACTTTAAAAAATCTTCTTTTAGATATAGAATTATTTAGTTCTTCTGATCTGACTTCTTGGTCTTTCAGTCTATCTCTTGGGGCCTTTATTTTCCCAACCAAAATGGATGATCATGGTGTTTTGCTGACACTGTAGTCTTCTATTAACCTGATCAAATTCTTAACCATGGCCTCTTCATACCAGTCTTTCTTTAAGTGGAGGAAAGCTTGTATTAGGTGAAAAGAGCTGCTATAACAAAGAAACCTCAAATGCAAGAGAAGTTAATGCTGTGGGCTTACCACAATATACAATATACAATGACATTTTGTTTTAGGAATGCTGTCCTTTTTTAGCATCAAGTCAGGGGAAGAGAAAGAACAAAGAGGATGAGAGCTGGGAGATTTTTATGACCAATCACACCTAACCACAAGGCAGCCAGGAAAACATTTTCCAGCTGCAGACCCATGAAGAGAATATGGTTCTGAAGACTGGCTAGCAGTCTCTGCCCCTGGGCAGGATGGAACTCTATTCTCTTCTGCTATGAAATGGGCCACCTCCCCTACATCAAAATGATGGAAACAAAAAGTAGTTTAAATGATGGAAGCAAAAGTAGTTTCTGTCATTTTGAAATGTTAGGAAAACTGTCTGATTAAACATAGAACAGGGAATGTGCTTATGAAATAGGTTTTGGGTGGCTTCAGATGCAATGGGACCAGGGAAGGGTGGGAAGCAGGAGGTCAAGGTTCATATGGACCAGAAGGAGGAAAAAGGGAAAAAGAAGAGCAGTCTACCTGCATCACTGGCCCCGGGTATTACTTTGCCTTTATCATACCTCTATTTACAAATCCTTTGTGTTCAAAGCACTCAACAAAGGATCCATACTTTGCAATTGTTGCCTGTGAGAGATGAAGTAGGAAGGATGTGATTTCACAAATGGGGGAAATGGGAATTTCAAACAGGTGGATGTCATGCAATAAGGGACTCTAGACAAGAATCTGAGCTTCCTTGTTCATTTTATGTAATGATTAAATACCGTGTGTGTGTGGCAGGGGTGGGGAGACAGGGGGTTATGTTTGATCCCCCACTCCCTCTTTCCCTTCTATGGCCAACTCCATGCTCTTTGCTGAGAAAGTTGACTGGATTTGGCCCAAAGGGAGTTGACATTTTACTATCATTTTTTAAAACTATTTCTACTTGGAGGATGCTGGATAACTGACAAATTTTATTCCAGTTAAACTACTTTTTTTTTGTCTTTAAGCAGTTGAAAATTTTTTCTTTTTCATTCCCATTTTTGCTCTCCAACAATGAGTTCTCTGCCTTATGGCTGTATCCACAGGTATTTATCTACAGACATTCACTCTCCCTCAGATTATTAGAGGGCAGGGGCAATAAGCAGAAGTGGGGAGCAACACTTTTCTGACTTTTAGATATAGGATCTCCCCATCACTCAACTTGTTGACTATTTGTAAAGGTATGGAAAACAAAGGGATAGTTGGAAGATTTTAAACTACATGTTGGTAAGAACAAATATTACTGATGGCTATTAAAATAATATGGGCAGGTGCTCCTGCACCTATATACACTCTATACTGGAAATATTTCCCTATAGTAAATGGAGAAATCTGTAGTTGGTATCTTTTGATAAGGACAGAACAAACATCTTGGAATTAGAGATTACTCTGCTGATAAGCATTTATTTATTTATTTATTTACTCTCAAAGCAATTAGCTAGGAAGCTAAATATTGGTTAAAGAGGAAAAAATTTGAAGTCAGTGCCACGGTAGACTCTCGACTTTGGCACTTTACAGTAGTGTGATATCAAGCAAGTTACTTAATCTTTCAGTGCCTCACTTTTCTAATCTTTAAAATGGGAATAGTAATAATCATATTAATAATAATCACCTTACAGATTGTTTGGATGATTAAATAAGTTATTGAAAGCTAAAATGGTTAGCACAGTATTGGCTGTTTTATAAGGGAAAAAGTGGTATCCTCATTGATGTGTTCTAATCTTAAATTTAATTCATCATTTGCTCCCCAACACCTATACACACACATATAATACACACACAGTAGTCTACAATCCACATATATTAGTGCTTGGTGTATATTCAACCAAGCTTTTATTCCTATATAAATAAATATGTACATGTACATATTCATATAATACCTAATTATATTTTTTATTTAATAACAATTAAATTAAGATCTAATTAATAATCCTATTCTATAACTTCATTGTTTTCCACTTTGTATTTCTTGGCCTTTATTCTAAGTCTATTATAAAGACCTATTTTTAAATTTTTGCTTAGGATTCCATTGTTTGAATGTGTGGTTTACTTAACAGGTCCTCTACCAAAGGACGTGGGAGTACTTAAAATTTTCTCACTTAACCACACAAAATAGTGAAAGCCCCAAGTATCAATACCATGATATACACCTTTGGAATATTCAAGGAAATGAAATGAAGCAGGAGCCAGAGATTCCAGTCTTTGTAAAGGTTATTTGTCATCATTTTAAGGGTGTCAACACTGACTACATGACTTGTTCAAGTTATAAAGCTAATAAGTACTGAAATGAGATTCAAATCCAATTCCCCTTCCTTTCAGAACAATAAGAAACTATGGTAGGGGTGGGGTGTTGGTAAACATACTGGGCCTAGAAATATTTGATTTTGATCTTAAAAACTAGAGATCAGAGATGATATGTGACTCACCCAGGATCACTCAGCTCGTAAGTGATAGATGACAAAGATTCTCTCCCTGACCAAGCTCCAGCCAGGCCCTCTGAGATCTCTTCTTGACTAGGTCTCAAACTTGGCCTATAAAGACATGAACAAAATGCTAACACCAGAAAACTATTAGAGCTAATCAATTAATTTGGTAAAGTAGCAGGATACAATATTAATGCACAGAAATCTCTTGTATTCCTATACACTAACAACAAAAAATCAGAAAGGGAAATTAAGGAAACACTCCCATTTACCACTGCAACAAAAAGAATAAAATACCTAAGAATAAACCTACCTAAGGAGGCAAAAGACCTGTATGCAGAAAACTATAAGACACTGATGAAAGAAATCAAAGACAATACAAACAGATGGAGAGACATACCACGTTCTTGGATTGGAAGAATCGATATTGTTAAAATGACTATACGACCCAAAGCAATCTACAGATTCAATGCAATCCCTATCAAATTACCAATGGCATTTTTCACAGAACTAGAACAAAAAATTTTACAATTTGTGGGCATCCCTGGTGGCACAGTGGTTGAGAGTCCACCTGCCGATGCAGGGGACACGGGTTCATGCCCCAGTCTGGGAAGATTCCACATGCCGCAGAGCGGCTGGGCCTGTGAGCCATAGCCGCTGAGCCTGTGCGTCCGGAGCCTGTGTTCCACAATGGGAGAGGCCACAACAGTGAGAGGCCCGCGTACTGCAAAAAAAAAAAAAAAAAAAAAATTTTACAATTTCTATGGAAACACAAAAGACCCCAAAGACCCAAAGCAATCTTGAGAAAGAAAAATGGAGCTGGAGGAATCAGGCTCCCTGACTTCAGACTATACTACAAAGCTACAGTAATCAAGACAGTATGGTAATGGCACAAAAACAGAAATATAGCTCAATGGAACAGGATAGAAAGCCCAGAGATAAACCCATGCACCTATGGTCACCTTATCTTTGACAAAGGAGGCAAGAATATACAATGGGGAAAAGACAAACTCTTCAATAAGTGGTGCTGAGAAAACTGGACAGCTACATGTTTGAGAATGAAATTATAACACTTCCTAACACCATACACAAAAATAAACTCAAAATGGATTAAAGACCTAAACGTAAGGCCAAACACTATAAAACTCTTAGAGGAAAAAGATCCTTTTTGACCCACCTCCTAGAGAAATGGAAATAAAAACAAAAATAAACAAGTGGGACCTAATGAAACTTAGAAGAATTTTCACAGCAAGGAAACCATAAACAAGATGAAAAAACAACCCTCAGAATGGTAGAAAATAGTTGCAAACAAATCAACAAAGGATTAATCTCCAAAATATATAAGCAGTTCATGCAGCTCAATATCAAAAAAACAAACAATCCAAACAAAAAATGGGTGGAAGACCTAAACAGACATTTCTCTAAAGAAGATGTACAGATGGTCGACAAACACATGAAAAGATGCTCAACATCATTAATCATTAGAGAAATGCCAATCAAAACCACAATGAACTATCACCTCACACTGGTCAGAATGGTCATCATAAAAAAGATCTAGAAACAATAAATGCTGGAGAGGGTGTGGAGAAAAGGGAGCCCTCCTGCACTATTGGTGGGAATGTAAATTGATACAGCCACTATGGAGAACAGTATGGAAGTTTCTTAAAAAACTAAATATAGGGCTTACCTGGTGGCGCAGTGGTTAAGAATCTGCCTGCCAATGCAGGGGACACGGGTTCAAGTCCTGGTCCGCAAAGATCCCACACACTGCAGAGCAACTAAGCCTGTGTGGCACAACTACTGAGCCTGTGCTCTAGAGCCGTGAGCCACAACTACTGAGCCCATGTGCCACAACTACTGAAGCCTACACACCTAGAGCCCGTGCTCTGTAACAAGAGAAGCCACCACAATGAGAAGCTTGCGCACCACAATGAAGAGTAGCCCCCACTCGCCTCAACCAAAAAAAAGGCCACATGCAGCAATGAAGACCCAACGCAGCCAAAAAAAAAAACACCTAAAAATAGAACTACCATATGACCCAGCAATGCCACTACTGGGCATATACCCTTAGAAAACCATAATTCAAAATAGTCATGAACCACAATGTTCATTGCAGCTCTCTTTACAATAGCCACGACATGGAAGCAACCTAAGCATCCATCGACAGATGAATGGATAAAGAAGATGTGGCACATATATACAATGGAATATTACTCAGCCATAAAAAGAAACAGAACTGAGTTATTTGCAGTGAGGTGGATGGACCTAGAGTCTGTCATACAGAGTGAAGTAAGTCAGAAAGAGAAAAACAAATACCGTATGCTGACACATATATATGGAATCTAAGAAAAAATTGGTTCTGATGAACCTAGGGGCAGAACAGGAATAAAGATGCAGATGTAGAGAATGGACTTGTGGACACAGGGAGGGGGAAGGGTAAGCTGGGATGAAGTGAGAGAGTGGCATGGACTTATATATACTACCAAATGTAGTATATATACTACAGCCGCATAGCACAGGGAGATCAGCTCAGTGCTTTCTGACCACCTAGAGGGGTGGGATAGGGATGGTGGGAGGGAGGGAGACACAAGAGGAAAGAGATATGGGGGCATATGTATATGTATAACGGATTCACCTTGTTATAAAGCAGAAACTAACACAACATTGTAAAGCAATTATGTTCCAATAAAGATGTTAAAAAAAAAAGATACATATACCATAATATTCACTGCAGCACTATTTACAATAGCCAGGACATGGAGGTAACCTAAATGTCCATCAACGGAAGAATGGATAAAGAAGATGTGGCACATATATACAATGGAATATTACTCATCCATAAAAAGGAACAAACTTGAGTTATTTGTAATGAGGTGGATGGACCTAGAGAGTGTCATACAGAGTGAAGTAAGTCAGAAAGAGAAAAACAAATGCTCTATGCTAACGCATATATATGCAATCTTATAAAAGTGGTACTGATGAACCTAGTGGCAGGGCAGGAATAAAGATGCAGATGTAGAGAACGGACTTGAGGACACAGCAGGGAAGGAAGCTGGGATGAAATGAGAGAGTAGTATTGACATATATACAGCACCAAGCGTAAAATGGATGGCTAGTGGGAAGCAGCCGCATAGCACAGGGAGATCAACTCATTGGTTTGTGAAGACAAAGAGGGGTGGGATAAGGAGAGTGGGAGGCAGGCTCAAGAGGGAGGGGATACGGTGATATACGTATACATATAGCCGATTCACTTTGTTGTACAGCAGAAATGAACACAACAGTGTAAAGCAATTATATTCCAATAAAGATGTAAAATAAATAAATAAAAAGAAGAAACAAAAACAAAATGCTAACATCATTTCTACCAGCTCAATGCCTCACCCCTAGAATGACACTAGCCCCTTTAAAGGGACCGCCTGAGAAAACTTACGGCTGCCAAAAGAATTTACTGTTTGTTCCACCAACACCTGAAGATGGGGTCCCCTTCCTCTCAGCCCCTGTGGGAGGGGAAGAGCCCAACTTCCATACACGGCATCAATTAACAAACCAGGTGGGAGTCACATGGACCAACCCTACCTTCCCAGTTTGGGTAATTTTTCACTTCCTTGGTTCTACTGAGCCTCTGCTCACCATCCTCCCTTTTCCCTCATTCTCCCTTTAGAACACCCAGTCTCCTTTGTACAAATCAAAGTTGAGTTCTGTTCACACTGGACTCTTTTCCTACTGCAGTAGGATATTACTGACTAAAATCTGTCCTTACAACTTTAACTAGTACCTGGCTTATCTTTGACATAGAACAGGCTGCCCTAGAACCCAGATTGCCCTTTCTCATCTTGAGCTCTTCAATGAACCCCAGGATTTTATCTTTCGGGGAACCAACAGTAATCCAGAATACTACTGTAACGCTGAGTCCAGTGACTCAGGCTGCTGGGACATTCTGCTCCATTTTCTCTCGTTTTCCTTTCTGGAAAATGAAAGCTTAGCACAGTGACTGATAGTTTCTCTCTTGGCAGCAAAAAGAGAAGGGATCACAGGCAGCTTTTAGTGTGCTTGCTGTGACACCTCTTTTAATATATCCCCTAGGTCTGCCAGGTTTCCTGGACTTTCCACATTAATTCAATCTTTGAAGTCTCAGAGGCTCTTTATCAAATGTGTTTATTCATAGGAACTCACTAGGCCTTTTAAAAAACATAGACGTATATCATATTAGTTTTTAGATAGCAGGATGAAAAGGAAATGGGGCATAGTTAATTTTGATGGAGAAGAAGAAAGAAATACGAATTTCTGGATATAATGAGAAGGAATGTGATGGACAGCCAAGATTGTTATTAGATGCCTAAGTAGAGGGACTGTCCAATGGCAAAAGATGTTTCTTTTTTTAAAATATAACAACCTATTGACATATAATGCATATATCCCATAGTTCACCCATTTCAAATATACAATCCAATAGTTTTTAGTATTTCACAGAATTGTGCAACCAACAGCACAATAAATTTTAGAACATTTTTATAACCCCCCAAAGAAACCTTTTACTCATTAGTACTTACTCCTTATTTTCCCCAACCCCCTGAAGGCTTAGACAACCAATAATCTACTGTCTGTCTCTATAATTTGCAGCAAAGGGCTTTATTTTGTTTTGTTTTTCTCGTTTTTTTTTTATTTTACCATTTTAACCATTTTTACGTATACAGTTCAGTTGCATTAAGTACATTCACACTGTTGCTCAATCATGACCATTCAGCTCCAGGATTTTTCATCTTCCCAAACTAAGACTCTGTACCCATTAAACTATAACTTCCATCCCTACTCCAGCCCTTGGCAACCACCATTCTATTTTCTGTCTCTATGAATTCGACTACTCTAGGTACGTCTTATAAGTGGAATCAGACAGTATTTGTTCTTTTGTGATTGGCTTATTTCACTTAGCATAACGTCTTCAAAATTCATCCATGTTGTAGCATGTGCTAGAATTCCTCTCCTTTTTAAGGTTGGATAATATTCCATTGCATGTATATACCACATTTTGTTTATTCAATCATCTGTCAGTAGACACTTGGGTTGCTTTCATCTTTTGGCTATTGTGAATAATGCTGTTATGAACATGGGCATACAAATATCTGTTTGAGATACTGCTTTGGGTCCTTTTGGGTAGATACCCATAAGTGCAATGGCTGGATTATATGGTACTTCTATGTGTAGTTTTTTGAGAAACTGCCGTACTGATTTCCATAAAGGCCACACCATTTTTCATTCCTAACAGCAATTCACAAGGGTTCCAATTTCTCTGTATCCTTGCTAACACTTGTTATATTCTGTTTTTTTTTTTTGATAGTAGCCATCCTAAGGGATGTAAAGTGATATCTCATTATGGCTTTGATTTGCATTTCCCTAATGATTAGTGATGTTGATCATCTTTTCATGTGCTTAAAAGATATACAAAAGCCCTTTGTGTATCTTCTTTGGAGAAATGGCTATTCAAGTCCTTTGCCCATTTTTAAATTGCATTGTTTGTTTTTTGTTGTTGCTGAGTTGTAGGAGTTATTGATATATTCTGGATATTAAACCCTTATCAGATATATGATTTGCAAATATTTTCTCCAATTCCATGGGTTGCCTTTTTACTATGTTAATAGACTCCTTCAATGTACAAAAGTTTAAAATTTTTGTGCTGTCCAATTGATCTATTTTTTCTTTCATTGCCTGTGTCTTTGGTATTATATCTAAGAAATCCTTGCCAGAGCCAAAGTCATAAAGCTGTCCCCCTGTGTTTTCTTCTAAGAGTGTTATAGTTTTAGCTCTTACGTTCAGGATTTTGATCCATTTTGAGTTAATTTTTGTATGATGTAAGGTAAGGGACCAACTTCATTGTTTTATATGTGTATAACCAGTTTTTTCAACACCAATGTTGAAAGCAAAGGAAGTTCTTAAAGGAAAAGTTAATGTTTTATTCTGAGGTTCTTTTAAGCAGAGCCTGTGGCAAGAACTTATTTACAGATAGTTTATTTGGCAAGTGATCTCAGGAATCAGGAGTGAGGGAAAAGGAAGATTGACACAAGGAAGGATAGAAACCCAGTATAAAGGTATATTATGGAGGTTGCTGCCATAAATGACAGAGGCTTGGTTCACAGCAGCACTGTTTACAATAGTCAAGACATGGAAGCAACCTAAGTGTCTATCAACAGATGAATAGATAAAGAAGATGTGGTACATATATACAATAGAGTATTACTCAGCCATAAAAAAGAATGAAATATTGCCATTTGCAGCAACATAGGCAGACCTAGAGATTATCATACTGAGTCAGACAGAGAAAGACAAATATAATATGATAACAAATATAATACGATAACACTTATAGGTGGAATCTAAAAAAATAGTATTTTTTTAGAATGTTTACCAAAGGGGAAGGGGTGGGGGAAGTATAAATTAGGAGTTTGGGATTAACATATACATAATACTATATATAAAATAGATGAACAACAAGGACTAACTGTATAGCACAGGGAACTATGTTCAATATCTTGTAATAATGTACAATGGAAAAGAATTGAACAGAATATATAGATAAATACATATATATACACTTTTAAAAAGGAAGAAAGTGATCAATGTCGTGTAGGAGATACATATGGGAGGGAGAGGAGGTTTCTAGTAATGGGTAACAAAGGCTTCAAGAAAGGTCACATGTAAACTGAGTCTTGAACAATGAGGTTTATACATTGATTCATTACGAAAATATTTATTGATGGCCTTTTGTGTGCCAGAGACGTTACTAGGAGCTAGGGATTCTGTGGTGAGCAAACAAAAATAGTCCCTGCCCTACTTATACTCTAAAAGAAAGACACAAGATTTATAAATTAATTTATCAAATTAATAAGCAAGATAACATAAGATAGTGGTAAGCGCTATCAAGGAAACAAAATATGACAATTTGATAGAGCGTCGAGCTGGGATTGGAGGGGTATGACTGTGGATAGGGTGATCACAAAATTCTCTAAGGAGACCACATTTAAGTGGAGACCTGAACAGTGACAAGAAGGAGTCAACCCCATAACTCTCAGAGGAAACTGTTCTAGACTAAGAAAATGGAAAGGCCAGATGCAGGGAAAGGGCTTGTGCATTTAAGGAATGGAAATAAAGGCAGTGATTCTGGAGAGGAAGTGCCAGGGATGGAAGAAGGCTATGCAATGAAGTCAGACGGATGGGCACAGGCCAGGTCACACAGGACCCAGTGGGGATCCCACCCAGTAAGGCCTTTGGAGTTAATTTTTGTGCCAGGAACGTCATGGGAGGGTTTTAAACAGGAGAATGAACTAATACAATTTATGTGTTAAAAGCTCATTCTGACTGCTGTGTCAAAAACAGACCACGCAGGACAGGAGCAGAAGGGCTCAGTCCAGTGCTGAGGCTCCTGCAGATGTCACCCAGGTTGGACTTGGGGATGGCTTGGTCCAGGCTCGTGGCAGTAGAAACAGAGAGGAGGGGAAGTTTAAGATTCAGTGTTGGAGGTGGGCTTGAAGATTGCCTTGGTTGTACTGAGGTGATAGTTGGAGGCATGGACAGAAGTGCCAAGTCAGGCAAGAGGCTTATAAGGAAATGAGGCCTTTCTCCTCCTTGAATGGTTTAAGAGGGCCACTGATGAATAAATGATGGAGATGTGGCTTTGAAACAGATCAAGATGGTGAACACTGTGCAAAGGAATCAGACTTAATTCTGTAGGCAATGGGGAATAATTGAAGGTTTTTTAAACAAAAGGGTGATAGGAACCAAGCTGCGTTCTTTGTCTTGTCACCATTGGGTCAAATAGCTCATAAATTTAACCAGAAAAACAACCACAACAATAGTGTGCATAAGTGTGAGTGTGTGTGTGTGCGTGTGTGTGTGTGTGTATTTAAGCAAGGAAAGTAAAAGCCATTTGGACAGTAAAACCAGTGACCTTCTTCTTCAGAGGTTAATTTACTTCTCTGTTTATTGATGTTGCTATGGTGATGCTAAAACGCTAGCCAGGAGGACAGAGAACAGTTGACTGTCTCTGCACTTAATAATCTGATTTTATGTAAGACATCAAGAAAGAATGCAATAACTCAGGCCCTTTGCTGCGAGCATTAAAAGAAACCAGATGAGGCTGAGCTCACATCCTTTCCAGCCACAACAGTGCCCCTCCTTGGGTGCAGGGTTTCAGGCCCAGCTGTCTTGGCACTACCCAGCCTGACATTTGGAGGAACTCACCCTGCATCTTGCCCCCTCTCTCCCTTTCACTCCCTCAAACGAGAATATTGCAAACAGCCCACAGAGTGAAATAAAACCACAAGGAAATAGAAAAGGAATTCTGCCTATAAAAGGGGATTTGCAAAGGGAAGCTAGTTTCATTGGTGGATGGAAATGACTCCCTCCCAGAGTATTAGCTGATATGGCCCTGAGCATGGGAATTGGAGAAGCTGCAGATTTTAATTTAGATTTGGATTTTTCCACTTTCTTTCAGGAAGTTGACGTTTGGAAGCTGGTGGTCAAGGTATTTTTTTTCCTTAATTAGAAACACATTCTTTCTGTTGTTGTTTAGGATAAAACCACTGAATTTTTCACTTTTCTCAGTGTCATAGTAAGGTTGTGTTCTCTAACTGGAGTTTTTGATGAGAGCAGTAAAAAACAAAAAGGGACCTTTCATCATTCCAAATTCTAAACTCTGAGCATTGCAGATTTTTTAATAATATCTCACTTAAGCCTCCTAGCAATCATAGAAAATATTAGTATTATCCTAATCTCATAGATGAGGAAGCTGGGGCTTCACTGGTGTGGCGGCCCACAGATTATTACGGCGTTATGTGTGATGTGATTTGAGCAATAACAAGAAAGCCTGCTGCCATTCTGAAATAGCTGGGACTGGACAGTTTTACATGAATAAACTTTTCTTTTGCTCAAACATTAGAGGATTTCAAGAATGGTTCAAAGTCCAGTGCAAAATTAAGTTTAAAGCTCATAGCTTTGACAACCCTGTATTTAACAGACTGAAAGCTCCCTTTCTCCCAGTCTGTGATGACTTTGTAAAATCACAATAGCCACAGCACGTGCTAGAACGAGATTCTGAATCAATCTAATGTATACACACTTAAAATCTGACGAAACTATCCTGAGATTCAAAGGCTAATATATTTATTCAGCATAACCCAGAACCATTTTTAAGATAAATTAAACAAAGATATTCACCCTTGCCATCTGCTCCAGGTTAATTTTCCAATAGTAAAGAAAAATGCTGCAAATCACAATAATAAGACTTCTATTTGACCATCCTCTTTTACAATCTAGCATGAGAGGCCTTAAAATGAGCATCTTTAAAGTATATGCATGGCAAGAAGTAGAATGCCCATAGGTAACAAGAGTGCAAAGGAATGTATTGATAATTTTAAAGTGCTCATTTTATCAACAGATGCATGAACAAATAAGATGTGGTATACACACACACACACACACACACACACACACACACACACACAATGGAATAATACTCAGCCATAATACAGAATGAAATTTTGCCATTTGCAACAACATGAATGGACTTGGAGGGCATTATGCTAGGTGAAATAAGTCAGACAGAGAAAGACCAATACTGTGTGATATCACATATATGTGAAATCTAAAAAGTAAAACAAATGAGTGAATATAACAAAACAGAAACAGACTCACAAATGTGAAGAACAAACTAGTGGTAACCAGTGTCAAGTGGGAAGGGGGGAGGGGCAATAGAGCGATGGGGGATTAAGAGGTGTAAACTAAGTATAAAATAAATAAGCTACAATGATATATAATATGTACAACACAGGGAATATAGTCAATATTTTATAATACTGTAAATGAAATATAACCTTTAAAAATTGTGAATCAATATACTGTACACCTGAAAGTTATATAATATTGTTCATCAACTATACCTCAATAATAAAAAAAAAAAAGTACTCATTTTAAAGTTCATTCCTGCCCAAGTGCTAGAACAAGACATTGGGGAGTTGTTGCACAGTTTGCATAGTGCCAACTGTCTGATACGCTTGGTGGAGAAGTCCAATGGGGTGATCACTGGCTTGGTGAAGGGCAAAGTGGGGCAAAGCAGTCTCCTTCAAGAGTATTAAGTCTCAACTTCAATATCCCTTCTTTAGGGAGGATTCCCCTGACACTTTAGACTGGGCACTGTCCCTTGATATATCTACACTCTCACCCTCCAACTTTCATTCATAACATTTGTCACGGATGTAATTTAAACCATTATTTGGGTAAAAATTTGTTAATGAGTGTCTTCTACACTACAACATAAGGTCCATGAGATGACGTCTGTCCTGTCACTTTTTGAAGGTGAATATGAAGACTTACCACTCAATGATTAGCACAAAACCCCTCCAAAATCTCAAAAATGCCTTCCAGCCTTCAGCAGTGCATAGTAGAGATGATGGCCCCTATGCTCCCGAGGACTCTTTAAGGTAACATAGGTGTCTGGTAAGAAGGGAGTGGGAGTTAAGGAGTAAACACCTTCACCTCTGCCGCTATCACCTCCTTTCTCTAATCTCTTATTGTTCCTTCCGATGGGCCAAACCCAACAGAAGCCAGGGGGCAAGGGAGTCTGGACAATACAGTCCAAAGACATCAGCGTCTCAAGGCACAGACTAGCCCAGAGAAGGGCATAGAATGGATCTAGTGGAGCAAATTTTGTGGTATAATAAGAAATATATTTACTCTTTGTCCTGGGTTCCTGGCACAAAGCTCCCAAAACCATTATAATTTCCTAAGTGATAAGATTATCTTTTGTTATTCATGACAGGCTCTTTCAATCACACCTGAGTTTATGCTAATGAGGTGTTTTAGAGTGAGGTCCCAACGAAACCACAGGATGGGGCTGGTCACCAAAAAAGATCAAGTAATTAAAGGGTTGGTGATCCAGTGGTTAAGACTCCGTGCTCCCAATGCAGGGGGCCTGGGTTCAATTCCCTGGGTCAGAGAACTAGATCCCATATGCCACAAGTAAAGATCCAGATGTGGCGACTAAGACCCGCCACAGCCAAATAAATTAAAAAAAAAAAAAAAAAAAAAAAGGCTTAAAACCAGACACGGAAGGCCATGTATTAAAGGGTTGGAACTTTTGGTCCTACCCATTGACCTCTGGGAAGGGGAGGGGTGCTGGAGACTAAAGCTCTATAAAAATTCTAGAACAGCAAGATCTGATGAGCTTCTGGGTTGGTGAACACTTGGAGGTGGTGAGAGAGTGGTGTGTCTAGAAAATGCAATGGAAGCTCCATGGCCCTTTCCATACAACTTACCTTGTGCATCTATCTCTTCCATCTGGCTGATCCTGAGTTATATCCTTTTATAATAAACTAGTAGTCTAGTAAGTGAATGCTTTCCTGAGTTCCATGGGCTGCTCTAGCAAATAAATTGAAACCAAGGAGGGCATCATAGGAATGTGAGATTCACAGCCCCTAGGTCAGAACAGGCGGAAACCAGGGACATGAGATTCCCATTGGCAGTAGGGGGAGGGCTGTCTTGTGTGACCGAGCCCTTAACCTGTGGGATCTGAGCTCTCTCCAGGTAGATAGCGTCAGAACTGAATTAAATTGTAGGACACCCAGGTGGTGTTTCAGAATTGCTTGATGTATGGAAAACTCACAGGTCTGGTGTCAGAAGGGAAATAGCGTTGTAGAAGGGGATTGAGAGGAGAGGAGACACACAGGAGTGTGGTTTTCCTTAGACCAGCACAGCAGGGAAACTCTCACATTTGTAAATTTGACAGTTATCAAAGCACTCCTTCAATCCTCAAAGCTGGGGATTGGGAAACTGACAATGGTATGAAATAGAGGAACAGGAATTCAGGGACTTGCCCAAGGTTAAACAGCTGGACAGCACAACTCGACCTTTCCTTAAGCAATCTGACCTGCATCCGGTGTCTCTGTTGTATTTGTGCTTCCCACCTTCCCCGACCCTCCACAAACAAGATAGCATTGTAGCTAGAGATTCTTTGGTGCTAGGGCTGAGCAATGCGGGTGGTTCGTGTTGTTTCTTTTCTGTTTCTTTGGGGATTTTGCCTCTATTTATAAAATATTATCTCTTTGTGCCTGCAGTATTTGTTGTTGTTGTAGTTAATGCACCCAGAATCCATCATACCCTGGTTTTAGATGAGTTATGGCTAACAGGACGCCTGATTAGTCACACTGGGGGGGGGGGGGGTAAGGGGGGGATGGGGGGAGGGGAAAGAAAGCGCTTGTAAACCTACACAGGGCTGCCCCCTGGGGGCCAGAAGAGTGAGCCCCTCTGGCTGGGAGTGGAGGGGCTGCAAGAGGCTGAATTAAATTGTAGGATTAAATTAAATTAATTTAATTTAATTTAACTTAAATTAGGTGAGAATGCTTGCGAGCCTCTGGGCTTGGTGGGTTTACCCCCAGAAAACTTCAGTAGTGACAGGCTATGGGGCTCTTTTATGCCAACGTATAGTTTTTCTGTGCCTTACTTTTCTCTTCCCTTAGATATCTAGATTCAGAGAAGATTACCAAAAACTAACTTTTAAAATTTAATAGGTGTTTCTTAAAGAAAACTTAAAAAAAGAAAAAAATTGCCCATAATTCCAACCCCAGAGAGAACATTTTCATCTAAATCTTTCCAGTCATTATTCTCTGCATAGATATACATGCCTATTTATATAAAATTTATTTTAAAATGCAATTATTCTATACACAGTGCTTTGCCGCTTACTCTTTCATCCCATATGGTGTTTTAACGGCATAGATTTTTCAAATTTCATACAGAAATTTTCTCAGCTATTTCATATCCAGAGTAATGAATGCCGTAGCTAGAAATGAATGCCCTCCCCGGTGGTGATGCTGATATGGCTGGTCTGAGATCTACACAGGTGTGGTGGAAAGAACTTCGATCTAGGAGCCAAAAACGTGTCTTCAAATCTTGGCATGGATTCTGGATAAGTTTCTAAACCTCTTAACTTTAGTTCTTTTATATAAAGAAGAGATCATAAAAATCTGAAGATGCTTAACACAAAGTATGTATTTACAGTTTGTGGAATAGTTATATATGTATGGTTATATGGAAGTATAGCTGAATTGGAATCAGATCATCACAGAACAGTTAGTTGAGGGGAAAAGCAGAACTCTTCACTCATGTCCCCTAGTCCCCCTTCCCACTGCACAAAAAAAAGAAAATCTGCTGTCAAAATAGAAAAGAATGTTCATTAAATGGCAATGAATTTAGAGAGATAAATTGATCCCGTTTTGCCTTTTCAAAGTATTCAGGAAAAAAGGATCTACAACTCAAATGAGATTGGATCGCCTAGCCATCTCTGCTCACCCATCAGCAGCTGTAAGAGTGAATCATTTCTTTTGCAAATACACTAATATCTCAAATATATGTCCAGATTTCATAAAATCCACTTTTCCTGTTTTTGTTCTTTTTCTCTGTTTTCTGTCCTGGTGCCAGACCATGTTCTTTCTTTTTCCCAAATCTCCTTTTCCATGGCCTCCCTATGAAACCGAGCTGTACACTGTGGGGCTCCTGGGGATGGGAGCCTTTCTGTCCCCTATTTCTTGTTTGTAGGGAATAGACTCCAGCCTCCATGACCTTCCCTGAATCCCAAAGGGCAGATTCCAACAGTTGCTAATCAGGGAAAGGAGGAAATGCAAAGAAAAGGGAGGAGCACATATTACATACACAGTTGTGTATATACATAATGTACACAAAGTTCCCTGAGTGGGGGCCCGGGCACCCTGCTGGGGTCCAGCCACAGTTGTGTATATGCATTGTGTACCCATAGTTCCTCTGTGGACACATAGTATGTCCACTATTGTGTATGTGCATTGCGTATCCAAAGTTTTTTTGTGGACACATACGATGTACACAGTTGTGTGTATGCAATGTGTACCCAAAGTTCCTTTGTAGAAACATTGTATGTCCACTGTTGTGTATACGCTTTGTGTACCCAAAGTTCTGTTGTGGAAACATAGTATGTACACAGTTGTGTATATGCATAGTGTACCCCCCCCCACCCCGGGGGTCCTGCCAGGGAGGGGGACAGATTCCACCTCAAGGGATGCTCATAACAATATCTTTGAGCTCTTTACAGAACTAAAACCGCCAACTGATGGAAGAGGTTAGCATTCTTCATTCCAGAGATCACAGTTTATAACCGGAGAAGCTCATCAGGAGACCACCTGAGACCAGATTAAAGGAGCGCAGGCCCTGCACACACCCTGATCCTTATCAGCAACCCTGCCCTTGAAGCTTTGCTATAAAACTCCTCACCAAATCCTCCCGGTTGGGACACACAGCTTTTGGGGGCACGAGCCCACTGTGTCCCTCTTTGCCTGGCAAAGCAATAAAGCTGTTCTTTTCTGCTTCACCCAAAACTCTGTCTCTGAGATTCGATTTGGCACCAGGGCACAGAGGCTGAGTTTTCAGCATCACCTAGTCTGCTGGCTTTAACTTCTTTTCCCTCCAAGACCCTCCCTCTGGACCCCATTCACAGATCTTTCCTTAGGAGGTTCTTGGCTTCTTTAGTTTGTATCTTCATATGCATTTCTGGGAGTCTGGTGGGGCCTTGTGTTTTTCTTGCATAATCATTATCATTTGAATTTTTTTTTTTTAAACTGGCATTTAAAAACAGAGTATAGAATTAGACTTTTGTGTTTCTCTTTTCAGCTGAGGAACTTGCCAGCTATATCATCTTGTAATACTTGATAATAACTTTTTCAACAAGGACAAACCCTTAATCACTCTTTGTTGCTTCCCTTACCAGGTTAGGGGCAGAGGGAGCCATGATTGTACTGGGAAAAATGACTTGTTCCACCTTTACTGGGAGGCCCTTGAAGGGTTGGTGGTCTAGTGGGGTGGGGGCCATGGTAGGTGTAGATGTCAGGCTGAGTCAGTCGGGCACCTGCCTGTGTCCCAGGAAGTTCTCTGTATGAAAACTGAAAGAGCAGATTCTTAAGTGCTGTTTGATTGTGGACCCCACTGATTGAGTTCTGAAAGGCCTCACACTGAGATCAAAATTGGGGGATTAGGTTATCTTGAAATACCACCCTGGGTGTGTTTAGCTTGGGGATAGGTAGTTACAGTTAGACAAAGAAAAAGAGTAAACTAAAATAGTTTAATTAATTGAGCAAATCAGGCCAAGATAAAATTTCCAAGGCTTAAATGTTCAGGTACTTACTGAGCAAATGCTGTCCTTTACTTGAATTATTTAGGTAGTTATGCCTAATTCACTTGGTTGCTATTTTCTTGTTTATTCCCATGGAGCCTAGCATGCCCTCCAGCTTCTTAGTGTGAGGATTGCAAATCCTTCTCTGCAAACCCACAGCAGTGGGGGAGGGGTAGAGGATGTCTGGTTTCTTTGCTGTGACCTGGTCATTCTTTTAAACCTCAGACTCTTGATTTTACATAATAATTTTTTGTATGTGTATGTGTGTCAGTTGGCTGGGGGTTATGGTTGACATAAATACATATGAGATTACTCAAATCATTTTTAGAATAATTTGGGTATACTTCTGATATAAATAGAGTCCACTTATATAGAAGGGAGATAATGCACCAATGGAAAGAGAATGGAGTGAAGGGAAAAAAAAACATACCACCTCAAAATACTTCTCTTTGGGGGCTTCCTTGGTGGTGCAGTGGTTAAGAATCCGCATGCCAATTCAGGGCACGTGGGTTTGAGCCCTGGTCTGGGAAGATCCCACATGCTGTGGAGCAACTAAGCCCGTGCACCACAGCTACTGAGCCTAGGTGCCACAACTACTGAAGCCAGTGCGCCTAGAGCCCGTGCTCCGTAGCAAGAGAAGCCACAGCAATGAAAAGCCCGCGCACCGCAACAAAGAGTAGCTCCTGCTCGCCACAACTAGAGAAAGCCCGCGTGCAGCAATGAAGACCAATGCAGCCAAAAGTAAATAAATTTAAAAAAATTTTTAAGTAAAATAAAATAAAATATAAATAAAATAATCTTTATTAAAAAAAAATACTCCTCTTTGGCATATAGGTTATTTGGGGTTGATTATTTTTGAAAAGCTGCAGACACAGGAGAATCTCTGAAAACAAGCAGAAGTTACCCTTTATACTTATATTTATAAGGGAAATCTCTATTTGTAAGGGTGTCTCTACCAGGAAGAGGAGGATGGCCAAATCTCTAGAAACTCTTACCAGTGGAGAAGGCATGGACTTAAATGCTTGTTTACTGCATTTTGCCTGTAAAACTTCCATAGGTGCCCTCCTCCCCGCCCAACACATCTTTCTTTTGTCGTTAGCTGAAGGTATTTAAGGTGGTGACTTGGGCCATTTGGGGAGGTACTCAGTTTTCCTGGGTATCTGCCACATATATAAGAGGTATACATATTACTAAACTTTTGTTTTTCTCCTGTTAATTTGTCTCTTATTACGTGGGGTTCTCAGCCAAGAGCCTAGAAGAGTAGGGGGGAAATTATTTTTCCTCCCCTACAGGAACTATGGGGGAGAAGTTGACAAAGAAGATATTTTGAAGAATAACAAGTTAATCAGGCACCAGCTTAAAGAGACTGAGTTTAAAGAAAATGAAAGTCTGGGCAAAATTGATGGAGATTAGATGATATTTCTGGGAATTGTGAGGATAGTATCTGGGACTTGCCTTGATGATGATCTGTACCTGGTTTTAAATTCTTCCTATCTTGGAAAGAACGTTCTCACCCCACTGGTCTTGTCTTAAATTATAAAGTCGGTTCCATTTATTGAGTACGTTTGTAAGCAACTCTTTGCAAGAAATTGCCCTCAGCAGGAAACCCCTTTTCTTGTCAATTTAAGCAAAGCTACATAGTAACTAACTTTTAAATCAAGGGTCCTGCATGTTCTACTCATCTTCCTCCCTAGCACACCTTTCATATCTTTTGATCACACAATATCTTGCCTAACGTGTTGGTTCTTTCCATAGATCAAAGAAGTAGAAATGAAGAATAAGTAATTAACAGCTGACCAGATCTCTTCTCTAGCTTCCCTTTCAGTGATCTTGCGAACAAACTGTGTGAACAAGATAGCATCTAAAGAAAGATCACAAGTCAACAAGCCTGCACGCAGTGGGGGATGGTGACAATTCTGACCCCCAATCACAATGATTAATTGAGATTACTTTTCTTTTTCCCTTTAAAAACTTTCATGGCCGAATAGAATCTTGGAAAGTGGTTTTTGGGAGACACTGAGTCCAGCTCCCCAGATTGCTGGCATTCTGATTAAAAGCAACTTCCCTTTCTACAAACAACTGCCTCTTGGAGGACCTGAGTTTGGTAACACTTACTATGTAGATAGTAAGGTTTCTTGGTGTGTAGGGTTCCAATCAATGGGCGAGTGTATTACTACCATCTGGTACCTCCTCTTGCTTACACAGAGAATTGGATAAAGGGAAATAAAATTGGCAACACCATGAGATACAAGTTATGCTAGTTGGGCTGCAGCATTCCTGCCAGAGAAGTCTGGATCACAACAGTCTCCACCTGCAAGAACAATATTCAGTGGCCGTTCCTCAATGGGCAGTTCTGAATTCCCTCTGCTGGAGGCCAGGGAGGTGTGCTGATGCCTCTGTTAAGTTAGAATGTCAGGCTTCAGGGTACAAAAGGGATAGCTGTGAATTGTGGTGCATGATGAGTTAGTTATAACAATCTCCCATTTTCTTCCCTGGAGATGACTAAGCCTCATGGATACCTCGAAACATAATGGCTTCACCAGCATCTCCATTTTTTTTTTTTTAACTACTATACTGGATTTTAAGCACTACATGCTCCTTTTTAAAATTTTATGTGAAATGTGGCTAAAACAGAGAGGAAAGTTTAGGGCTCTTGGGTGAGAGTAGAGATGGGGAGAGGTTAATGCATCATCCATGGTTTCAGTGGTGGGCATTCTGCTTTCAATGAGGAACAAAAATTTTCTATTTCGACTATAGGCATACTAAATTATTGAATTTTCATAAAAGTTGTTGGCTATATTTTCTCCACTTTTTCCAGTGAAGGAAACCAAGTCTCAGAGAAGTAATGTTAACTTGATCAAGATCACATAATCTGAGCAAGAAAGAGCTAGGCCTCCAACCTCAATCCAGTGACACCAAAGGTCAGTATCTTTCCCCTGTATACTTCTGCCATCTAAAACCCATCCCCCATTACCCAACTCAGGCAGTAACAGGGAGTACCACTGAGGTCTGCTGCTCTGACAGTTATTCCTAAGTAGTTACCAGTTGTCTCCTCCCACTTTTGTTTTGAGGGTGGAGGCAGGTCCTGTTCATCTGCCAACTTCTTTATTCCTTAGAACTGATAGATCTTGGGATTCCAGTTCAAACTTCAGTTTGGCAAAATCTGAGCCCAATGAATCATGTCCTAACCATATCAGGGTGGGTTTTTTTCTTTCTTTTTCTTTTTTTTGTTTTTCCCTTAGCCAAATAGAGGCTGAATGGATGGGCTCTTGGCAACCTCATCATATCTATTATGTGCTCATCATTATTTAAACAAATGGTATTCACTGGGGTCCAAGTTAGAAGGACACGACACAGAGAAGGCTTTTTATCAGTCAGCTGGACTGCTCTTCCCTTTTCCCAAGTCTTTTGTGTTCCCTGAGGATCCCTCAAGTGTGGAGCAGCTCACAAAGGACTAGGATGGACAAAGCCTTTGTCTGGGAAGGGAGAGCCAGTCAGTCCCCTTTGCCCCTCTGCAGATGTCTTGATCCTTTTGGCTATTTTCTATCTCTATTTAAATACAAAAGGGCTGATGAAACACTGTTAAGGCACCGGGGGCCGCAGAAGTGTGTGAGTCATGTGCAGCTTTTTACAAGGTCAAATATAATAAAGAATCAGTATAGGCACTAGGACTTAACGCAGCAGAGAAAGAATAGGTGTTGAAAGATGCTGGCTCTACAGACAGTATGCCTCAGTTCCAAGAATTATACAAGTGATCTCAAAAATGCTTTAACCTAGCAAGACTTAGATCCCTCATATGTAAATGGGAACAATAATTATAGGTATTTCACAGCATTAACCAGAGGTTTAAGTGAAATATTGCATGCAGCATGGTTATTGGAACACTTCGTGCTTTTATTAAACTCTTGCTTTTATAATTATAGCTGAGGATAGATTTATGGAGGGAGGTGGCCTTGGGTCCTGGAAAGGAGAAAAATTATAGAATGTTTCAGGCCCAAGTCCAGGGAGTCATGAATTCTGGAGAATAAAAGCATCTGCAATTTATCTTTTCACTCTAGGGTATAAAGTTAGGGAAATATTTTACACATCTGAAAAGTTTCAAGTAAACTACTCTGGTTTTAACACATTGATGCTTGAACATAATTTCCCAAGACACATTTCCACAAATAATAGTGCAGGAATTTTTTTTTTAAGTTACCTCCTTGAATCCTATAAAAATGGGTACTTTAGTTTAATATATTTGACAAACTCAGTGTATTTGGAAACTCATCATGAATATTAGCATACAGTTTCTGAGCAGGACTATATGAAAATAACATAATTCAGCATTAACTAAATAAATCTGAATATGAAGCATTGTTGTTTCTATTGCACCTGCTGTTGTTTGGAGTGAGGGAGCAGAAAGGCGCGCATAATGACACCCTGAAGAATGGAGGTCCATGGGACTTGGTTTGGGAGCTCCGCTGATTATTCCCAAGCGTGGAGTTGGTTATAAGCTGGCTCACTCAGATGTGTGCGGTCAGCTCAAGTGTTTGCATGCAGGGCAACTAGTCCTCCAAAAAATGCAACAGTTATGGTGACATTAGGCATTGCTCTAAAATAGTGGCTCTAAAGGGCAGTAATTCTAAAGACTCAGGAGCTGAGAAGTCTTAGCAGATTGAGCTAGGCAGCCTTACCTCAGGAGGAAATACTTTATCGTGATATGGGGACCTGGCATCAGAGTTTGATTGGCTTTTAATTAGCTGAGTTTCCAAGATGTTATCATTATCAAATTGTTTCTGAAACCATATACAAACTTATAAAAACTTTACTCACCCCAACACTTTCCTACTGTAGTGTACAGAGTATATGAAAGGTCAAGACATTAGGTAGCACTGAGAATGTAGGGGACTATGTGTTAGATGTTGGAAAAGAGGAGAGGCAGGGGAGGAAGACAGAGAAAGAGAGAATGATGAAGCTGTGTTCTCTTAATTTGAGAACATATATATAAATGCAATATATAGAAGAATATTATTCTTATATTGAATCAGTAACCCTATTTTTAGATTATCTAGATATATAATTTGTTTTTTGGGGAGTGGAAAAACTAAAGATAATTGATGAAAATTTCAATTTTCTTTTATATATTTACAGCTACGTAACTGTAGCCTAAAATTTGCTGTGACTAAGCTTTTGTGAATTACTTAGCATTTCATAGGTTGCTGGCACTGCATCATGAGAACTTCCTAATACTGAGCTTTTTGGGTCTGAGTCCACCCACTCAGTCTAATGCACTGTGTCTTTGAAAAATCTCTTTACCCTAAGTATCTTTAGTTTCTTCCAATGTAAACTGAGAATAGTAACAGTGTTTCTGGATTTTTTTTTTTTTTTTTTTTGTGGTACTAGGGCCTCTCACTGTTGTGGCCTCTCTCGTTGTGGAGCACAGGCTCCGGTCGCACAGGCTTAGAGGCCATGGCTCACGGGCCCAGCCGCTCCGCGGCATGTGGGATCTTCCCGGACTGAGGCACGAACCAGTGTCCCCTGCATCAGCAGGCGGACTCTCAACCACTGCGCCACCAGGGAAGCCCGTGTTTCTGGATTTTTATGAAACAAATAATATACTGCAGTCATTCCTAAATACCTGTCCATATTGAGGTTAGTTCCATAACAAAGTTTTCATGGGTATATAGTAGAATAAGAAAAAAAAGATCACTGTGATGAGTGTTAATCAAATTTTATACAATTTTTAAAAATGGAGATAGGGGCTTCCCTGGTGGCGCAGTGGTTGAGAGTCCGCCTGCTGATGCAGGGGACACGGGTTCGTGCCCCAGTCCGGGAAGATCCCACATGCCGTGGAGCGGCTGGGCCCGTGAGCCATGGCCTCTAAGCCTGCACGTCCGGAGCCTGTGCTCTGCAACGGGAGAGACCACAACAGTGAGAGGCCCGTGTACCGCAAAACAAACAAACAAACAAACAAAAAAACGGAGATAAGTTCTTTCTATGCTTTTGCTTTAAAATCTTCTTTGTTTTACAAAATACCTTTTTGAGGTTTCTCCCTATTTCCCTCCTATTTTACTAGTAGGTAAAATCTCAAAGTCTCAGAATTGATGAGCTGATGATATAGAGACACTGGGCTCAACACAGATATGAGTCAGTGTTCCCATGAATTTTGCCTTTGTATGGAGTTATTCCTCTGTCTAGCAGTAGAGAGAGAGAGAGAGAGGGATCTTCAGATATAACATTTTTGGGTGAGTCCTTCTCAAAAACAGTGTTTTTGTCAATGGCAAAAAGCTGAAAACCTTCCCACTAAAATCTGGAACAAGAGAAGGATGCCCACTCTTACCACTTCCATGCAACATAGTATTGGAAGTCCTAGCCACAGCAATCATACAACAAAAAGAAATAAAAGGTATCTAATTTGGAAGAGGTAAAATTGTCATTATATGCAGATGACATGATACTATATATGGAAAACTCTAAAGACTCCACACAAAAACTACTAGAACTGATAAACAAATTGAGCAAGGTTGCAGGATACAAGATTAACATACAGAAATCTGTTGCATTTCTGAAATATCAGAAAAGGAATGTAAAAAAAAAATCTCTTTTAAAATCATATAAAAAATACTGAGGAATAAATCTGATCAAGGAGGTGAAAGATATATGCTGAGAACTATAAAACATTGATAAAGGAAATTGAAGATGATTCCACTGGACCACCAGGGAACTCCCTGAAGATGATTCAGATAAATGGAAAGATATCACATGCTCTTGGATTGGAAGAGTTAATATTGTTAAAATGGCCATATTACCCAAAGCAATCTACAGATTTGATCCCTATCAAGCTACCCATGACATTTTTCACAGAACTAGAAAAAATAATCATAAAATTTATATGGAAGCATTACCCAGAATTGCCAAAGCAACCCTGAGGAAAAGAACAAAGCTGGAGGTATAACCCTCCTAGACTTCAGACAATACTACAAAGCTACAGTAATCAAAACAGTATGGTAAGGAATAAAGACACAGACGTAGAGAATGGACTTGAGGACACGGGGAGGGGGAAGGGTAAGCTGGGATGAAGTGAGAGAGTGGCATGGACATATATACACTACCAAATGTAAAATAGATAGCTAGTGGGAAGCACCTGTGTAGCACAGGGATATCAGCTGGGTGCTTTGTGACCACCTAGCAGGGTAGGATAGGGAGGATGGAAGGGAGACTCAAGAGGGAGGAGATATGGGGATATATGTATATGTATAGCTGATTCACTTTGTTATAAAGCAGAAACTAACACACAATTGTAAAGCACTTATACTCCAATAAAGATGTTAAATAAAAACAAACAAACAAACAAAAAACCCAGTATGGTATTGGCACAAAAACAGATGTATAGATCAATGGAACAGAATAGAAAGCCAGAAATAAACCCACACACCTATAGTCAGGAGGCAAGAATATACAATAGAGAAAGGAGAGTCTCTTCAAAGAGTGGTATTGTGAAAGCTGGACAGCTGCATGTAAATCAATGAAGTTAGAACATACCCTCATGCCATACAAAAAAATAAACTCAAAATGGCTTAAAGATTTAAATATAAGGCTGGACACCATAAAACTCCTAGAAGAGAACATAGGCAAAACATAAATCATAATCTCTGACATAAATCATACCAATGTTTTCTTAGGTCAGTCTCCCAAGGCAATAGAAATAAAAGCAAAAATAAACAAATGGGACCTGATCAAAACATAAGTTTTTGCACAGCAAAGGAAACCATAAACAAAACAAAAAGACAACCTAAGGACTGGGAGAAAATATTTGCAAATGATGTGACCGACAAAGGCTTAATTTCCAACATATACAAACAGCTCTTACAACTCAACAACAGAAAAACAAACAACCCAATCAAAACATGGGCAGAAGACCTAAATAGATGTTTCTCCAAAGAAGACATAGAGAAGGCCAAAAGTCACAAGAAGAGATGCTCAACATCACTAATCATTAGAGAAATGCAAATCAAAACTACAGTGAGAAAAAAAAAAAACTATAGTGAGGTATCACCTCACACTGGTCAGAATGTCCAGCATTAAAAAGTCTACAAATAGCAAACGCTGGAAAGGCTGTGGAGAAAAAGGAACACTCCTATACTGTTGGTGGGAATATAAGTTGGTGCAGCCACTATGGAGAAAGTATGGAGGTTCCTCGGAAAACTAAGAATAGAGTTGCCATATGATACAGCAATCCCACTGCTGGGCATATATCTGGACAAAACTATAATTTAAAAAGATACATAAACCCCCTATGTTCATAGTAGCACTATTCACAATAGCCAAGACTTGAGAACAACCTAAATGTCCATCGACAGATGAATGGATAAAGAAGATGTGGTGCATATATACAATAGAATACTACTCATCCATAAGAAAGAATGAAATAATGCCACTTGTAGCAACATGGATGTACCTAGATTATCATACTAAGTGAGGTAAATCAGAAACAGAAAGACAAATACCATATGATATCACTTATATATGGAATCTAAAATATGACACAAATGAACTTATCTATGAAACAGTCTCACAGACATAGAGAATAGACTTGTTGTTGCCAAGGGGGGTGGGGGAGGGAGGGATTGGAGTTTGGGATTAGCAGATGAAAATTATTTTAACATAGAATGGATAAACAACAAGGTCCTACTATATAGCACAGGGAACTATATTCAGTATCCTGTGATAACTATAACAGAAAAGAATATGAAAAAGAATATATATATATACATATTTGGTTTATATATATATATAAAACGAATCACTTTGCTGTATAACAGAAACTAACACATTATAAATCATTATATACTTCAGTTTCAAAAAAAAGTGTTTTGGGGGCTTTCCTGGTGGCACAGTGGTTAAGAATCCACCTGCGGGCTGCCAGGGCTCAGCGGGCGCTCAGGCTCCAGGTGCACAGGATGAAGATTGAGAAGGTGAACAGCACCACCAAGACACAGCGCATCATCTCCCACAGCCACGTGAAGCGGCTGGAGCTGGTCGAGAGAGGCCTAGCCAAGGCGGTGGCCTCAGAGCTCGCGGGCCAGGAGAACGCGCGCAAGGCACGTAGTGTGATAGTGGAATTAATCAAAAGCAAGAAAATGGCTGGAAGTGCTGTCTTGTTGGCAGGGCCTCCTGGAACTGGCAAGACAGGTCTAGCTCTGGCTATTGCTCAGGAACTGGGTAGTAAGGTCCCCTTCTGCCGGATGGTGGGGAGTGAAGTTTACTCCACGGAGATTAAGGAGACAGAAGTGCTGATGGAGAACTTCCACGGGGCTATTGGGCTGCGGCTAAAGGAGACCAAGGAGGTATATGAAGGCGAGGTCACAGAGCTCACCCCATGTGAGACGGAGAACCCCATGGAGCGCTAGGGCAAGACCAACAGCCACATAATCATAGGGCTCAAGACAGCCAAGGGGACCAAGCAGTTGAAACGGGACCCCAGCGTTTTTGAAAGTTTGCAGAAAGAGCGAGTAAAAGCTGGAGATGTGATTTACATCGAAGCCAACAGTGGGGCCGTGAAGAGGCAGGGCAGGTGTGATACCTACGCCACAGAATTTGACCTTGAAGCTGAAGAGTACGTCCCCTTGCCCAAGGGAGATGTGCACAACAAGAAGGAAATCATCCAAGACGTGACCTTGCATGACTTGGACGTGGTCAACGCATGGCCCCACTGGGGACACGACATCCTGTCCCTGATGGGCCAGCTCATGAAGCCAAAGAAGATGGAGATCACAGACAAACTCTGAGGGGAGATTAACAAGGTGGTGAACAAGTACATCCACCAGGGCGTGGCAGAGCTTGTTCTGGGGGTTCTGTTCGTTGATGAGGTCCACATGCTGGACATCGAGTGCTTCACCTACCTGCACCAGGCGCTGGAGTCTTCCATCGCCCCCACTGTCATCTTTGCGTCCAACCGAGGCAACTGTGTCATCAGGGGCACGGAGGACATCACCTCTCCTCACGGCGTCCCTCTCGACCTTCTGGACCGAGTGATGATCATCCAGACCGTGCTGTACACCCTGCAGGAGTTGAAACAGATCATTAAAACCCGAGCTCAGACAGAGGGAATCAACATCAGTGAGAAGGCGCTGAACCACCTGGGGGAGATTGGTACCAAGACCACTCTGAGGTACACGGTGCAGCTGCTGACCCCGGCCAACCTGCTGGCCAAGATCAACGGGAAGGACGGCACTGAGAAGGAGCACATCAAGAAGATCAGTGAGCTCTTCTACGATGCCAAGTCCTCAGCCAAAATCCTGGCTGACCAGCAGGACAAGAACAAGAAGTGAGATGGCCGAGGTCTTCTGCAAGGAGACTCTGGGTGGGCCCGGTCCCGGTCCAGCCTGTGGGTAGGATACTTGCCCCCAGGTTGAGCTCTGTCTTCACTCGGGCGGGTGGCAGTGTTGTCAGTTTAGCATAGAAGGGTTTCTTTTTAAATTATTGTGACTCCTCCCGTGGTTGCATTGAAGAACCCTGCCTTATCTGGTATGTTTTCTAATAAACCCTGATAGGTTATTTTGATGATTAAAAAAAAAAAAAGAGAATCCGCCTGCCAATGCAGGGGACATGGGTTCAAGTCCTGGTCTGGGAAGATCCCACATGCTGCAGAGCAACTAAGCCTGTGCACCACAACTACTGAGCCTGTGCTCTAGAGCCCACGAGCCACAACTACTGAGCCCACATGCCACAACTACTGAAGCCCACGCACCTAGAGCCCATGCTCCACAGCAAGACAAGCCACTGCAATGAGAAGCCCGCGTACCGCAATGAAGAGTAGCCCCTGCTCGCCACAACTAGAGAAAGCCCGCGTGCAGCAATGAAGACCCAATGCAGCCAAAAATAAATAAATAAATTTTTTTTAAAAAAGTGTTTTTGAACAGCTGCCTTAGAGATGTCATTGGTGCCTATAGAATCAAAGTGAATTGCTCCCAAGAGCATGGTGTGGCCTGATTAGCACTGAACTTCTACAGACAGCAACAGGCAATAGAATTGGGAGAGAGCCATGGGACTCCCTTATCCAAATGTGTCTGGCCAGTGTCACAAAGCCAAATATGACTTTGAGTCCTGTGAGTCACTGGCATTTTCTGTCTCTTTTCTCCCCTATTCATGTTAATTGCTATAGGCTCATTTCCTAATTCACTTGAGAGACATTCACCGGGGTCCATTTTTTGTCAGGTATCAGGCTGAGTAGTTTACATACATTATTATCTCATTTAATTCATTCAACAGTTTAGTGAGGCAGGCATTATTTTCATCTTCAATTTTCACAGATGAGGAAATGGGCTCAGACGCCTATGTGCTGTACAAGGGCCACTGATCAAGAGTCATCTAACAGGGTTCAAGCTCAGGTGTCTCACATTCCGAAGGTCACAGCATGGACCATGGAAAGACAGGTCCGTCTGTATCACAGGCAGACCTATGGTGGCAACATTATAAGCAAGGACTTGGAAATATGCAGACCTCAGTTGTTGCTGATATTGTTTTTAGTTTGTTTGGAAAATTAAGAAAGTAATTGTCTAACATTGATGGTTGTTGTCATGACTAAATTAAATACTGTATACAAAATCCTAGAACATAATAAGCTTTTTTGAAATGGTGACTGTCAATAATAATGCTAACCATAGTAACTGGACTTTGATGTGGGTGGTAAGACACTTTGTAGGGGGTAAGAAAATACATATAACAACGTGAAGAATAGCAGGAAGTTTGGGAGTTGGGTAGCAGGCTTGAGGAATTGTAATTAGAGATACAAAGATCATTGGAGGTGGGTTCCAGTGTGGTGAGGGCATCCTTGTTGAGTCCATCCTGGCCTGGTGGGCTGTGGCAGCCTAAGAGATGGAGTACAAGTTTGTGTGTGGCCACCGAGTTCACAGACCTTTGTTCCACTCCTGCTGGGGAGGGACATGATCAGTGAGGGATGAGGTTCATGCAGCTGAGACCTTGCGAAAGGAGTCTGTATGGATGAGAAGCTGAGCCAGGCTCCCGAGGGGAAGCCCTCCACCCTGGCTGTCTGGTTTGTATTAAGTGGAGTCAGTCTCTGATTACCTTGGCCAAAAACCCTTTCCCCAATGGCCCAGGAACTGAAAGATTAGGATCCTTCTGGCAGCTGCTGGCATGTTCTGAACCACAATGTTTGAATTTACTCCAAGGCTGGGAACCAGCTGCCCCATGGAGTGAAAGACGAGGGAATTTCACATGTGCAAGAACCTGAAAGGGGGGAACTTGCTCTGGAAGGAAATGAAGTCATAGCTCTTGCAAGCACAGCATTTCCTCCAGACTGGGGGATCACAGCCATGACTTAGACAGCTTGAGAAACCTAAATCCACTATTATAATGTATATTTAGAACGGGAAAAATTTAGGGAGTGTGGCATGTTTATTTATCATTTATTTGCACACATTTTCAGTGTAGATAAGGCACATCCTTCTCCAGAGGATGACTCATTTCTCTTGGTTTTTATCTTGGGCGTCGTCTGAGAGGAGTGAGGAGTAGTGTGCTTAACTTTAATAAATTTTCTTGCATTTCCTATACATTTATACATATCTCCTCAAGAAATAGCTCAGTTAATAGTTACTGAGTGTCTGCCAACTGAATTGTCATAGATAAATATATATATTTATGGCAGTGTATTTATATTGTGATAGATAGGTAGATAAGAACATACATACATACATTTAACTTATTTTGAAATAATTATAGATCTACAGGAAGTGGCAAAGATAGTATAGAGAGGTTCCTGTGTACACTTTCCCCAGTTTTCTTCAGTGATTATATCTTAGCTAACAACAGTGCTATATCAAAACCAGGAAACTAATATTGGTACAAGGTATGCATAGGTCTATGTCATTTTGTTACATTTACAGGTTAGTGTAACCACTCCCTGACTCAAGATAAAGAACTATTATATCACCACTAAGGTCTTCCCCATGCTACCTCTTTATAGCCACACCCATTCCCTTGCCTCCACCATCCCTAACCCCTGGCAACCCAGTAATTTGTTCTCCATCTCTATAATTTTGACATTATGAGAATGTTGTATAAATGGAATCACATAGGGGACCTCATAAGATTGGTTCTTCTCACTCAATGTAATGAACTTGAGATCCACCCAAGTTGCATGTATCAGTAGTTCATTACCTTTTATTGCTGAGTAGTATTCTATGGTATGGTTGTACCGTAAATTTTTTAAGCAAATTGTCCTTTTGAATGGACATTTTGGTTATTTCAGTTTTTTGAAATTACAAACAAAACTGCTATGAACAATAATGTATGGAATTCATTTGGATATAAGTTTTCATTGCTCTGGAGTAAACGCCCAGGAGTGTGGTTGCTAGGTTGTATGGTACGTGAATGTATAGATTACTTTTAAGAAAGTGGCAAATTATTTTCCAAGTGACTGTACTACATTCCTACCAGCAATAGCTGAGAGATCCGGTTTCTCCATAACCTTGCCGGTATTTGGTATTGTCACTATTTTTTATTATATCTGTTTTAATAGGTTTGCAGTGACATCTTATCATAGTCTTGATTTGTAGTCCCATCAGTTGCATTGCTATATTTAAACAGCCTCATTGGAATATAATTCACATACCATATAATTCACACTTTTAAAGGGTACAATTCAATGGCTGTTAATTTATTCACAGAGTACTATATCCATCCCCACAACAATTTTAGAATATTTTTTTCACCCCCCAAAGAGACTCCTTATCCCTTAGCCATTAACTTCAAACCTTCCACCTCCCCCCAGCGCTAGGACACTACTAATCTATTTACCATCTCAATAGATTTGCCTATTCTGGACTTTTTATATAAATGGAATCATATAATATGTGGTCCTTTGTGACTGGCATCTTTCATTTAGCACAACGTTTTCAAGGTCCATCCATGTTGTACCATATATTAGTACATCATTATTGCCAAATCATGCTCCAATGTATGGTTATGCTACGTTTTCTTTATTAATTTATCAGTAGATGGATATTTGGGTTGTTGGACTTTTGGGCCATTATTAATAATGCTGCTATGAACATTTACGCGCAAGTTTTTGGTGGACATGTTATCAGTTCTCTTGGGTATACACCAAGGGGTAGAATCTCTAGATCATGTGGTAACTGGATATTTAACCATTCGAGCAACTGCAATCTGTTTTCCAAAATGGCTGCACCACTATACATCCCCACCAGCAGTTTATAAGGGTTACAATTTCTTCCTTGCCTAAAGTGATCATTATATTTCTTTTTGATTAGTGTCATCCTACTGTGATATCTCATTGTGATTTGCATTTCCCTGAAGTCTAATGATGGTAAGCATTTTTTCATGTCTTTATTAGCCATTTGTATATTTCCTTGAGTGAACTATTTTGATACTTTGGCCACTTTTTAATTGGCTATTTGCTTTTTACTACTGAGTTTGAAGATGTATTTATATATTTTAGACACATGTCCCTTATCAGATATAAGATTTTCTGAATTTTCTCTTACTCTGTGGGTCATCTTTTTACTTGAGACTGTTTTTTGAAGCACAAAAGTTTTTAATTTTGATCATGTCCAGTTTCACTACTTTTTCTTTTGTTGCTTATGCTTTTGGTGTCATATCTAAGAAAACATAGCCTAATCCAAGAGCATGAAGATTTACGCCTTTCTTTTAAGAGTTTTGTACTTTTAGCTCTTACATTTAGGACTATGATACATTTTGAGTTAATTTTTGTATATGGTGTGAGGTAGGAATCCAAATTCATTCTTTTACATGTAGAGACCAGTTGTCCCAGCACCATTTGTTAAAAAGACTATTTCTCCTCCATTTAATTGTCTTGGCATTCTTTTTTCTTTCTTTCTTTTTTTTTTTTTTTTTTTTTGGCCCTGCTGCTTGTGGGATCTTAGTTCCCTGACCAGGGATCAAATCAGGGCCCTTGGCACTGAAAGCACAGAGTCCTAACCACTGGACCACCAGGGAATTCCCTGTCTTGACATTTTAATCAGAATCAACTAATCAACTGACTACATGTCACACTTTTGAGAATTTTTTTTTTTTCTATCCTCAAACTCCAGTTCCTGAGAACTAAGCAATTTAGCTTCCAAAGGATTAATTAATGCTTGATCTAAAGCTTCAGGAGCAAGGATTTTAAAACTGTGAAGAGTCACTTGTCCCTTATGTTAAATGAGATCCAGATACTTTTTAGAGAGTAACGTTAGATCTGGATGAGAGGAAATACCCAGTGGCTTTGGATAACTATGGGGAGAAGGGGGCCAAGAATACATGACAATCCCAAAGATCAACTTTACTTTTTCAGTTGTTTCAGCTGTACCTTTAATTAGTCTTGGGTTTTGATTGTTTGGCCTCCCTCTAGTCTCCATAGTATAGTATGGCCTCACTCTGGCTAAAAATGCAAGATTTTGCATCAGATAAACATGGGATCCAATCCCAGATCCTTTGTTGCTTCCTACCTGTTTCATCTCTTCAAACTTCAGTTTCTTCTTTTGCAAATTTGGGATAACAATTATGTCTACATCAGTGGATTGTTTGAGCACGAGGTAATACAGATAAATATGTAGCACTGCCATGGCATATTAAAAATATTATCCCTTATTATTTTCTCTATCCACAATAAAACCTTATCTGTCCTGTGTTCTATTCCCTTGGATCCTGCTTTGTAAGATGGGATAATCCGCTAATATGATTTTAAAAAATCCTACTAACCTCTTAGTAGGTTTGACATATTTTTCTTTAGGGGAGTAGAGAAGATTTCAATTTTCTTGTATGCTTTAATGTCCTGAGTGTATTACAAGCTGTATTAAATTACATTTACTATTTGGGGGTTTTAAGGGTCCTAACATGATACTAAGCTTCTATTAACATGTGATAGAAAGGGAAAAAGTCCAGGAATCTGTAAAACCCCATGGCCCCTTCTACCTACTCCCTATAACGTAGGCAAGTTGCTCACCTGCCGTGAGCCTCACTGTCACCACTTGTAAAATGGGGATAAAATACCAGCCTGGACTCTTGCACAGAGTTGCTATGACATTCAAAGGAGGTAAAAACTGTACAGAGCTTTAAAAACTGTAAAGTTTGCTGTATCTGTAAGATGGCTTTTATTATTTCATTGAAGTACACACCAGTGAATTCTTTGACAAAATATCAATAATAAATTTTTTTTGTTATTTTTCATTAATATTGTACTACTGTATCAGTGGCCTTAAGAGATATAAAAGAGGACAGTAAGGTCAAAAGCTTTAGCTATGAAACAAAGCAGGGAGTCAAATTCAGAATGCACAGTTGTGGTTCAAGGCTGTAAGATGTTTTGAAATGTTAATGCTCATTGTTTTTGCATTCTTTTCTGAAACCTTAGTGGGCTGGCTCTCTCAAGGCTTTCTTTCTTAGTGGTATGATCTTTGGTAACAGGAAATAGATGAACTCAACTTATAATTTTCAGAGCCTTAATTTTAGGGCCAAAGAAATGGTCCCACAGGCTTTTGTCTGGTCACTTAAGAAACCTGATACTCCATTGTGTGTGTGTGTGTGTGTGTGTGTGTGTGTGTGTGTGTGTGTGCGCGCGCGCGCGCGCGTGCATGCACGCATGGTCACAGCAAATGTATTTGAAATTCACTGATTCTTACAATTTAATATCAGGTTCTTTTGTTACATTCAAATACAGTTAAATTATTTTGTATTTAAAAATAGGATCTACTATAGAACTCCATTTCCCTAAAAGTAGCCTTAACCCCTCTCCTTCCACCTGAATATTTACAAAGAAAAATGTCTAAGATGATGGTCACCTAACGATGCTGATGATTAATTCTGTATGGTAATAATTTCGGGGGAAATTTTACTGTCACCTTTATATTTTCCTATATTTTGTGAGGGTTTTCCCCCTAACTTTTTATTTTAAAATAATTGTAAACACAAAGTTAGGAAAATAGGAGTCCCATGTAGCTTCCCCCTATGGCAACAACTTATGACTATAGTACAATGGCAAAGCCAGGAAATTGACTTTGGAACAATACAAACTACAGACTTGATTCCGATTTCACCAGTTTTGACATGCACTGATTTGTGGTGACACCCCATCTTAACTCTATTTACCCCTCAGTGAGCACTGCTATTATAGTGGTAGGGTGGGGTGTAGAGCACACTACACTTTAAAGGGATAAACACATACCTACTTTAAAAAGGCACATTATTGTTCATATGGTAACCAATTGGCAGGAAGTTACCTCATCCTTTCAAAATGACTGGTCAGGATGTGCTTGAGCTTATAACAGTCCTGAAGGCCAGTTGTTAAATATTCAGGAATTTTGTCATTGGTAGCTTGAACTCAGCCATGGTGGAAGCATTTACCTCAGAGAAATCTGCCAAGCGTATAAACCAAGGCTCACCCTCTCTTGCTTGAGCCGCTGACCAGCACATCGCTGTTTGCCTGGCCACTGACAGCCTGTCTCGGCTGATCCAATTTCCCCATATACGTCTCCTCAACTCGGTCTCGGTAAAACCTTATTCCCCAGCAGGATGTTTCCTTATCATTCATGATGCTTTTTTCCTCAGGGCTGTAGACTAGGCAGCTAGATAGTCTAAAAAAAAAAAAAAAAAAAGAATTTTCTGTTAATGGATTCTAATACCTTCATTACGGCCTTTCTTGGTAACTCACTTTCATTTTGCCCAGGGACTGTCTGGAATATGTATTCGTTTTTAACTCCAAGAGAATGTTTGGGTGTGTGAGAGAGAGAGGCAGTAGAAGGAGCAATGGGGTCTTGAGTGCCCTCTCCATTCCCATCAAGCAGGCAGTGTTGAGTCATCCACACTCAGGGTCAGCCCTGCCTTGGCTCCCCCGGTCCCATCTTTTTCTCTGTAGGCTGCGGGAAGTCAGTGGTCCCTTCTGTTGAGGCAAAGGATGGGAAATGGGAAGAGAACCTTGCTTTCCAGTTGAAAAGGGGTCAAAAGGCAAAGGGATTCTTTGCAGATCACAGTGGATTCATAAGCTTTCATATAGTGAAGGCCGTACCCTTTCATCGTTAGTCAACAGGTGTGCTGTGTTTCCTGGTACCCTTAGTACATTACTTGTAGACAGAAAAAGAGTAGAAACAAAAACAAAACTTTGCTATTCTGTCTTCTCCCCTTGTCTAAGTATGTTGCTGACTTAACAGACTTGTGTTGACTATTATAATGTATACTTCCCCAGGCGTTGTGGGGAAGTATTAAATGTTCTCTCACCTCAATGACCCACTAACTGGAGACAAAAAAGCACACTGGCAGCACAGTAGAGCGGAAGAGTACAAGCTTTCAAGTGAGAGCTGAGTTCAAATCCTAGCTCGGCCACTTGCTAGCTGAATAAACTTGGGCAAGTTACCAAACTTTTATGTGTTGGTTTCCTCATTAGTAAATGCAAAGTTGTTTAAAACACAAATGGTAAGAACTGGAACCCTACCCTGTGCCATGCATTTTATGTCTGTTTTTATACTGTTTCATTTTACTTTATTTAAATTTAATCCTTACCATAACCCCGCCAGGTGCGTTATATTAGTTCCATTTTATGGATGGGAAAATTGAGCCTCGGAGACATTCATTAACTTGATTAAGGTCATAGAGCAAATGGGGAACAGGACTGGGATTCAAAAGACCACTCTGGAAGCCATACAGCCTATGAAAAAAATGTATTAAAAAATTCTGACACTTGGTAGGGGCTCAGCAATTGTTATGTTGTTATTCACTTAATATATAATTAATTATATGTTAGCTATATTGATAATTATATTAATATAATTATGTATCATAATATATAGGATTATATAATGTATTATACAATGCATTAATTACATGAATTAAGTGGAAAGTTGACTAAACTTGGAGTTGGATCATCTGACCCACATTTTGGCTCTGCTCTTCATTAGTTCTGCCAAAAGGCAAGTCACTTACACACCAGTAATTCTCCTTCATACACAGGCATGAGTGAGACATGGTAGCTGTTCAATAAAAATTTGTTGAAAACTGAAGAAATAAATGAAGGAATCAACGAATGAGTAAATGTTTGTCTCTTCTGGGTCTTAAAAAAATGACTCTCGTTGTGATGTACACAAATGAAAAATTAAATAGTTAATGCTCAAATGAAAACTTCACTGTCAGTAGTCTGAGTCAGAGGTACCCCAGACCACAGCGGTTCCTTATAGCGACCCCTGTGGTGCCAAGGGGGTACTGCAAGGGTTATTGCATAGGCTTCCCGGTAATGCCTGATGTTGGCATTTTGCCCAGGATTTGTTTGCGCCGCCCCTTGTTTGCTCCTCCTCTGCTGCCTATTAACCCTAGCCTGAGGAGTAAGGTTTTTGCTTAGTCCGCTACATAAATGCCTGCCTATTCACGTAATATTGCAATGCTCTGGCAGAATACACATTGCTTGGCTTTGTTAGACAGTGCCAGGAGTCAGGAAGGATTGTGAAGGCAGGAATGTCTGGGGTAGGATGCATATACTATTCTTTCATAGTTTATGGTTTTATATTGATCTTCTATACTATATCCTTTTATACTTATAAGTGAACTGAAGACTTTACAAATAATTAAAATGTGACTTATGAAGCCTACTGTTGATCGAGTCCTTATATCTCAGCCACACATTAAAACTTTTGGTACTAACCCTGCTACATATCTCATTTAACTCTCACAACAGCCTAACAAGGGAAATTATCTTAGTTATCCCATTTTACAAAAAAGGAAAGGAAGGCTTCAAATGTTTCAGTAACTCAGTGACACACACCTAGTGGCAAAGCTAGGGCTGGGACCCAGTCTGTCTTCCAAACACATATTCCCTCTCATAACAGAGTAGAAAGAAAAATAGGCCAGAAAGAGAAAAGACCAACATAATTGGGATTCTGCTTTATGTCCATCAGTAATTAAAATAAAATGGAAGTACCTGGCTTGTGTGATCTTTCCCACAGCAGCCCCTGGGCTGCTGAGAGATGCCAGCACTAAGAAGCAGGGATCCTTTGTCAATTACAGAGTGATATATAAAATGTCATTTACGGTTAAGAATGGCAGACTAATAGAATAAAAGCTTATCTAGTCAATGTTTTGTACAAACAATCAGAAATTATTGCTTTTTTTTCATTCTTGTGCTTCTTGGGAGGTAAATATTTTTTAAGGATGAATCACTATTTTTTCTTTAAAAATTCCTTTAGGAAACATAATATGTTTTGGCAAAGATATTTAAAACATAACACTGCCATTTAAAAGAATTCAAGTACATTCACACAGAGAAACTCTAGACACAATAACATACCTTCCCTTGTCTGTTCTCTGGGAAGGACTTGCTTTGGAGGGGGAGAATTAGGGAGTGAATCTGATGGACTGCCTTGACCCTTTTTGTCTGGCATCTTAGTGAGTCTGGAATATTTTGAGGCTATAATTGGTCTCTTAAGTTTCCCTGAGCCTTTGTGTTTGCAAATGAATTTGCAGCCTGGGTAAAGACAACAACCCAGCTTCCCTGAAGTAAGGAGAGACTGAAAAAACCAAGATGGTGAAAAACCATGCCAGAAAAGTGGACAAGACAGTGTTTATATTTAGATTATTGCTTTCATATGGACGTGCGGAAGAGAAACACAAAATCAAGAGACACAAAATGCCCCATAAAATCAACTTCGGATTTTCTTTGAGCTGACACTTTTTCCTGGACTTCTAGACAAATGCTCCCCTCCTGTGGTCAGAGGGTAGAATACAGGGGAATAGAGAACTTCAACCGGAAGGATAAGGGAAGCGAGTAGGGAATGTGTTAGTCTTTTTGCCTGTTTTCTGAAGAGCTTTTGGTCTATGGACCAAAATTATTGTTCAAAATATAAAATAAGGTAACAACAGGAAGAAATAGCAAAACCCTTATATAATAACAAAACCAACCAACAAAACCCCAGAAACAACAATAAGATAAATTTCCAAACAATGACCCAGTTTACCTATTTCCACATTCATGGAGCCTTTTTTATCATCCAAATGAGAAGTGATACTTCTCTAAAAAATAAACAAATGAATATAACAAAACAGAAACAGCTTCACAGATATGGAGAACAAGCTAGTGGTGAGAAGAGGGGAGAGGGATGGGTGAGGGGCAAGAAAGGGGAAAGGGATTAGAGGTACAAATTACTAGGTATAAAATAAATAAGATACAAGGATGTAAGTACAGCACAGGGAATATAGCCAATATTTTCTAATAACTTTAAATGGAGTATGATCTATAAAAATATTGAATAGCTCTGTTGAACACCTGAAACATATTGTAAATCAAGTCTACTTCAATAAAAACATGGAAAAAGGACTCCCTCCACAGAGACTGTGCTACGTATTAGGAAATGTATTAGTTGCTGAAGATTGAAAACTGAAAAACGCATATTCTCTGCTCTCAAATAACTCAGATTTAATTGGGGGTACAAGTGGGGATGAACAGAAAAAATAATTTTAATTACCTGGTAAATGACAAGATGAGTACACAGAGAATGCTTTGGGAGAACAAAGGATATTGTGTCCAACTCTTGAGGAAGACGATGGCTAAGCTGAATATTCAAGTTTTAGAAGAGGTATCCAGGACATAAATGGCCACGCTGAGAGTCTGAGCCTTATTTCCTATAGCTAGGTTAGACAAAATAACAGGCTTGTGTTGGCTGCAGTGTCTTACCCCAGCCCCAAATCCCATGTTTAGTTCCATAAGCGTTTGAGAGTCAACCCCAGGTAGGCATGGGAAAGCAAGGAGTAATTTTAAAGATGAGAACAAGCTGCTATGATTTGCACATTAAATCAAGCTGGAAACAACACGTAGGGTAAAAATAAAGAGGACACAAGTGGAAGCAGTTAATTTAACTAAGAAGCTGCTGCAAGGGTTCAGGCGAGAAGCTCTTAATAGAAGTGATGGAGAATAGAAGACAGGTGGGAGAAGTAAGATCAGTAGAACTTGTGAAGGACTGGATGTGGAGGGTGAGGGAAAAGCAGGAGAGAACTGAGCCCATGAATCTATCCTAATTCTGTCTAACAGCTCTCACCGACTTGGGGGAACTAGGAGAGGGAACAGGTCTGGATTCAAAGATTAACTCAGGATACTTAGCAGATGGTGGCTTTTAACGCTCCTGTATTGATTTCTATTTCATTGTTTTGGGGACTTAAGTGCTTTGTCTTACCAGAAGTTCATTGAGAGCAAGGAACATATCTTGTCTTATATCCCTTAGAATGCCTCTTGAAAAAGCACTCTTTTCAAATTGTTAAAAATGTCATTCTCATAAAAATTAATGAGCATGTGTCCAAGTTTTATGTACTCCATTAAATAAAGAAACCAGTAGAATAACTGACCTGATTCAAGAAAGATTTGAAGAATGAGGCAAAGTACGGTGAAAGAAGGCAGTATGCTAGAAACCAAAGTGGTTAATTTGCATATAGGACAAACGCCTCATCTTTGAGTTTTTCTTTTTTTTATCCTGCAGAAAAAAAAAAAAGTCTCACCTTATCAACTTTCTGCAAGTTAGCTTCTAGCTTTACAGGGCTGTAAAACAACGGGGTTCTCATCAATTGCTGCATTTCCCCAGAGTCAAAAGACTTTTCAATTGACATATTAGAAACCACTCTGAAATGAAATTAGAAAGACAAATATTCATCATTTTGCTTTACTTCCATATTTTGAATATTTTTCTACATATTGATACTTTCCTATAGTAGCTCTAAGAATATTTAATGTGCACTTAAAAAATATTGAATTTATACCCTGTGGCTGTACAAAAATACATCTGAGGTGATGTAAATTAAAGGCAAAACTAAAGTAAATTAAAGGCAAAAGAGTGAAATCAATAAAGTAAAAAGAAAATAGAAATAATTGACAAGATTCCATAATTAAATTTTAGATTTATTCATGCATTTCTAGGCAGTCAGGGCAAAATAATTTACATAATAAATTATTTAT
This sequence comes from Pseudorca crassidens, assembly GCF_039906515.1. Lineage (NCBI taxonomy): Eukaryota > Metazoa > Chordata > Mammalia > Artiodactyla > Delphinidae > Pseudorca > Pseudorca crassidens. Next base: position 123,932,949 of record NC_090298.1, read on the forward strand.
TTCTTATTACAAAGGAAGAAGAATCTAGTTCTTGAAGTGGCTGTTGTTTTGTTTTCTCCTTCTCCTTCTAAATTCTAAAAAAGAGTGTCATATGGAGCTTCATGAAGGTGATATAGATGTAGTGGCCCTTGTTCTCAATATTTTTACAGGAATACAGGCACAGATTCCCAATGCCTCTTTGTTATAGAGCCTATTGATCAAAACCAATGTTTTCACATTTATAAGTGCAGCTGCATGCAAAAATGTATTTGTTAAACACATTTTTATTTGGAGCATTTTCAGTGAGCAAAAAAAGCCTTCATCATTCACTCTGACATTTCGTATGTAAATACAAAGTAGCTTAAATAAAGTAAGCATTCTTTATCAGCCACTGGACACATACTTTACCCATGGGGTAGGTAAGCACTTGACTACACATCTGCACCCCTATGAAAGCTGCTCACCTGTAGGTCAGAGGCACAGCTGTATCATGAGCCCATAGGAGGAGTCCCTTTGTGTGGGCTTTGTATGAACCTAGTGGATGTTTACCTGTCCCACTGGCACTATGGTAGGAAGTGTGTTCCATTAATATTGGTACATATGTATTACTTGCTATGGTAGGAAGTATGCCCCCATTAATATCTCCAAAAGACACCAGGGTACTTTGTTTTGGAGCTAGAAGAAGTCAGTTGAGCTGTTGACACGATTAGCATATTTGAGTTATATACCAGAACTGGAGTTCATCAAAACTTTTCATTTATAACATTAGACAGAATCCATAACAATAACTGCCTATTTCATGGCATGCTGATATGCTTGGTACCTTTCTCATAGAGACTCAGGCAATTGTAAGTCTTCATCAGATAACGTAGTCATGATGTCTTGAGGGCTGGGGTTATGTCTTATTCTCTGTTTTAGGGATCTGACGTGACACAGGAGATGGTTCCTATAAACGGGTAACAGAACTTTAACTTGATGAGTGACACTTTTTGCTAAAGGTAAGAGGTTGCAACTTAAGAACCATTCTTAGCATGGATTTTTCAAGCCCACCCCCAAAGACTAATATTATTTTTAATTGTTCTCAATAGTGACCTATAAAATTATGCCTCACATTGTGCCATATTGGTTCTTTATTTGTTTCACGTACACATGGGTCGTTTCCCACATAAACTGTAAGCTCTTTGAGGGTCGACCCATTCATACCAGGCCATTGGGATGGACACATACTGATGGTCATGTAACAGACGCTTGTTAACTTGTTACATCTAGTGGGTCTACAAGGTAGAGAAAAAAGGTAGGTGGATAAAGGAATAGCTAGAATAAGAATGGCAAATAGCTGGCAAGATTCTTCCCCAAACTATATTCAGAGCAGGCGTGCTAATGACCATAGTTCCCTCCTCATGAGTGAAAATTGTGCCTTGGACTCCTCACCATAGTGCCCCTGGCAGGTACAATAAAAAATTCAGAGTGGATAGATGAGAAGAAACCTATTTACCATCTTTGATGTAGAGTTTGTTCCCCAACATTATACGGATAACCCTGATTTCCCTCACCCTGCTTTTCTAAAGTAGATTAAGAGTTAAAACAAAACAAAAACCTATGGACAATGCAAGATAAAGTTTTTAAAAATGCAGTTTGTTTTATTTTTATATAAACTAAAACACCAGAGCTCATTGATTCCTGTATTAAATACATAAATTATAAAATAACCATTCATAAAACTTTACATACAGTAAGTTGATTCCAATCTCTACGGTAATAACATACAGTACATGTACATGTTTGGTGTACTTCAGAGGATCATTCTGGTGAAACTCAGTGAATTTATATTTTTCTTCCATTGATAAACAAGCACTGAAGCAATATATGGAGTCATGCTAATGAGATGGAGAGAAAGAACCCCAACTGAAGCAGTTGATTGAATGAGAACTCTGAGAAATTGACCCCCTGGCTGCATTAAAACAGTAGACATCTGGGGAATTACGTATTCCCATGCACGGGCTTTGTACTTGAGTCCCCGCAGAACTGTATCGTGGAGGTTCAAGCAGGCATAAACCCTTTACGGAATGAGATTTTTAGATGATAAAAATATGTGACTTTGGGCTAATATTAATACTGTAGATTGTGCTGGACTCTGTTGCTCTTTCCAGAAAAACCACTGGCGTCACCAGAAGGCTAGTTTATGGGCTTGGGTAATTGGAAAACCAATGAGTAGTTCTTTGCCTCAGTCAAAACCAGGGAATAGCAGTAATGGACAGAAGGTAGAGGAAAGAGAGAAGAGACAGGCAAGCAGGGGTAGAGCACAGATACCAGATGCTAAACAAAAACATGAGTTACCCAGCAGCATCAGAAAACCCCTTGCCAGTTCCTCAGTCCTAGGACAGAAGTACACATGTAGTAAGCGCTCACAACCATCATACTATATACAGAATGTATATGTGTATATATCTACATCACATATTTAGAAAAGTGTTTGGATTTTGATCTGCCTCATTGTGGGAAGTTATTATGGTTAATGGGGGGAAATAGGCACATTTTGTGACTTATCCATCAAATATAAGTGACTGCTGTTATCAAGGGATGCTGGGGAGCTGCTTTTGGGAAACTGCATCATCCACACTATAGGAAGTTTGTAGAGGCTTGACTGTAGGCAAAGTTGGACTCCAAGTTGTTTATCTACAGCACTCCCATCCTACAGAACTTTGATATCACAAGGATGGAAATATAAGCATGGGTTCAAAGACCTCAATGCACAAACACAAAGATAAAAACAGGGAACTTCACCCAATCAACCACCTGTACCTCTGAGTTTCATATACTAGGTTGAATATAGCAAATTATAGTCCTTTTATTTTTGCCACATTGCCCCTTGAAGTATATCTTTAGTGATTATGATTAAACATTGGTCTTGTACTCTTAACGATAGAAGATTTATTTAGAAAGAACTAAACTGCCAAACTAAAGGCAGCAAAGGAATGTGAATCTGCTCTGCCTGGTACTGAAATGGGATCACAGAGGATCAACTCCAACTTCTGTTATGTCTGAATCCTCCTGCCACAATGCCTGAGGTTCAGTCTCAGGACAATATATTATATAGAAATGACAAGGCAGTTGAACAGAATGGAAGCTTTTGGCCCTCAAGACCTTTTGACCTACTCTTTTCCCTTTAGAAAGTAGAAGTCCACTTAAGGAGAGGCTTGGGTCCACCCTGGAAGCATTAACTCATGACATAAACAGTCATCTAAGATTTGCTTTGATGACTATCTCTCAAGTTATATCAAACTTTTTCAATATAGCAGATATATACATACACATTCATGTATATATGTATACATATATATACTGTACCATTCTTTGACAGATCAAAAATGCAATTAAATATTTTAAAAATAAAATGTCTATGCTGCCCATCTATTTTGATGTAATATAACACATATGATCCAGTTACTTAGCATCAACACAAAACAGATGAATACTATTTTTACAGTTTCCATGAAAACCTAGGCAGGTTAAAAAGACATCCTTCATTTTAAAACAATGAACTTACGAATTACATCAAAGACATTGAACACATGAATTATACAATGGGTTTACAGAAAAAGTTGACAATAAATAGGCAAAAAGGAATAAATTTGCCAGAGATTTATTTTATATGGAAAACCACAACAGTAAGTTCAAATATTGTAGCAAAAATTTGTTTGGCAAAACTTTATTTCTTCTATTACTAGTGGAAAACGTATGTCCTCATTCTACTCCAGTGATGACCCATGAGCCTTCTACATCATCTCTGTCCTTTAGAAGAACCATGCCACCTACGTGAGCAGTTTTTTTAACAAATGGGAAAAAAAATCAAAGCAAAATTTATTCTTCCACCCCTAAAAACCTTGCTATTGGCAAAAATTTCATTTATATGATGTAAGTTAAAAGGGATTTGATAGTTATTTTTAGCAAATTCTAGTGTTACCTAAAACAAAACTTGGGTGGCCATTAAAAAAAGTTAGACAATTTAGTAATAGATGCTTTCTAGTTTTATAGTCAAATACAGTCTTCTATTTCTTTTTCCTTTCTCATGAAACTTTTCCTGTCCTCAATAGCCATGTTAAATTGGGACTTTCGTTTTATCTCAAACTATCTTTTTAATATCTTCAGTTAAGTTTATTTTCCAAGAGATGAAGACTTTGTTAAGAAAAATTAAGTAAAATGAACTCTGAAGAATGCTGTTCTGATTTCTGCTAACCCACTGGCCAAATATGTCAGGATAGTTAAGATGTAGAAATTAAAGCAGATATTAAAGACCCAAGTGGGGATCATTTGATCTCTGTAAGAAGTGGAGTCACAATAAACCTCTCCATTATTGAGACACTCTTTTTACGCTTGCTGAACATAGTATGCAAGGGAAGCATTCATTTAGATATGATCCATTTCTGTGGACCCATGAGTGACTGGAACACACATGTAAAATTTTGCTGATGCTTTTTATAATTGTGGAAATGGATAACAGAGAATGTGCCTATCAAAATAGTTAGCCCTACCCCAAGATATGTTAATTTTGAGGATCATGAGTAAGGTACGGTAAAAATACCACCTTTTACCTTAAAATCTTAGAGAAATTTGCTATTCTTTTGGATCTTAAGCTAAATCCCCCTCCTTTTTTTTTTTTTTGCATTTTCCGTAAACACATCTAAAGCTGCTTAGATGGCCATTCTCATGGGCATCGCTCTTGTATGATTTTGTGTGTATGTGATACAATCAGATTTATAGCAGATAAGGTACATGATTAAACTACATTATTTTAATAAATATTTCTGATTGTTCAAACCCCAGTCAGTGCTTGGATATAAAATTTAGCCTACAAGTTTCTTGGTGGGGAAAGCAAGATGAAGAGGAAGAAAGTAGGTTTGGTGGAGCAGATGGGGTATGAATTTGCTCAGATGCACACTGGAATGGCCAATGGAAAAGTCGTCTAAGACATGGGAGAGTAATTTATCCTCTTCCATATGTTCTGACTGAGATTTGAAAGTGTTGGGTCACAAACTGTAGTAGCACCCTTTTTCATATTGCCTGCACAATGCATGTACTATTCATACTTAATATGGAACCTACCCAGTTGAACAAAGAATCCAGCAGAAGGATAGTTATATTGTATATTCCCAGTAGGACATCTCACAAGACCTCCCCCTCCAAATGAAAGGGATAATTAGACTAATTATGTGATATTCTCAGTTCACTTCAAATCTTAATTTCATGGCTGGCTCTCCTATGATAAAAGTGGAGTTTTGTATTATGGCATGCATATACAGTAAGGAGAGCTAGAAAATGCTTATCATTGAAATTACACATTCTTCTAACTTGTTCAATAGCATGAGAATGATCTATTTACTATAGGTGATTAGGGATCCTGGTTCTGGATCGCTCAATCTTTATTGCTAGTAATTGATGGGAAAGCTTCAGTGCTACCGTGCTTAGATTGAACCAAACTGAAGCACTATTTTATTACACAGGGGACTCTTTCTCAACAACACAAGAAAGTCAAATATAGCAGTCATTATAATTACAAAGCACTTTGTGCTACTTTAAGCACCTCTTGTTCCAGAATTGCAAAAAAACCTCAAAAAACAAAAAAGAAAAAACAAACAAACAAAAAACCTTTATGAAAAAGCATTTTAACCTCATTTTGCAGACGAGGAAGCTGAGGCACAGAGAGGTTCAGTGACTGGGCCAAAGATACCTGGGTCAGCAGTAAATATAAGAACAAAAAGTGGGATTCCCGCATTGTAGCTTTTCTTGTACATTCTTCAGTTATTGTTCTGGCTTTGAAAATGCCAGTGCTAAAACTGAAGAATAAGATACTGAACCCATGTATGGAAGAATTTGTGTAGCATTTCACAGAAAGAGTTTCTGGTTCCCTACACACATTCTTAATGCATGGGAATGCTAGCCCTGTAAATAAAACGCTGACAATTTGAAAAATTGAGGCTGTTTTGTTATCTACAGTAAATGAGGCTAAAATTAGTTTTTCAGGAACATTTATTTGCTCTCAGAGCTGAATCCAAGACTCAGTATTACATAACCTAGGAAAGTACCAGTCTTCTAATTGTCTCTGGTAGAAAATGACCTTATCAGTAACACAATGTTACTTTTATATAAAAAAGTAGAGCTACCTTGTTGCTGTCAGATCTCTGGGGAAAAAGAAAAACGTTATCAGTCTAAATGACAAGAGGTCAGAATGCTCTAAGCATATCAGGATACTTCTAAAAATAATCATAATTTCATTTAATAGTCACATCTCTGTGGTAAATTCAACTGTTGGTAGAAGTTTACTTATCGCCTCTATTTGTATCAAATCACATAACATGTTATTTGCAGGCAATTTTAAGCAGCCATTTGAAGACCAGTATTTTGGAAATGGAAGTATTCAGAGGTGCCTCTGGCCCTATAGTCGTTGACATTCTAAACAGAACTAAGTCAGGGAGCTTGTGATTTAGAGCATCATCTTCTTAATTTTCAATATGAATGAGATCAGTTTGTTGCTCGTGGAGGACCACAGATGTGACAGAAGGCCAAGGAAGCATCAACATCTGTTGTTATTTCGTATGTTGCATTCGCCTGGGTCTTTCACTTTGGTTGCCAGTTTAGTCGGGGTCACTGTGATCCACTTCTCATCTGTCATGTGTGGAATGCATTCCACAAGCTCCACCGTTTGCAGAAAAACAAACCAGACACTGCTTTTCTTCTCACTCAAATTGCAGATGTCTCAGTTCCTGAGTTTTAAACAATAATAAAGACAGAAAAGCAAATCCCTGTAGTAAGAAACCAGACTTTTCAAATGAAATATTTTATTGTAAATAGCTCCTCATGGGTATTCCTCGTGCTTCAATCCCCACCCACCCTTATTTTTTTGTTTGATTTTTTAAAATGATGTTTATTTCAGGACTAGTGATTCCATGGGGTGTAGTGTTACATTAAAATGACATCCCCTGCACAGCAGGGGTAGAATGTTTCTTTGTAACTTTGGTTCCATGCCCAAGACACATCTTTGCTCGATCTGCTGAAACTGTTTCCATTGCTGAATTGTTTTCTTCTCGCAATCTATGTTTATAGTTCTTTCCTTCTGGTTTGACCTATACATGTTTCATTAAATGCAGCATATATTGTAGATTTTCAACAGGGTCATGTAGGAACTGTCAAGTAAGAAACCTTGAATAATGGCTTTAAAATACACAGTTGTAGTCCTGGCTACATTATAGTTCTAAGCTTTTGATCTCCCTTTCACTGCTGTAAACATTTCTGCCATCTTTGAAGGTTTAGAAGTATCTGCTTTTCTGCGGTCTTATCCGTGTTTTCGGTTACTCTGTAAAACAGACGGAGAAATTCTTTAATCATCACTTCTGTCAATAGCTGAAACAGAATAAAAGCACAAACTCTTTTTTTAGAAGAAAAAACCATCTTTTATTTTTTACCACCTCTTGGAACTGCATGATCTTGTGCATGTTATATAAAGAAAATCTCTAAGCTTAATTTCTTTAATTTAAAATGAGAGAACAGAAGTATCTATTTCAAGGGTTACTGCAACGTAAGGCATGTAAAGCAATTAACAGTTCTTGTCTCATATAAGTGGCCTGAAATATTAGCTGTTATCATTATTGCCTTCTTCTCTGGGACCTTCTAAGCCAATGCCTTGAGAAGCTCAATTAAAATATAATTTTCATTTTATTGTATTTTAAAAAATTTTATTGAAGTATAGTTGATTTACAATGTTGTGCTAATTTCTTCTGTACAGCAAAGTGACTCAGATATATATATATATATATATATATATACATATATATATTCTTTTTCATATTCTTTTCCATTATGGTTTGTCACAGATATTAAATACTGTTCACTGTGCTATACAGTAGGACTTTGTTGTTTATCCATCCTGTATATAATAGTTTGCCTCTGATAATCCCAAACTCACATTCATTTCCTCCCTTAAACCCCTCCCCCTTGGCAAACACAAGTCTGTTCTCTATATCTGTGAGTCCGTTTTTGTTTCATAGATATGTTTAGATTCCAAGTATAAGTGGTACCATATGGTATTTGTCTTTCTCTTTCTGACTTACTTTGCTCAGTATGATAATCTCTAGGTCCATCCATGTTGCTGCAAATGGCATTATTTCATTCTTCTTTGATGGCTGAGTAATATTCCATTGTGTGTGTGTGTGTGTGTGTGTATATATATATATATATATATATATATATATATACACACTACATCTTCTTTATCCATTCATTTGACAATGGACATTTAGGTTGCTTCCATGTCTTGGCTATTGTAAATAGTACTGCTATGAACATAGGGATGCATTTATATTTTTGAATTTGCTGGATCATACAGCAACTCTATTTTTATTTTTTTGAGGAACTTTCATACAACCCTAGTGGTTGTACCAATTTAAATTCCCACTAATAGTGTAAGAGGAGTCCTTTTTCTCCACACCCTTTCCAGCATTTGTTATTTGTAGACTTTTTAATGATGGCCATTCTTACTGGTGTGAGGTGACACCTCATTGTAGTTTTGATTTTCATTTCTCTAATAATTAGCGATGATGAGCATCTTTTCATGTGCCTATTGGCCATCTGTATGTCTTCTTTGGAGAAAGGAGAAATGTCTATTTAGGTCTTCTGCCCGTTTTTTTGATTGGGTCGCTTTGTTTTTTTGTTGTTGAGTTGTATGAGCTGTATGTATATTTTGGAAATTAAGCCCTTGTCAGTAGCATAAGATACTATTTTAAAAGCCGGTCTATCTATGTTTTACAGTGACTTACTTTTATGTCACAACAATTGTATTTAATGGCAGATGGTCTCTACCCCAAGGCCCTGACCTGAGGATTCCTTGGGAATTTTGCCACACAGATTTCCTGTTTGGTCTCAGAGTATCTCTGAAAAGGTATTTCCCTGGGCTATGCCAGTCAAGTCTCCTAGCTCTGTTCCTCTTTAAGTCCATGTGTCTGGGTTTTTGCTTGGGTAGAAGTTTAGGACATAATATGCTATTCCAATAAAAGCCAGAAAATGGCACAGAGCACATGTTACCACGTGCTGCCTAAGGACATGGCCTTTAGAATGTGAATGGCATGGATGGAGAAAATGGGATTTCCATGGAAAAGTCATTTAAATTCTCCAAGGCTTAATTTCCCTGTCTATAAGGTAAAGGTACTAATTCTGTAGCAGGATTTTACTGGCACTCCAGAAATAGTGACCAAGATCCAAAGTGGTGGAAAAGGGGGCATGTAGTACCTTAAGGATGCTTCCAGTCCACCATACAGAGGCAAATTAGAGATTTGCCAAAGAAATTCCTGCCATAGGTGCCATAGGTGCAAGTTCGAAATATTTCGAACTTGTATTTGCAGAGCCACTTTGTCTACTTCCAAAGACTAGATTAGACTGAGATGAAAGAGTGACCGAGTCACAGAAGAGAACCAGTGGGAAGGAACTGCAGTGGTTGGGATGAAAGTACACTGTGGGAGGGAGGGGAGGGTGCTAAAAGGTGGTGCTGGCACAAAGGAGACTTGCATTCTATTGCTCAAACACAGAGCAATGCTCATCTATTTCTCATCCTCCTTTGTCTATCTAGGCAGAGAACTGGAGAGGAATGGCAAGGCGAGACGGGGCAGTAACTTCCTTCCCAACAAGAAGCTGAGGCCAGTACCACCAATGATGAGATCCAGAGTCTCAGTGGAAGGGCTTGGGCCCCAGCCAGGCAGGGGATAGTGCAATGGGCTTCTAAAGAATTCACACATATGACCCTCCAAATGGCCCCATCACCTCTCATAGAAAATACAACAAGAACTGGTCAGTAATAGCCAGAAAAACAGCTTCAACCACCAGGGAGGGGGCCATAACCACTGCCCATGGGTTGAGAGGCATGGATCATTTTCCCTCTTCCTCTTCCCTGCCCTCCAGAAGAGCTGAACCTTGCAGAGGGCAGAGGAAGAGACCTCTTAGAGCCAGCTCGTGCACCTCCTTCACCATGGGGATAAGGGAAGAAATGAGATGAAGCAGAGACTGAAGCTGAATTTTTAAATTAGGCTAGACTTTCAAGAACTGGAAATGACTGGGGAAAACAAACTGGGGAACCAACCTAAGATTTAATTAAAGGATGAGAGAGGGAAATAAGTGAAAGCCTTGGTTTGATAAAAATAGATTGCAGGGCTTCCCTGGTGGCGCAGTGGTTAAGAATCCGCCTGCCGATGCAGGGGACACGGGTTTGAGCCCTGGTCCGGGAAGATCCCACATGCCGCGGAGCAACTAAGCCCGTGCGCCACAACTACTGAGCCTGCGCTCTAGAGGGTGCGAGCCACAACTACTGAGCCCATGTGCTGCAACTACTGAAGCCCACGAGCCTAGGGCCCGTGCTTCGCAACGAAGAGAAGCCACCGTAGTGAGAAGCCCGTGCACCGCAACGAAGAGTAGCCCCCGCTCACCGCAACTAGAGAAAGCCCACACGCAGCAACGAAGACCTAACGCAGCCAAAAATAAATAAATAAATTTATTTAAAAAAAAAATAGATTGCACTCAGACTTACATCCCACTGAGATGAGAGCCCCAAACAACTCGTTACAGCTATAAGATTCCCATAATCCCTGGTAAAGAAGAGAACTAGTCTGAATGTGTATAAAAGATGCTTTAAGGTGTGTGTGTGTCTGTGTGCGTGTGCACGCTCTCTCTATAAATATATATGTATATACATACACACACACACACACAGTGTGTTTTTATATATAAAATAAATATGTAACATAAAAGTCTTCTACTTGCAAATTTTCAATTTATATATATAACCTCAGAGATAAATCCTAAATTCTGTTTCAAAGCACATACGCACCATTTCTCCCCGTCACAACTGAAGTAAAGCCCATCATTTGAGTAAAACCATGTTGGTTTTAAAAAACAAATGGATTTATAGGCAGTCTCCCAGAATGTTAAATTTCTGCAAATTGAGTATCTATAAAAGGAACTATGATTTCTACAGCAAAGCCAGGTTTATTCAAACTGGCATTATGAATAACTGAAGTAGTATCCAATGCGTCACCACACATGACCCATTTTGAATGACCTAAAGGTCAGTATGCTATAACTAAAACTGTATAAAATACAAATCCATCTTTGATTCAGAAGGCCCTTCTGGATATTACAAAACCTCAGGGATTCTTTTGAATGTATTGCTCTACAGCGCTGAGCTTTAGTTTCCTCCTCTGTAAAACAGTGACTGCAGTCATCCCTTCTGAGAGTTTATGACATGCCACCAGACTCTAAGTTGATGAATACAGTGATGTCATTTCTGACCTCTGACTCCAGTATCCAAGTACCTGCTGCATTGCTCGGTTCACAGGAGAAACTTAGCCAATATGTGCCGAGATCAATTGATAGGCTACTTATGTTCACTGTTCTTTAGAGTCTTCTAACTGTTAGAAGTTGGTTCAGATCCTTTATGGACCACGTACTTAGAGGCGCATTGATTAACAAACTGTAGCTAACTCCTGTTCTCTGGTTATGACAAATAGCCAAAACTCATGAACAGCAATCACGCCCTATTCCTGACTTCCACATATGCTTTTCATGGTAAAGGGTACCACCATCTAACCAGTTATACTGTACCATCCGGGACCCTAAGGGCCATTCCCAATACTTTTCAATCTATCAACCCTTATATACAACTTATCGTACAGTATTCAATAAATGGTAGCTGTTATTCTTACTTCCATTTTATAGATGAGGAAACTGGTATGGAGGCTTGTTAGATAATTGGTCCTTGAGAATCCTAGTAAAGAAGATAAAAATATTGAATGAAACTTAACTGAAGCTAGAGGATCAAGGAAGGCTTCCCTGAGTCCGTAATTTTACAATGAGATGGGAAGGACAAATGGACATTAACTAGTTGATGGTGCCGTTGGAAATGTGGTCCAGGTAGAGGGAAGCACGTCTCAGAATGCATGATCTAAAACAGAACGCTTGGTGTGTCCTAGGAACTTGGCTTTTAATGATCCTTTCTATGGGCTAGGTACTATATTGGTTACTTTACTTATATAATATTACTTAATTCTCAGAAAAATAGTAGATGCTATTACTTGCTAATTTTTAGTTAGGAAATTAATGTTTGGAGGGGTATAATAGTATCTATTTTCCAGAACTGTTGTAAATATTACATAAAATAATGGACATGAAATGTACTTTTTCAACTGCAAAACAGGATGTCCTCTTCCTTATTATAGTATCATTACTATCATTAAAAATGCATTTATTGATTGTCAACTATGTGCTAGACACTGTCTAGGTATTTGAGATACAAGAGTAAAGAAAACATCTATGGTCTTTGCCCTCATGAACTTTATATGCAAGGAAGGCGAGAGGCAGTAATTAAAAAACAAAACAAAACAAAACCCAAAACTCCAAATGCATATAACATTTGACTGGGAGTGAAATCTAGGAAGACTTCCCTGAGGGAATCACAAGTGAGCTGAGATCTGAAGGATGAGTGAGAAGGTGTTCACTAGATAAAGCAGCACAGAAAGTATAGTTGTTCCTCCGTGTCCATGAGGGATTGGTTCCAGGACCTCCCACCAAAATCCAAGGATGCTCAAGTCCCTTATATAAAGTGGTGTGGTATTTGCATATAACCTATGCACATTCTCCCATATACTCTAAATCACCTCGAGATTACTTACAATACCTAATACAATGGAAATGCTATGTAAATAGTTGCCTGCATGCAGCAAACTCAAGTTTTGCTTTTTTGGAACTTTCTGGAATTTTTTTTTCCGAGTATTTTCCATCCACAGTTGGTTTAATCCAAGAATGCGGAACCTGTGGACATAGAGAACTGACTCTACTCTGCACACAAGGGCTGAATGGGCAGACCTCTGTGGTAGGTGGAAGGGAGTATAGCTCATCAAGGGAAATCCTGCAACAACACAAGGCCTCAGTTAGTCTGTAGTTAGATCAGACAGGGCTTTTTTGGTCACATTAAGGAACCGTGATTTGATCCTAATGGTGATGTTTTCCCAGGAAGGGGGCATGATTAGATTGGTGTTTCCTAAAACTCATTCGGGCTGCTGTATGAAGAGTGAGTTATGAGAGTGTCTGAGGAGAAGCACTGACTCCAATAAGTAAGATATCACCCCTGCGGAGCTGGGGGAGAATATATTTATGTATTCTTTCCTCTGTTCACTCATTCTTTAAGTTATTCTCCAAACGACATATAAAGAACAAACTGGATAGTTATCTTGGTGTTACATTACTATGCTATCCAGGGCCCTGATCTAACAGGTCACAAATCTGCTTTCACCTTCATTTACCCAGCTAGTTATTCATTCATACATCTGCCCTTCAGTCCATCTGTCAATTTAAAATTTATTCAGCACCTAAGTAAATATAAGGCACTGTTGTAGACACTGAAGATACAAAGATGAATACAGCATAGGCCCTACCCTATGCTATACTAACAGTCTAATGTGTGAGACGGATAGGGAAACAATTTTAATACGACTAGATAAAGGCTAATGGATATGTTTACATAAAGGAAGGGCTGATTAGCTAGCATATAATGCTGCATCAAATGGACTTCTTTTACCAATATAAAAGAACAAGGAGCAAAATTCTCCGATTTTAAACAACGTATATTGTAGATATTGGTCAATTGCCATTTGTTTTCCACATGTTACCTATAGGCATTAGTGGGAAGAGGGATTGAAAAAAATGTAAATGTAATAAGAAATAAACATTCGTATATTTTAATGGAGAATTTGTAACTAATCAGCTGTGGCTGTTTTTATAATACAGCATTTATTGTTAAGTTTTTTTGGGATCAGAACAACAACGCAATATTATGTGCCTTTTAACATGGTTTATGTTACTAGACAACAGGAAGCGAAAATATTGAGCTATCAAGTTCAAAAATTCATGGTTGACACCAGAGAAGTATCATTAAAAATGAACTAGAATATGTGGATGAAGAATCACGCTCACCTGTTCTCTGTCTGGTCTTCCCAACTTCAAAATGAACAAAGCTGGTTCTGTTTTGTTCTTCACTAATCCATCCCTCCTCAGAAGAGGAGGATTTTCAATGGTCATTGTAACCTGGATGTAACAACTAACCTGGTGATAGCTATTTCTGCAATCCTCTCATTTTCTTGTTTCCTTTGCCTTCCTGTGTAAGTGTCTAACATGGAAGAATTAGTGGTACACTATTTATTAGAATAAAAATACAGAATACTTGGAGGAAAGAAATACATGAAGGAGATTAAGAGGTACAAACTTCCAGTTGCAACATAAACGAGCCTTGGGTATGAAATGTACAATGTGGGGAATATAGTCAATAAGTTGTAGTATCTTTGTATGGCAGCTTGTAACTAGACTTATTGTGATGGTCATTTTGAAATGTACAGAAATATCGAATCACTATGTTGTGTAACAGGAACTAACATAATGTTATAGGTCAATTATACTTCAAAAACAAGCAAAGAAACTCATAGAAAAAGGGATCAGATTTGTGATTACTAGGGGCGAGGGGTAGGGGGAAGAGGTACTGGATGCACAATCAAAAGGTACAAACTTCCAGTTATAAGATAAATAAGTTCTAGGGATATTATGTACAACATGATAAATATAATTAATGTGATTGTATATTATATATAAAAGTTGTTGAGAGTAAATTCTAAGAGTTCTCATCACAAGAAAAAAATTTTTTTCTATTTCTTTAATTCTGTAGATGCTCACTAAATTTACTGTGATAATCATTTCACAATATATGTAAGTCAAATCATTATGCTGTGTACCTTCAACTTATACAGTGTTGTATGTCAATAATATCACAATAAAACTGGAAGGAAAAAAATGAATGCATGAGCAGATGGTATCTCCTGAAACTACGTGGGGTTCCCCTACTTAAGGTAAAAGTCCCACGATGACGCGTGAACGGAGTTATTTAGTCAGCAACCACTGAAAGCAGTAAGGAGTTAGGAGCCTTCAGCAGCTTCTAGTTCATCACTGACAAGAATGACTTAGGTAATTGCTACAAGGAAAGAAGCGTAAGTCATTTCATTTTAAGGAGGCTATCTTTATATACAATTTAAGTTACTCTTAGGTTTAGAGCAGAATATAAATCTTTAATTTAATAGGAAAAATATTTTTGTGGTTATTTGCAGCATGCTCTTACTACCCGCCAATAAGAAAGCACTTTTCTTCCTTACTTCCTCCTACCTCTCTCTTGCCTGCTTTGGACATATAAGTAGCATTAATCACTTTCCAGTAACGTTTTATTCCCTTGTATTATTGAAATCCAGATTATTCTCGGAAAAGAAGAGATGAAAAGGTAACTACTCCTTTTGGTTTAGGTAGTAAACTACTCGGCAGTACTTAGAGGTTTTATTTTCAAACTTGTATATTTGCAAACTCAGTAAATGTGACAGCCAACTTTTTTTTTCTTTTTTATAATAGCTAAGAGTTGCTGATTACTGAACCATGTGCCAGTCAATGTGGCAAATCCTTTATATGTATAATCTTATTTAATTCTTTCAACATAATGCCATGCTGGAGTTAATATAATTATAACCATTTTATGGAATAGGAAACCTAATCTTGGTCTAAACCTACCATGACATAGCTAGTATATGGCAGGATTCAAATTTAACACTAGAGTTAACTTCAAAGCTGTACACTCTACTCAGCCTTTTTCCTCTACATATTTTTACTACCCAGATTCACTGCCACATTAATTTGCTATATTATTATTATTAATTATAATTGCATTTTTTCATTTGACCATTCCTAAGTGTCAACCACGCACGCCTCTGGAGGAAAAGCAAATCAAATTTTGTATATCCCTCGAGGAGTTACAAACAATTGGAAAAGGTATGGAGATGAGCACATTGCAATTTCAAAACCCAAGAGCTATGTAGTAGTACACAGATTGTAGACAGGACCCCTGTGATTGCTGATATATATGAATGTAAATAATGCTCAAAATGTGAGAGAAAGGCCCTCTTTCATCTGTGAGGCAGAATGGTGTTAAAAGTGGACTCTGGCGTGAGCTTGTCTGGGTACAAATCCTAGTCCTGCCCACTGTAGCTATATGGTCTTGGGAGAATCACATGCTGTAGTTTCTCCAACTTTTAAAAAAAGAAATAAAAGCAACACCTACTTTCTAGGGGGTTTTGTGAGGATTAATGTATCTATTGCTTAGAACAGCACCTAGCATGTAATTGTTAGTCATTATTGATATTAATGTTCAAGCCTACTCATTTCCTAGCTAGTATTTATGTATAAGTTTGATTTTTCTTCCCTACGCTACCATGTAGTACTTGTGTCTCAATGAACTTTATTTGCCTCATTGATTGATTGATTGATTGACTGTTATTTGGGGGATGGGAGGGCTGTTTGTTTTCTCATGCTCTGGCCATTTTGATCCTTTCCTAGAGAATCTCACCTATTTCTCTTTAGATATTCTCATTCAGTTTAAGAAACTAAGTCCTCTTCTTTATGTGCTGCAAGGTTACCACCCTTCTTGTCAGACAGAGGATAATTTTCAGTCTGAAAAGAAAATCTTTTGGAGGAAGGAATAAAGCCAGGGAGTTGGGTATATGAGGATACAACTTTCTGGGGATATCTGCTTCACTCTTTCCTTGTATCAGGTCATGTTAAAGTACTTTTGCTTTTCTGTTTCACATCCAGGTAACAGAGTTGATACCCACAGAGAGAGAAAGTGTCTCTCTTCCATTTTTCAACTTGTTATAGAAAATGTTAAGTAACGTGAGGTCCACGAAAGATCCCTGCATAATATAACTTAATAGGATAACCAAAGTGGACACACACCATGGTAAACAGATTTAGAATAGCAGCTAGCCCTTGTTTATTTTTAAATAATGGTGTTAAGGTTTGTGGTTTCTGTACCTGGGCAGACATCAGAATCACCTGGTATGCTTGTTAAAAATATAGATCAATCTTTACTCTCCACCTCTCTCACCCTCTGTCTCATCCCCACGTCTAGTAATCTGCTTCATTAAATCGGAGGTAAGGCTTTGGAATCTGTATTTTTAATAGCATTGGGAATCACTGTCTAAGATGATTTATACTTGTATTCATAAGAAATTGACTTGATAATATAATAATAGTGAGTCTTCATTTTTTTCTAAATTGATATTGAAAACTATCTTATTTTAAAACAAGATCCAATTTCCCTAAACAGTCTTTTTTCCTGAGTCCTGATGAAGAGGGACTGGGAGAAAGGGTTAAAAAAATCAGTCATTTTTAACTTGTTAGATTTACAGAAGCAGAATTTTCAACCTGGAAGAGAGACTAAAAACATACTCATTTTTTTTTACTTTGCAGATACAGAAACGACTCTTTCAGTGTAATGAGGGGCTACAATGAGAATTCACAGATCCACAGACATGATGACTTCCCAAAGCAAGACAGTTAGCTAGAAAAAAGTTCTTGATTTCCATCATGCTTCATGGTCGCTTCATTTCTTTAATAATCACCCAAATGGATTGGATCTATTTCTCAGTTTATGGCATTTAAATACCCAGTGTATTTTTTTTAAAAAAACATGGGCATAGTAACTATATGCAGCATCCTTCTTATCAAATACCTCTTAGAAGCACATTTTGAGAATTAAATGGAATCTTACCTGTAAGAGGCACCTTGACATCAAGGCCATAGAATAAAGGCAAGAGAGAAGAACAAGAATAGAAACAGAAACTGCAGAAGAAAAAGAAGAAGATTATGTAAATCTGAATTTCTGTACTGCCATTCAGGTCGTACAAAACCTCAGCTTTTCCACTTTGCTCAAATCTGACCATTTCTCATATATACACCAAACACCTTTTATTTCAAAAAACCATACCTGTTATTTATCCACTGGTAAAGCAATGCAATGAATAACTGGTGTTCAACTAACATCGACTGATACATTTTAGAACTCTGAGAGGGTCTTAACAGGTCATCGGCCTAAGCTCCTAATTTTATAAGTAAGAAAAATAAGCACAGAGCAGTTAATCAATAGTTTAATTGCCTATAATCTGATGGTATAGTGAAGCCTAGAGGTTAGACCTTCCAAGTCCTACTCTATTACATGTTATTGTCTCTATTTTTAATGTGTGAGAGGGTAATTTAAAAAATTAAAAATGATCAAAGTGTACACAATCACTCAATGCTATCGTTATTTGATTAACGTGTTAGGTTTTAGGACTAAGGTATTAATCTGTAGGGTAAACATATGATCACTTATCCACAGTGGGGCACTCCTCAGAGGGAAATGGAATTGTATTAGTAATTACGTCAGGGCAACAGGTATAACCTGGGTCTGTCCTGGTTGAGTGAGGATATGTGGTCCTCCTACTGGTATGAACTATGTTTATTCATCAGAGGTAACTACACACAGTGAATGGACGCTGCCGTTCCAGGCTGTCATGCTTCTGAGATAGATTTCTCCTTATTTGACTCATAGAAGTTAAATGGAGTCCGATATTTCTCTCTTCACCAAGAACCTTCACCGGAGAAGCAGATACTTGGATGGAAAACATGCTTGTGTAGCACTGGTAGAAAACCAACTGTATACTAATTATAAAATGTCATAGGTCAGATCAGTTTTTTCGAATACTGATTTCCTCGGTGATTTACAGAGTCATGAAGTCTTTTGCCTTGTTATCACACTTCAGGAGCCTTCTGTTGGTCATGACATTTTTGAATAGGGTCCTGTATGGCAGTCTCATATTGGGCATATTATTTGCATATTTCCTTTAATGCCATACTTATAAGGCTCTCGCTTCCCTGTGGCAAAATTGCATGAACAAGTTATAGACATGGTGTGAAGAGCCATGTATTAGTGACTGGTCTAGTACTATGAAAAGCAGAAACTCTGTCCTTTTTTTTTTCCCATTCCTTGAAGATGGATAGTAATAGGATGGCACATGGAACAGGAGTGGATGGAGGAGAGGAATGGAAGGCTTCCACTATTCCCATGAGAAGGTCAGGTGTCAGAGCTACCTCTCTGGGCATGAGGGGACGCCCATCACTTGATTTACAATGAGAGTCTAAATTCCATGCTATGTGGTAGGCAGGCTGTGGCACTTAGGGTCGGATACCTGACCTCTGGTCTTGATTTGCCATAGACTGGTTATATGATTTGGGGAAAGTTGTTTAATGTCTCTGAGCCTTTGTTTTATTATCTGTATAAAAGGGGAACATAATATCTGTGGTACGTTTCTCAGGATAATTATAATTAATTATAATAATTATTATTTATTATAACAATAATTATAATGGATGATGCTAATTCATCATCAAATGAGATGATGAATGTGGAAGTGCCTTGGATGGTGAAGAGCGGCACGTGGGAAGCAATTTTGCTATGTTTGTTTTTACCACCTGATTTATACTCACTGTGTGCATGGGAATTAGGAACAAAGAAGGAATACTATATGTACCCTGAGAAGGTGTTCAAGTACTCCAGGGGAAAGAATGAAGACTATCCCTGACATAAGTGATCTTTAGCCTTTTCACTATGCTTGTGGATGAGTAGAATTGAGGTCAAGTGAATAGAAGGTACTTTATAAACCTCATCTGTCATTCTAACCTCTAATCAAAAACCAACTGGATTGTTTTTGAAGTGGCTTAGTTTAGTACTACATATGGAATATGCTGCTTTGATAGCTAAATAATCGTCATTTTCTGTTAAGTACATTAACCTATTATCATAAATATTTAGGAAGTTCAGGCCTGTAAAATGAAAAGTTCACATTTAATTTGGCTAGGGTGGTGACCTGACTAGATGTTAGAAAATTCCTTTATTTGTTTGTTTTTCCTCAGTTAAGTGGGGACTGAACTGAACAAAGTTTCTGGGGAAGAGCTGGCAGCTTCCTCCTTGAGCCACCCCAGGACTGTTTACAAATTAGCAGAGAGACTGACTAGGACCAAGGGTAGCCATTTAAATACGTGGAAAATGGAAGATAGCAGGTGTGTCCTTTGACAGCCAGGGAAACTGTGGACAACCCCTGCTTTCTATGGGTCTTTCTGCCAAACACTGGGAAATTAGATGCAGCTTTTCATTTACTACACTCTTACCCTGAAGAACTAAATAGCACAGTTTGGAAAAGAGGAAAATTCAAATTTAAAATTTTGTATAAGATATGTAACTTTACATTTGGAAATTTTAAAAAATATACTTTAATTTGACTTATACTTTTTTAGTATTTCCTAATTTTCATGTAAGTGACCTCATTTTTTTCCTCATGGAACCCATGAGAGGAGGTGAGGGTGAGTGTTACCATCCCTATTGAATAGATATGGCTTAGACACAGTGGGTAAAGTCACTTACCCAAGCTCAAATAAGTACATGAAGACCCAGACTACATAAGAATCTAGGTGGCTGATTGTTTGGCTACTGGACCCTAGCAGTGGCCTTTGAGCTCACATAAGGGCAACGATAAAAGCCATTTGGAATGAACCAAATTCTAATCACTATCTCAGAAATGGCAGGTGGTTTGCTATTTGCTTCTTGGGTGCCCATGAGATACTGCAAAACAACCATGCTTTTTCGCAACACAGGGATTCAGGCTGCTACTTCCAGTCAATGAGACTGGAACTCCATAGAACACCTCTTGCCATCCCTGCTGTGTTCCTTGGCCAGGTGCCCCTGGCATCGCAGGCAGGATAATTCTTTGTTATGCAAGACTGTTGAACTCACTGTAGCTAAGGAGCATCCCTGCGCTAGCCCTCTCCCTTCTCCCAGAACACACACAATTCCAAATGCCCTCTTTACCTCACCCCCACCCCTGCCAAAAGTGTTGGCTGACTTGGAAGAAGCAGTTCCTCTCTCAGACCACTGGGGAAGTGACATGAGGGCATAGTTTTCATGTGTCAATCTAAATTTCTGAATGTATTATTGAGGTGAAATTGCAGCACAAGGAGGAAGGGCTTTTTATGAATAATGGGAAAGACTTTTTTAAAAAGGGACTAAAAAGATTTTAAAAAGGAAGAGGAACGTAGAGTAACAAAACTCAGAAGAAACTTTTGGCAAAGAAGTGAAGATGGGAAAGGGAAAACTGAGGAAAGAAAACACTGATAGAAAAGGACAGGAATCAACACAAAAGGCAAAAATGTAACTGAAGGCAGAAGCTTTGCTAGAATCCTGGTGCCTGACTACAGGCAGAGTTTACCTTTGCTGTAACTATACCTGCCTACACAAGATACACAATAGCTGAGAAGAAAGAAAACACGGTGAGTGAAAACAATATTATTGTCTGATCTAAAAAATAAAGATTGAAATACATATTGAACTTCACATGTACCTTTTCTTCTAAGTCCTTTATCTGTCTTTTCTGGATGTCTGTTTTATCTTCTAAGTCACGAATTCTCTGAAAAAGAAAGGGATGGGAAAGAGAAGCTTTTCAGTCTGTTAAGTTAAACAAGAAGATCATTCACCAACCTAAAACACAGAACTTTCTATAAAAACATAATATCTGGAAATGTCACATATACGTTTTTCTATACCCAGTGGGTTATTGCATTTTTCAAAAATTACCCGTACTCACAGTGAAAATCATTTTCACTGATTATATTTTAAAAATATTTGCCATCTCTTTCTCTTCTGGGTCAATCTATCCCTGAAGACCCCTCCCCTGTGAGAGAGGCATGATTCTCACCCCACTGTCCTTGGGCTTGGTCAGGAGACCTGTTTTGGCCAGTGGAACGTGAGTGGGAGTGAGATGTGGGAAAGCCACATCCTTGTAGAGACAGCTGTATGTCCCAGAACTAGAGAGCAAGAAACAAATTTTGTTGTAAACCATTTGATTAAGGTTTTTGGTTGTTCATTACCTCATTAAAAAATGGCTAAAACTGGCTCACACAAATGCAACTATCCCATCGGTTTCTGTTCTACCTTTTTTTTTTTCCAACCTTATTTCAAATCTGTTTCAGGGTGGAATTTCCTCACGAAACAGGACTGACCAATTTTCACAAAACAAGGTAGCGAATCCACTTCAAAAAAATTCAAAAGAAGGAACTGATAAACTAGGGGAAAAAAAAACCCCAAACATAACAAGAATAACACAAGTAATCCTGAAGACAAAAAAGTTCCAGAACTGTCTTTGAAATTACCTGTAAACTATAACAAAATTCCAGTAATTTAAATAGCACAGATTTGAAATTGACATTACATAGACTAATTTATAAGTGAAAAGAGTCTTCAAATTTCCTTCTGGCAATCTAAAGGCCTTGTATGTTCATGGTCCAGGGTTACACAGGGCAAGCTTGTAATTTAATGCCTCTTTTGGGAATAATTAGAAAATGGAGAACTGGAGTTTAAGAAGAAAACAGTGGAAGCTAAACAACGTGATAATATAGAAGGAGAGGTTTTACAATGCAATGTGGGGAGACAAAAGGGAAGCTAGAACAAAGAACAGTTGAACTTGGAAATCATATCTTCCTCTCTCTAAAGTGGTTCTCAACTGGGGGTGAGTTTGCACCCCAGATGACATCTGGCAATGTCTGGACATTTAAAAAAGTTAGTTAATTTATTTTAAAGTGTAATATTCAGTGGTTTTAGTATATTCACAAAGTTGTGCAACCATCACCACTATCTAATTTCTGGACAGTTTTGAATCACATGTGATCACTGGTCACAACTGGGGGAAGGGGTGCAACTAGCACCTAAGGGGTAGAGGCCAAAGATGCTGCTAAACATCCTGCAGTACACAGATCAGTCTCCAACCCCCACCCCCCCCATAAAGAATCATCAGGCCCAAAATGTCAGTAATGCAGAGACTGGGAAATCCACAGATCAGTCTCCACCCCCCCATAAAGAATCATCAGGCCCAAAATGTCAGTAGTGCAGAGACTGGGAAACCCTGCTTTAAAGGAAAGAGGGTGAGGTCTGTGCAGGAGAGGAGGGTGTGTTTTGTCAGAAGGACCATGAAATTATGTGACAATGAATGCTGATGTGTGTGACAGTGAATGATAAATGTGTGTGATGTGTGTGCTTGTATTTCCATAGTGCGGCTTATGCTCCAAAGCTACACAGTGAAAGGATAAATTTGCTAGCTGTTTCTACCTTGAGTGTGCAAGAACTTCCTTCTTATGTCTGCTGGATGTAGAGGCAAGCACTACAAAATCATGAGATTACTACGGCATCTATGCAGCCACCAAGCCTGTGCTTGTTGGGCACCTTCTCACATGTTCAGGACTGTGCTGGATGTGATGGAGAATACAGGCAAGGCATCAATTAGTTCCTGATCTCAAAGAACTATCACATCCAGATGGGGAGAAAAAATGTAAAACACAGGGACAAACAGATTAAGCAGAAAAAGTAAACAATGGCGAAGCTATGCACAACCTCATCGCCAACCTCTAATACCCAGTACAGTGTTTAGCACAAAGAAGCTGCGTATACATATTTATTCAATGAGTTAGGTAAGCTCCACTGTGTGCTGCGGGCTTTATGTCTTTTTCCGTCCCATCTGCTTGCCAGCCTGCCATCCAGTCTCACAGTAAACTCTATGGAGTCCAAAATAGATCCCTTTTCTACGACTTTTGGTCTCTACTGCTACTAAGTACACCAAGTCCCCCATCATGACTGTGTGAGAGGTTACTGCCGGCTCTTTCTGCTTCTAATCTTGTGCATCCTACATCCACCTATAGCAGCCAGTGTGAACTCTTAGAGTGTGAAATGATCACGGCAGTCCTTGAGTTTTAAGGGGGCGAGGAAGAGGGAGAGGGACAGTTAGCCAAGTTGCTCTCAGAATAAAACGCAAACTCCTTCAGGCCCAGCATGACCTTGGCCTGTCTCACCTCTCCAGATTCATCTCATAACCACCTTCCCTTGGCTCCATGTGCCCCTGCCATACTGGCCTTCTCTCTGCTCCTTAAATATTCCAAACATTCCCATGATAGAGACTTAGCCCCTGCTGACCCTAACTTCTGGGACACCTCGCCAAAATCTTTGCGTGGCTGATTTCTTGGGATTTCGACATTTTCAGAGAGGCCTGCTCTGATCAGCCAGTCTAGAGTGGCTAATCCTACTCCCAAACTCACTCTCATTCTCTCCCTCTCCCTCCCTCCCTCCCTCTCTCTCTCTCACACACACATGCACACATCTTCAGAGCACTTATTGCCACTCTCTGAAATTGCCCTGGCTATTGCTCATTTGCGCTGTTGCTTTTTCCCTCTTCATCGGTAGGATACATGAGAACAATGACCTTTATGTCTTTCTCCACCATCACATTCCCAGCACCCAGCACAAGCAGGCCCTCAATAAATGGTTCTGAATGAGTGTATGAAAAGGGTATGGAATGTCGATTTTTTCAGTAGTATGTAGTTCATTGTGTTCATCAGGGAGAGCATTCTGAAGAGCTGGATCTAAACTGAAAAATGAGAAGATTTGGATAAGTGCAGCAGACTCTGAAAGACATTTTGGGGTGAGCAATCAGGAAAACAAAGGCTTGGAGGTGGGAAATCATGGCCTAAGGGGTACGGGAAGAGTTCTGCATGAACAGAGAGAAAGGTAAGCTATGAAGATTGTCTCAAATCTGGGTTTTAGGGGAGGAGTAGCCAGCTACTGAAGGACCTGGAGATAGCACGACTAGACTCAACCGGAAATTGGGGTCATGGAGGCTTTTGAGGAAGAATATGACATCAGAAAAGGGGAGAAGGACAGGGGAGACCCCAGGGTTTTCAGCTTGAGTGCTTTGACATATGGTAGCTCTACTAACCAAGACAGGCAGATGGGGAGAGAAGGGAGAAATAAGGATAAGAATGTGTGTTTAGGTATGTTTCATTTGAGTTCACTCTAAAACATTCAAACAGAAATGTCTAATGAGTGGTTAGTGATATGCTCTAGAATTTAGACTGCATTATAAACTTATATATGACAAATCCTGGCCAATGCTTTCTGGAATAATTCTCTCAAATCAAAGCTACTGATTGAAAGGAAAGTAAGAAATAACTGGAAAGGCATATTCTAATGAATATCTGGTTGGGAGACAGAAAATGTCAATGAAACTCTCTGAGGCTTAGAAATATAATGTACTTAACAGTTCAGACTGGGTAACTTAAAACAAAACAAACAGGACCATCTCTTTTGGGAGTGAAGTACCTTAGCTGACTGAAGAGACACAAAAGCATTGACAAGGCTTTAATCATAAAAAAATTTAGATAACTATTTGTCCATCTTAAAAATAAACACTTCTGCGGTTCTATGACACACCTCCTTCTTTGCTGAAATTAATTAAATGCTATTGCAGCCTGAGAAATTTATGCAGAGGACATGTTCATTCCCTTATAGAAGGGAAGAATGCCTGCATTAATGCAATGATACCGCACAGTCTATTATTGAAAGCTTTAAAACTCTCTTCAGAGTCAAAATCCAAACCTTTATGATGGAATCTCAAGAACCAGTGAAACAAACATGCATGTGTTTATCATCTCTGGGAAAAAATGGCTTCAGAGTTCCCTGTTAACTTGGGTAATTTGTTAGCCTGTAAAGATCCACAAAAAATCACCCCTGTTCCTTTTCTACTCACCTTGATCTCTAATGACCACGTGATTCTTACCTCCCGTAGAGCCCATCTGGATTTCGTACCAGTTGCTCATTTCAGCTTATGAGTACCGAATACCCTAGCTTGGAACTTTCAATTCTGGAATTATTTCAGAATCTGCTTTTTGACCAGGACCCTAGTCTTTGCCTGTCAATCTATGACATGAACAAATAGTTGGAATTAAGAATTTTGGCTATAAGTTAATATTGGGTGTTTATTTTGAGCCTTGCCAGTCTAGATAAATCATATAAATTATAGATGATTCAAGCTGTAGAAGACAGCACAGTGCCATGTTTATGTGCACTGGCCTTGGAGTCAGGCCGATCTGGGGTGTAATTCTGGCTCTGTTGCTTACTATCTGTCATCTTGGGCCAATCACCTAAGCACTCTTTTCTTCAGTATCATGATCTCTTAAGCTGGGATAATGAGAATACTTACAGTAGTGGGCTATTGCCAAGATTAAATGAAACAATAGAAGTAGAGCCCTTAGTTTAGCTCCTGACCTATAGCACAGGCCAGTAAGTAAGAGGCAGCTTCCATGCCTTGTTGCTGTTGCTGTTTATTCTGGGAATAAAGAGAAAGGTCCTTGTTCCCTTTTACCCTCTTCGGATTATTTGATCAGGCTAGGTTATGGACTGGGATGAGTAACAGCGGGGAAGCATTATCTGTGTCCTGGACTGAGTCCCAGAGAGTCCCTTCCCAGCATAAGGGACATAATCAGGCTCCATGAGATTCAAGGGGTGTTTCATGACAAAGTAGTCGCAAAAACAGTAGCATGACACAGTGCTTCTGAAGTGCCAATTCTCTTCAGATTAATTCATTATAAAACCATGGTCCTGTTTCTGAGTGTAGGTGGAAAACAACAGTTACTTATTTTACTCTTTGAAAATAGCTTCTAGCTCCCAGGCTTCTCCATACTTATACTCAACACTATGTACTGAGCACTTGGTCCCATTTTCTTAGTACCACCCAACACAGATGTAGTGACTACATCCTCACCTGATGGGCTTGCTGTAAGAGCTCCATTCTCTCCTGTAGAATCTGACAGTCGTACTCTCTGCTCTTCCTCAGCATCTGCCGCCGTAACTTTTCCACTGCTGTCCTCAGCTCCTCTTGCTGTTTTTCAGTTAATAATTCACCAAACTTGATAACAGTTTCTTGCTGCAGAGCATTGTACAAAGTCGCTTCTAGTTCCTGGATTCTCTGGCAAATAGAATTAGAAAACCTTGGAATTTAGCATCTTACGTGTGGTGTGTGAATGTACACATGTGTGTACATGTGGAGGGATGTATTATTTTAGTCTCACAGGATCCTAGCAACAAAATAAATTTCAAAGCTTATCCAGCTTAGGGACTATCCTGATGGTGCAGTGGTTAAGAATCTGTCTGTCAGTGCAGGGGACAAGGGTTTGATCCCTGGTCTGGGAAGATCCCACGTGCCGAAGAGCAACTAAGCCCGTGCGCCACAGCTACTGAGCCTGAGCTCTGGAGCCTGCGCACCACAACTACTGACCCTGTGCACCACAACTACTGAAGCCCGCACTCCCAGAGCCTGTGCTCCGCAACAAGAGAAGCCACTGCCATGAGAAGCCCACACACTGGGACTTCCCTGGTGGCGCAGTGGTTAAGAATCTGCCTGCCAGTGCAGGGGACACGGGTTCGAGCCCTGGTCAGGGAAGGTCCCACATGCCACAGAGCAACTAAGCCCATGCGCCACATCTACTGAGCCTTGCTCTAGAGCCCACGAGCCACAACTACTGAGCCCGTGTGCCACAACTACTGAAGCCTGCTTGTTTAGAGCCTGTGCTCCACAACAAGAGAAGCCACCGCAATGAGAAGCCCGCGCACCGCAACGAAGAATAGCCCCCGCTCGCCACAACTAGAGAAAGCCCGCACGCAGCAATGTAGACCCAACACAGCCAAAAATAAGTAAATAAAATAAATTTATATATAAAAAAAGAAGCCTGCGCACCACAACGAAGAGTAGCCCCCCACTCGCCACAACTAGAGAAAGCCCGCCAATACGTGAACTACTCCGATGATGGAGAGTTTGTTCTTTTTCTTGTGATCCTGTCCATGTCACATACTTTTCATTTTTAGCAAGTCCTTACTTTGTTATAATAACTGTATATCCTTCTATTCTCAAATGTAGCTGAAAATAAGTTTGTTCTCTCTTTCATTTGACAGATATTTAAAGACATCTATCGTGGTGGCCATATTTTTATAAATAAGCATTGAAAAGTGGTCCAAGTTGGAGTAAAATACTTGAAATTGGAGGTATTTCACACACACAATGCCACCTCTCTTCCACATGACACACCTCTGAAGATGGCTTTATAGTCTCCATTTTTTTCTTATAAAAATAACAATTGAGAAATATAGCCTAGAGTCTTTGGAGTTGGTCTGTTTTTTAATACTCTGAGATTTATAGTTGCTCTAGCTATAAAATGCTTCCTTGAGGCTTTTCTTTTTTAGATGAAGAGTCTACTGCTTCTTATACCCCAGTTTTCTTTTCTTTCACATGCTTCAGATACAGTTTCCAAAATCTATCATCTTATCCCCTGTGACTCTGACATAGGTGAAAGGACACGCCCTGGTGAGGGATGTTCTCCAGGCTCCTGTCCTGGACTAAGCAGGTCTCATCTCTTAAAAGTTAAATATATTAATAATTATCTGAATGAGTCTTCAGTCCTGGAACACACACACATGCAGTTTAATCTTACCGTGTGTAGGTAGAGAAGGCAAGGCTAAAAGGATAGGAAGGGAGGGAAAAATTACCTCCTTCTTTATTCTCTAATCAGCGGCCAATACTCATCCTCTCCTTTCCCCATCATCAGTGCTCAGAATCTCTTATTCATCTTGGGTGGGGAGTACTAATTCATCTTTGATATAAGCAGGGGCTAAGTGCTTCACTCTTTTCCCAAAAGTGACTCAGGCTGCTTCCAGGAAAGCATTATAAAAACCTCTACTAGCAACTCCTCAAAATGTTCCTCTTTTTCTCTTGAGTCATTACAGTGTATTACGGTGGGGGGCAGGGTGGTGTCCACACGGAGAGAAGAAGTGCAAGCTGTAGTCCAATATTAGGAATGATGCTTTATGAATTTGGTTCGGGGGGTGGATCAAATGTGCTCCTCCTTCAGCACAATCTTCTGGAGGAGAGAAAAAGGCACAGCCCATTTCCCCATATATATATATTTTTTAATTTTTAAATTTTATTTATTTTTTTATACAGGTTCTTATTAGTTATCCATTTTATACATACCCATATATTCTTACTGTGGCTGGATGACGGTAGTTAAGGCCACAATGTCTGGAGTCAGATCTAAACACTACCTACTTGTGTACCAAGCTGGGCCAAGTTCTTTCTCTCTCTAAGCCTTCATTTTCTCATATGTAATATATAAATAATAATATTCCCTATACCTCTTAGGGTTGTTGTCAGAAATAAATGAATTAAAAATATGTATCACATTAAATACATCATTATTCTACCCCTAGACTAGGCTCCCCAACAATCAGATTTGATTTAATAAAATTTCTCTTTAATCTACATTGCCATCCAATCTGTTGTTTATTTAAATATTATTTAACAACACAATTCAATTTTTAAAAAAATCAAGTATAATGAAATATTTATTAACTATTATAAGAGTATTGTAACAGCAAAGAACTAGAGATATATTTGTTCTAGAATGAGAACTGGAAAACTCTGAATAAATGAGCTGCACGTTGTGGTCTATTCAAATACATGACATGACAAATTACACAGGATGCTTTACTCCAGAGCATGTAATCATAAACACTCGGAGTGTCTCCAATGCTTGTTGTACCTACCATATATGCTTGGTCGAGAGCTTGTTTCCTGTAGTCTAGTTCTTCTTCCAGATAGCCTTTGATTTTGCAGAATTGTTCCTAGAAAAAAGGGCGACATTAATAGATAGAGTCAGCTTAGTTAATGAGAAAGTGATATATAAATTGTATTGATTAGCGTTTTCTCTAATTCCACTGTAAGACAAATCACTAGTATTTGTAGGGTCACAGATTTTGTCTTTTAGGGAAATAGTTCAACTTTTATAGTTTCACACAGGGAATGTACAAATCAATGGAAAGAAGAAAAAATATATAACAAACAATCCACATGGAATGTCTTAAAGGATTTCTATACCAATTTAAGAGTATGTCATTAAGGATAGATTTTTGTTTGTTTGTTTGTTGGTTTGTTTTTTGGCCTCACTGCACGACATGTGGGATCTTAGTTCCCCGACCAGGGATCGAACACATGCCCCCTGCTGTGGAAGCATGGAGTCTTAACCACTGGACTGCCAGGTAAGTCCCTAAGGGTAGACTTCTGACAAGATAAATGCTATAGATGCTAATAAATATATCTGTGTAAATATACTGGGATAGTATATTTTTGTAAGAATGTCATGAAATGTAATAGAGCAAAGTTGTATAATAAAAAACAATTTATTCAAACTCATCGGTGTATCATTAGCAAACACAAAGATAATTTAGAGAGTGGGCACAAAGTTAACCACACATATTGCTCCATCCACATACCAACTAACAGACCAATTTATCCATCTGCCTGTCTCGCTAAGACTTATGAAGGGGTGGTGGAGGCAGGGGGTTGGGGGTGGGCATCTGCTTTAAGAAGAGTCATGGGGGACTTCCCTGGTGGTCCAGTGGTTAGGACTCTGTGCTCTCACTGCAGGGGGCATGGGTTTGATCCCTGGTCAGGGAACTTGGACCCTGGTGTGTCCTAAATAAATAAATAATTTAGGATGGCAAATTGCATGCTGTATGGTTTTTTACCACAATTTAAAATAAATTTTATTTTAAAATTTGAACACAGGTGTACAAATCTCTTTGAACACAGGTGTACAAATCTCTCTTCAAGAGCCTGCTTTCAGTTATTTTGGGTGTACTCCCAGAAGTGGTGTTGCTGTATCATATGGAAATTCTATTTTGAATTTTTTGAGCAACCACTAACCATACGGTTTTCCATAGCAGCTGCACCATTTTACATTCCCACCAACACTGCACAGGGTTCCAGTTTCTCCACATCTTCATCATCACTTGTTATTTTCTGATTTTTGTTGGGTTTTTTTGATAGTAGCCATCTTAATGGGAGTGAGGTGGCTTGGGGATTTTTAATACCAAAGTTACACCCATCATTTCTGTCAATTTGGTGGAAAAATTATTTAGCCTAAGAAAGAAAACACCTAACTGGATTTTCTTCAGCATTAGTTCTGGAAATACTACAAAATTACAACATGATATTTCTGGAGGCTATAACTTGAAATTGTGGGGTACTTCTGGGCATTCTGTTTCACAGTCTATACACAAAATAATGGCAAGGCTACAAACTTCCATCCGTGCCAGATAAAACTGCTAGAAAACAGTTGTTTTCCATTTGTCTTGTCAATTTTTCTTTTGTTTTCTGACATCTCATTTTTACTCACCATGTCACTTTCCAATTCCATCATTTTCTGGTGCAGGGCAGCCTCTGCTCCTTCAATTTGCTGGATCCACTAAGGGGTAAACCAGACACAAGTGTTTGACATGATTGCTTGACATGGTGTAAATGGTGCTGCCTCCTGAGCTGCTTAGTGTCTCTTCCCCTTATATCTCAGGAAGCAGACTAAGAATTGGAGTGAAAACTTGGTACATTTTAACTCTTAGCTCAGAAACAAGTTTATAAATTTCCACTCATTCATTCATTCTTCATTCAACGAAAGCCTTCATTGATATCTACCATGTGTGAGGCAATGTGCTAGGTACTAGGGCTGTGATGGTGAATAAGACCAACACATGTTTTGCCCTCATTGGACACCATGGGAGGCTTTATTGGAAATGACAGTTGCACTGGGTGTAAGGAATGAGTCAGAGATGACTAAGCAAAGGGGAGGGGCAAGTTCCAAGCAGAAGGTATGTCTAATTCTCCATGATTGGAGGGAGCATGATGAAAGAAAGAAGGCCAGGTGAATCTGGAGAAATGGCATTTTTTTCAGTATATGACACTGATTACAGCTAAATGTTGAGGAATCATTTTTGTTGAGTGGAGACAAATTTTAAATCACACAGAAAGAACTTATCTTTCCTAACACTTAGAATATATCATTCTGTTAGATGGTGTTGATATTAGCACAGATCAATACCCTGAATGAATTTAGACTTTGAATAATATACTGTGAGCCTACCACATATATGGTTTCAGAGAATAAATTGTTATAATGGGTCTCCATCAAGTTAACCATAAGCTTATCCCTCAGGGAGGCAATTGGGCAAATAATTAAGTGTGTGGGTCCTAGAGGCCGACTACCTTGGGTCTAATCCCAATCCTAGCTTTTCATGGCTATGTGGCCTTGAAATGTTACCTGGTTTCTCTAAGCCTCAACTTTCTTATCTGTGAAATGGGATTAATAATAATGTGAAGATTAAAGGATGTAATAAACCTAAGGTCCTACTGACAGTGTACTGCACGTACTAGGTAACCAATACATTCTTGTTTTTGGTTAACATTCATTTTTGTACTTCCACACTGTTAGAAATTTGCCTCACTACCAACTATTTCTTCTTAGTTTGTTTGTGATAAATTATGTGGTGTACTGAGCATTTTTCTATATACTAAAGCCTTGGTATTCACAAGGGGCCACCATATCCAACAGCCCCTTGGCTGTAAGGAACATGGGGAAAGAAAAAAGGCCGTGGAGACTGGAGAGGTGCTAATCTCTCAGCTCTTGTACGTACACATGGCTTCCCTCATGAAACAAATTTCAGTCCAAAGTCATGGGTTTCTTGTAAACACCCTCATATTGCAATTGTGTACCATCAAGCTTTATTAAAATGCTTCCTCTTGCTTGCTGCCATTTACCATTGAGAAACAAATTCTCTTGTGTACCATGTTTTTTTTTTTTAATATTTACTTATTTGGTTGCGCTGGCTCTTAGTTGCAGCAGGCGGGCTTCTTACTTGTGGCTCGTGGGCTCCTTAGTTGCGGCATGCATGTGGGATCTAGTTCCCTGACCAGGGATCGAACCCTGGCCCCCTGCATTGGGAATGCGGAGTCTTAACCACCGTGCTACCAGGGAAATCCCACACTATGTTTTTAAGAGAACCGTGAAGTGAAGTAGTCCGGTCATGGGCTTTAGCTATAGATTTGTATGTTGGCTCCTGACTCTGACTACATGGATGATGCAGGATGAGGAATGAATAGCCCAGGCCACAGTTTTCTCACAGATAAAATGAAAATAGTGGATGACTATAGGGTGGTTGTGGGGAGCAATGAGATAGTGCACAGACAGTATTTAGCATAGTCCCTGGCCCGTAACATGTCCTCACATAAGGTCACTGCTCTTATTATTTTTAATACGAAGTCACAATAGGATTTCCTTGTTGGAAATTTGTCTAGGCTCAACCTCTGGCTAAAGGTCACACTCTCAGATGGTAGAGAGATAATTCAAATGTGTGGTCTCAGGAAGTTCAAGATGATATTTACAATTACTTGGAGGTAGAAATGTTTATCTGTGAATCCCGAACATGGGGGGAGGCGGTGACTTTAGCTTATGAATTGCAAAGATTTGCACAAAAGGCAATTGCACAGACCATGAGCATTTTAAGGACAAGCTTGTGTCTTATTCAGCTGATTCCTCACTTTCAATCACAGTGCTAAGCGCATAGGCATCACCCCTTGATTGTTTAATCCGAACCCCTCACACCTGTTTTGCAAAGGAGGTAAGTGGAGGCACGAACTAATACGTCAAAGCTTTACTAGAACAGTTCCTACGTGCTGTAGGGTACTTTCTGCTTTTAGTAGGAAGCTTGAGGGAACACTTGCAATAAAGAATCATAGCCCTTCATGACTCCAACTGGATGAGATGTTCTGGTGTGAAAAACTAGGAAAACAAAGAGTGAAAAACAGATTCCAGAGTTGCCCTCGTGGAGCGTAGAGTCTAGTGAACTACAGAAAAAAAAAAAAAAAAGTGTGGTTGTATTACAGTTGCTAAAAGCCATGGTAGCAGAAGCACAGGTCACTGTGGGAACACAGAGTGAGAAGACCTAACTGGGCTTGGGTGAATAGGAAGGCTTCCCCATGTATGGGAGGGTCTAATGATTAAGATTTAGCCAGACAAAGGTAGAAAGGGAAGAAGAGAAAATCTAGACAAAAGGAACAGTGTAAAGGGATGAAAATATGTAGAGGTAGACAGAGACAGAGACAGAGATAGAGTGATAGAGAGACAGAGAGCAAGAGGAGAGAGAAGAGAGGAGAGAGGAGACTGGAGCCCCAAAAGGATCTGTGCATGGCTGGACCTTGGTTGGTGACCAAGGAAGGAAGTGGGGTGCTGGAGAAATAGGTAAGGGCCAGTTCCAAGGGGGCCCTCTTGCCGAATTCTGGATTCTAGACCTATGTTAGGGACAATGTGGTGCTATTAATTTGATCACAAGAGGAAAGGGAAAGTGATAAGGTCTGTTATTAAATTGTGAAGGGTGGAAGTTTTCAAAAGAGCAAATCCCAGATATTTCACATGAAATACTTCAGTATGTGTCCCTAACACTTAAGGTCTTTTAAGAAATAACATAACCACAAGGCCATTTCCACACTTTGCAAAATTAATATTAATCCCTTTTGTCATCTGATACCTGGTCCATATTAAAATTTCCCCAGTTGTCAGCAAAATGTCCTTGGTTTCACACTTGGTTTGCTTGAAACAGGATGCAAAAAAGGACCATTTCAATATTTCTTAAGTAACTTTTTATTTCATAGCAATTCTTCCCTCTCCCTCTGCCATTTTTTTAAATGTCATTGTTTTGTTTGAGTAACTTAACTGGGTCATTTGACCAGTAGAATTCCCTCATTTCAGACTGGAGCAAGGTGAATGCTTGCTCATGGTTTCATTTAATTTACAACATGCTTTTTTATGCATTTAGAAATTAAGAAAGCATCTCAAGGAACTTGTAGTACATAAGTTCTTACTTTACCCAGCCATGTACACGTGACTGTCAACTATGTGCTGATTCTCAAGGTGCCCTGAATACAGCCAGTTACCAGGTTTCTTCACTTGGCTCTTTCCTTTTTTCTCTCTCTTGCATTTACCAGGTTTAGACACAAGGGGGTGAGAGAACGCGCAGTGTTGCTCTTCTGACAGTCCCCAGGTTGGGCTTCCTAAATGAAGGTGCAGGGAGCCACCACAAGTTACAGAATCAGTTGGAATAACTGGTAGGTATACACCCAAGGAAAAGCCCACAGACAGAGCCATGCTCCAATTTACCACTTAACAAAACCCTTTTTTATTGGTTTCCCAGCTTGGTAAGGATGGCTTAAGTAATGTAATCCAGGTTTTGCATTTTTACAGAATTATATTTTTAAGAGACTTCAAAGCAAGAATTATCCACCCACCCTAAATCAGTGTGCAGACTCTTCTTTTGTGTGTTCTCATTCTATCTGGGTTATATCACCCTGAAGAATAAAATATTTATTAGGTATTCAATAATGCAAAATCATGTGCAAAGAGATTGTCCTTCAACCCCAAGGGTTAAGCCAGACACTGAGATGATTTGAATGTTAGTATGATTTATTACCTTTTCTGCCAGGGACAGCACAGTGCTGGCCTGAATTATAGCCACTTGCTCTTCATTTCTTAAATTCTGTGGCGGGGGTTGAAGGGGTGGGGAGAAAGAAAATAAGCTGAAAACACTTTTTGACATTTATACTATCAGAAGATACTGCCTAACTTGCCTGCCACATACGCATGCATAGAACATTCACAAACGGCCTATTCTATTTAGTAATAATTCCTAACAAAGAGTTCATTCAAAAGCTGTAAAAAGTACATTAAATGTGATGGTTTTATATCTCTAGTGCTGACTTGATTTTGTTTCACTGTAAGCATACTGCATGAATAGTCATAAGAAAAGCAGAAACCAAAATGAAATAAAGATAGTGGGAAGCAGCCACACAGCACAGGGAGATCAGCTCAGTGCTTTGTGACCACCTAGAGGGGTGGGATAGGGAGGGTGGGAGGGAGACGCAAGAGGGAGGAGATATGGGGATATATGTATATGTATAGCTGATTCACTTTGTTATACAGCAGAAACTAACACACCATTGTAAAGCAATTGTACTCCGATAAAGATATTAAAGAAATGAAATAAAGAGTAATCTCTTCACAGCAGTTTGATGTGATTTAATCGATTTTGTTCTCTCCTTTGGTAATTTTTCAAGGGAAAAAAAATAGTGTGACTATTTCAACCTACATACATCATTCATCTAGTATCTCAATGAATGGTCCTCCCACTGAATTAATATGGCTTGACCCTGTCTGGAAGGTGTTTTTAGAAAGAAAAGGGATTATAGTTTCCTAGCGCATTTTTATGGGGCTGCCACCAACCCTACTGTTTAGCAGCATCTGCAACTGCATGACTGATTAATTTCACCCCCATGCCTCCCAGCAACAGTCAGAAGGTAATTAGCTTTAATCAGCGCACACTCCATTGGCATTCAAACCTGAAACCTGCGCATGAAAAGCACCTTACCAGTTCCCACTTCTGCCACTACCTTCCAGAGATCCTTACAATCCCTTAGCTGAGTGGTTTGATAGATTGCTGATTCTTTTCCAGAAGCCGCATGCTTAAGTGAACCTGCTGTCTCACTTGCTATTATTTTTTTGTTTTTTTCTATTTATTTATTTAATTGAAGTATAGTTGATTTACAATGTTGTGTTAGTTTCAGGTGTACAGCACAGTGCTTTAGTTATACACATATATATGTATAACTACATATATACATGCATATGTATGTGTATAGCTACATTTTCAGATTCTTTTCCCTTATAGGTTATTACAAAATACTTAGTTCCCTTCACTTGCTACTGTTTTACACGTAATGCATTGGCAAGTATTTCTTGCTTCTCTTTAGGCAAATGCATATCTTTACTGTACTTAAACAATTCATGACTTACCCCGTTATCACCCAAGATATCAAGCTGCTTTATGAGATCAGGGATGTTCACATCCTGCAAAATCAAGGAGATTCATTCAAGTCGTGGCTTACCATTCTATCAGTGCCTGCCTGAACCTTGAGTTAGAGAGGACATTTTGAGACCTGCTCTTCCTTGGTTCGTTTTCAATCAGGCACAGCTGGTTTTACATTTCCACTTTGCTTCATAGAAGCTGTGTGAACCTGGGAAAACTACTTAACAGTGCATTTTCAATTTCGCCAACTGCAAAATAAATACTTTCTTCATAGGCTGATTTGAGGATAAAGAGATTGTACATGAAAGCATCTAGGATGTACTAAGGACTCAGGATTTGCTCAGTAACTCTTTTTCTTATAATTGTTGAAAATTGTTTCAACTGTGGTAGATTTCAAGTATTAAGAAAAGTAACAAGAAAGAAATTTAAATAACCAACCAATTTCATTCTAATTAATGGAATTCTGACCTGGTTGAGATTTTGACTGCCACATAGAAAACTGCAGAGCAGTTCTATTTTTTAGGTGTTTAGCATTAATTCCATCCTATGGAAAACAGCTGATTTTTATTATAGTCCCTGGGTCAATTTGAAGCAGCTGAACTCCATTTAAAAGAGTTCCTTTGTATATAAACTACATGCACTGATTAGGTTGTTTGTGATTTATCTAAAAACAAAACATCTAAGGAAAAGACAAAGTAAAGTGCTTCTCATTGAATTAGAGTTGAATCAAAAAATTGCTTTGGTTTACAAATTTTCACGCAGCCCAGGAAGGCCAGAAGTTTAAACAACATGAGAGTGGTTTAAGACAGAAGTCAAAGAAGCACAATTTTTGACCTAATTTCCCCCCCATTAGTACCACGTTATCCTTTTACTCAGGTTCAGATAACAGTTTAGCAGATCCCTACTGCCAGAAATACAGAAGTCTAGCTCAATCTCAGAGGTAGAGAGAAGGCAACTAAAGCAGGTATATTTGGCGGCTCAGAGTGGGAACAGGAAGGGCCATGCAGAAGGTAAGGAGAGACCAGAAAGAGCGGGAGGCTTCCTAGCCTTACCTTGGAATAGTCAGTCACTATGTGATTCTGTTACATTGAGGGACAATATATTTTCCAGGAGATGGAGCCACCTCCACTCGACCTTAATATTTAAAATGTATTCCAATATCACTAAAGATGAAATTATATTTTGTCTAAGTGAGCAACATGTTATAATCCCCAAGGCCTTCCAAAAGTGAAATCCTCCCTAAAACACCCATATCAAAAGAGATGGTGGGCAAGATGATTTCAAGGTTTCTTCTAATACTGAAATTCCAAGATGATGAATTCCATAGCAATTAGAACAGCACAACAAAGGGACTCAACAAATACCTTTTTATCTGGCATCCTTGAGATATGTTTCTTAAAATATTGAATTTATTTAATATTTCTTCCAGATAATCAAGGGTAATTATCTTAATATTTTGATTCTGTATCACTCTTTACGTTACTGTTCTAAATAATCATGGCTTCCTAGTTTTTTGTTTTTGTTTTTTTTTTGCTGTTACCATTCATACATCTGTCACACATTTATTTTGTGTATGTTCTGTCGATTTTCCCATAGATGTGACTATTTTCAGTTCCTACATAGTTTGTATCAAAATGACAACCAGTGACCGAAAGACAAAACAGTCACAAACAACCTCCCCTTTTCCAATTCCCAGTTTTTGTACTGTCTACAACATACACAGGGAAACATCTGCCTACCTTGACACCTTCTTTCATACAGTAGATCTGTAGAGCACTCACACCATCTGAGAATGGGTGAATTTGCAGATTAAATGGAGGGGATCGTCTCTCTCTTTCCTTGAAATACAGTGAAGAATATGTGGGAATTAAAAAAAAAAAGCAACAACTGATTAATCACTAAACCAGTTGTCTGTGGCCTCTATGCTATTTCAGCAGCTTATCAATATGCCATTTGGCAAAAAAAAAAAAAAAAAAAATCGAACTCAAGATCTTCATGCTTGAATTTAATGGAAAAGAACTGATAAGTCAAGTAAGAGATGTGCGAGAAGAATTTAACATGGTGTCATACAGTTTTGCAAATTTTTTTTTTTTTTTTTGCTATATGCGGGCCTCTCACTGCTGTGTCCTCTCCCACCGCGGAGCACAGGCTCCGGACGCGCAGGCCCAGTAGCCATGGCTCACAGGCCCAGCCACTCCGCGGCCAGTTTTGCAAATTTTTGGATCAAGGAAATGTGGGAAGTGGAGTTCCATTTTAAATTACATGAATATTTAGAGCTTTCAGGTATCACAAAGAATGTTCTTCTGACCATGAAGTTTTATGGCA
Source organism: Pseudorca crassidens (assembly GCF_039906515.1). Taxonomy (NCBI): domain Eukaryota; kingdom Metazoa; phylum Chordata; class Mammalia; order Artiodactyla; family Delphinidae; genus Pseudorca; species Pseudorca crassidens. Next base: position 123,971,797 of record NC_090298.1, read on the forward strand.
GCTCACGGTCTTCTGCATATTCAATCCACTCAAGCTTTGTTAGTAAGATTTGTGGGCTACCAAAGATGACTTAACTCTTCTTCACTGAAGCATACCAACTACTAACTTTATCCAAACCTAATGTAAAATAACCTCAAGAAGAAGTTGTTGGCGAAATAACAAAGAAATCAAATGGGAAATTTTCTTATCCTTCACATATCATGCACATTCAACCAGACCCTATGCCGGATTCTGCATGATACAATCAAATCTGATTTGATTGATATGTTTTACTTAAAAACAAAGACTCTGAAACTTTGTCAAGTTAAACAAAGTATTTCCTAAAACAAATTACCTTGCTTCTTAGCCTTTTGCATAATGCATTACAGAATAAAAAGTTTACTTACAGATTCAAGGGTCTACCAATAAAATATTTGTGTATATAGTACATTTTAAAATATAATTCTTGAAGTAATATTTTCCTGAGTCAGAATTCAATGAAGGATGGAAATGATTATTTAAAAGCAATGAAATATTGATAAAGTTTGAAATATATTATTCAAATTATTTTAAAATTATTCATTAGCCTTGTTCATAAAGGCAACAGTGTTGTAAAGTACAGTATCTGAACAGACAATTCTGAGTTGCATCAGTGCTTCACCACGTAGTAGTCACAGGACTTGGGCAAGTTATTTAACCTCAGTTGCCTCATCTATCAAATCTTGGTTGTGGTTGTGAGGTCCAATGAGAGTATGTATCTGAAATGCTTAAGCTAGTACCTCACACAAAGAATGGGTTCAGTGCATGTTAATATTTTTATTATCATTATCATCATTTCCTTACTTCTAGCTCTAGATTTCGAAACTCCAGCAGCTCATTCTGGTCTCTGGCATCCTGCAGTTCCTGTTGGAGCCGGTGATTTTCTGCCTCTTGTTTTTCTATCTGATAAAGTAAATCCTCAAGTTAGGTGGACATTGCGAAAAGCATCTACAACTTTGCAAAGCAAGCATGGACAGCATTCATTTACAGGGTAAATAAATTGTCTAGACCATGAAAAACAGTCCCAAGTAGATGTGAATAAACTAAATCTTTGGTTTTCCCTCTAGTTATCCTTTGGTTGAGTTTTTCGGGTCATACAAGAAAATACTGGAGGATGCCTCCATTCATTGAGATAAAGTCTAGGGACCCTATGAATAGTGAATCTGTCCCTTGCTGTCTGGGACAGTGTCCAAGAACTAGATTTAATGGTGCAAATAATGGAGACTGACACCTCTTATTTCTGGAGTTACAAGTTGTTGAAGAAATATTTTTTTAAAACAGCTCTGATCCTACACAAAAATTTGTTGAATTCCAGTTACATGCAAAATAAAGCTGAAGTCCTCAATGGAATTCAAAAACCTTAATAATCTGCTCACCAGATTTAGGTGTTATCACTGTCATGTCTACACACACACACACACACACACACACACACACACACACACTCACATGTGATCACATACACTTGAATCTAGAAACCCAGATCTACCCTATGTTCTGGTTACTCCAAGAGCTCTGTCTGTGCTCACCTCTGCCTGAAAAGGGCTCCCCCACTCCCTTTTCTACATGAGGAAATCCTATACTTCCTTGATGTCTCCTACCATAAGAGCCTTCCCCTGGCTCCTTAATCCAAAGTGACAACTCTCCCTTCTGTTTTCCCATAGGGCTTTCCTGTAGGACATCTAGTGTAACCTGATGAAGCATGGAATTAAGTTAGTTGTGTACAAACCTGCCTTGCCCTGTACACAGTGCCCATGTCCACAAGGGATCAGAACATTTTCATGATTTGCAATAGGTTTGGGGCTGCCTTCGATATTAGCTGTGTGGGTGGGCCTTCTGTACAGTAACTGTTTAAAATCTTGAATTTAGAAATAAAAAATCAGGGGCTTTTTAATGTAGGGTGAATCTTACTTTCTCAAGGATAAACACTTGAAGTAGAATGTTTAGCTTTATTGTCACTTTGGTTTTCTTTTACTCTTAGAAGCCTGAGCGCAAAAAATTCCCCTTTTAGCCCAAAGAAATCAAGACCAAAGAAAATCAGAAAGAAGACATAATGGGAGTTATTTTTTAGATGATAAATAAATATAATAACACTTATTACTGGGTATCTCAGAGACTACTAAAATCTTCTTTTTCTCATAGTCTCCTGATATAGAAAAATTATAGAAAATAAAGATGGGGGAAAGTGAGATACTATGTAACATTAATTTATGTAGCTAACTCAAGTTTTTTCCACTAGATTTTTGTGGTCTAGTAAACTTTTGAAAGTTTTTAGAAGTTGACTATTTCCTAGAATCTTGGATTGACATCAGAGATGGGATATTTGGGGAGATGCCTGGCTCTGGTGGTTAGCACTAGCCATAATATTAGTGGTTCACAGGTGGCTACAATTCATAGACCAGGGCTAATGTCCATAAAGTTTCTTTATAGGGACCCGCAACCTTTCTGAGAGTACCAGTCCTCAATCCTGGAACACCCACCCCACTTCTATACATCAGCTCTGTCTCTCATCATGTAGAAAGTGAGACAGGACCAGAGGGAGGGGAGGACAAGCGTCTTCTTTACCTTTTCATGCTTACCAGGGTGTTGCAGTTAACTTTTATTACTTGTCAAGGCTAGTGAATATTGGCAGAAACAATCCTAAAATAATTTCTATATAACTCTACATCACCCTACAGAATTATTTCCCTTTTTCAAATGGGCTTTCAAATTCTTTTTCTGTCAAGAATAATATGAGATTATTTTGTAATCGTTTCACATCATCAAAGGGAAATACCAAAGGAAAAGCCACGTTTGAACTTAAAATGATCTCTGATGTATTTCACTGCCCCTAATCAAAAGTCTGTGTTCAGCTAACCCAAATTAATTTTATCTATTGGGCCGAAACCAAGCCTTTGCATCTTGATTTGTTCCAACCTCCTGGAAATGCTCTTTTGTGATCTGGATGTATCTTTTGAAATGTTCTTTCATAAAAAATAAACAAACAAGCAGCGAACATTAGCAAAAAATTAACAGTAAGAACACACTCTATGCTAGGTTGCAGCATGTCCTTGCACAAAATAACAGGTCCTATTCAAAGGGTGCTATTGTAGATGGACAACCACATAGGATGTGTGCATGTGTGGGTGTGTAAATATATATATACGTACAGTACATATACAGTATATATATATGGGTAACAAATCAATAGGTTTCAGGGATCACATCCTTTCAAGTCGGCACAACGCCCAGCGCAGAGCCATGCACACCACGTGCCACTCAACTGATGGTGATGGCAGTGACAGAGATGCAGTTGGGCACTCAGCAGAGGGGAGCACAGCGCCAGAAAAGCCTCCCCGTCCCCTAGCCCCTGTGCCACTCCTGAGAGGACCCCCTGCTGCTCCTGGATCTCTCATCATTCTCTCCTCTGCCCCACTAGGGTGTTGCGCCCCACATACCTTTTCTAAAAGCTCCTGGTTTCTCTTAATGAAAAGTTGTTTATCTTCTACCCAGTGTGAATCCTGTTTGACAAAGAATATCGCGCAGTCAGCATTTCAGAGTGGCATGAAAGAGCATGTGTCGTCAAACCACTTTGCCAGAGCCGTCTTCTCTCCACCCGGATTGTTTGCCTGCCAACGACTGGTAAATGACATCCACCCCAGCCTGCTCCTTATTCCAAGACACTGGGGCCGAAGTTGCCGGGAAAATTGAACCCCCTTTTTATTGTCACTCACTATCCCTATCTTTTTAAGTCTGAATAATCCAGGACCAGCCTTCTGGGGACTCAGAAGTGACCACACAGGCAAAAAGTGAAAAGGGTCAGAATGCACACAGGCTAGATACATATGGATGGAAAACATTAAAATGCAGAACCATAAATGTAGCATAGAGGCAAAGAATGCAGCTTGAGGGGTGGGTCTTGGTCTTAGCAGCTCATGACCACTCTAGGCTATGTGTACAGGGCTCCTCTTCCTCTGGCATTCTCTCTCTTGACCAGCCTCATTCACTGTTGTAGCTGGGTTCACACTCTGGCCAACCAAACACCAGGGACAGAAACAGAGAGTTGAACATTCTGACACAGTTTGAGAAAGGTCACTGTGGAGAGCCAAGCCGTGTCCTGGATGGGCCCATGCACAGGGTGATCTAGAGGAAGGTCAGTTTGAATTGTCTGCATCTGCAGAAATGGGAGCAACCAAATGCCTACCTGCCCTTTCTGAGCCAGAGTCGCTTCCAGATCTTCAATTTTGGCTTTATACCTTAGCACCTCTGCCTGGAGTTGCTCTTGAGCCTAGTGAAATTAAAATTCCAGAACTCAGTACGTAAAATGGCAACTCAACATTTTTCTTCCCCTCGTGTTCCTTGATTAGAACTCAACAATTGAGAAAAAAAAAAAAGAATTTTCTATCACCAAAGAATATTTTCTATCTATTTTTACAACCTAAATTCTCTGTGTACAATTTTCAGTGGCTCCCTTTACCATCAGGTTAAAATTCAAACTGTTTAGCTTAGGATTCGAGAACTTCTCTTATATTTCCAATCTTTTCCCACCACTATCAATGCAGGGTCCATCCCTTACCTGCTGGTGATCTCCTTGTTTCCTAAATATGCTTTGTACCTCTCCGCTTCTCTCTTTATTTGAACGACTTCCCCTTCTGGAAAGCCTTCTCCCATTTTGCTTCCCCAAAATCCTTCTGTTCTTTTGAAGCCAACTTTGTGCCCTATATTTAAATCTAAATCCAAATCTATGTATGTAGGTATGTATCTATGTATCTATCATGTGTTTTGTGTGTGTGTGCACGCACGTGTGCGCACATCAGCAGTTTGGGCCACTGATTTGTACGGAACAACCTTACTTCATTTAGTCTAGTAATTTTTTAGATTCACTTGTATTCTCTCTTAATATGATCCTACTTTTTGTGAAAAATAGCTTTTTTTGTTTTCTGGTCATACACATATTTTTTTTCCTTGTCTTATGATCTGGATAGGTTCAACAAAGTTGAACAAAATCAGTGATGATAAGTATTCTTTTCTTATTATTCGCTGTGAGGAGAATATTTCTTTGGACTGTTAAGTGTTATATTTAGTGTTAGCTTCTTTATCAGGTTAAAAAATTCCAAGCTTCGTTTGCTAAGAATTAATTTAACTTTGTTGGCGCAGTGGTTAAGAATCCACCTGCCAATGCAGGTGACACGAGTTCGATCCCTGGTCCGGGAAGATCCCACATGCCTCGGAGCAACTAAGCCTGTGTGTCACAACTACTGAAGCCCGTGTGCCTAGAGCCCGTGCTCTGCAACTAGAAGCCACCACAATGAGAAGCCCGTGAACCACAACGAAGACCCAACGCAGCCGGGAAAAAAAAAAAAAAAAGAATTATTTTAACTTTGAATGGGTGTTGAGTATAACCTATTTTTTGTCCTTGTCTTGAAGTGATTAGGTCTTCTGTTTTCACTGATACTTTTTCATCTATACTATTTTTGCATTTCTACTTTCTTTGAATTTACTCTACTACTCTTTTCCCAACATCTTGATTTGTTTTAGGCTATTTTGCTCAGAATAGTTAAGTTGTCTTACTTTAATGACCATAAACAATGCTAAACCTGTATTTTGATGGGAGAGTGAGACTAGAGAAAGAGAACTGGGTTCTATGTCGTCACCTCTCCAGAAAACAAGGCATATGCTATTATTTCAATTGACCAATCCTACACTGCTAAGAATGGGTAGTAAATACTGATAAAGGAATCCACAACTCTTACAGTATTAGGGCACAGACATGAAAGCACACACACACACATCCCTTCCTAATGATTGCTTACGTGTCTATTCCAAATCACAGTGGGTTTTCTTTAATGTTTGCTCTCTATGTATGTGTATGTGCATGTATGTATGTATGCTACCATTTAAAAATATAGCTATAATATCTATCCTTTCCCACTAACCAACTAACAGTAGTTCCTACAACACTCCTTAGTACATTGTAGGTCTTCTAATTAGGAAGTAGGATAAGATCACTGGATGGTCACACTCTTTCTTGCCCCAAGTAAACTAACCTATAAGGAAGTTATGGCATAGTGGTTATGACTGAACTCAGAAGGACGAGGTTCATATCCTAGCTTTCATCTAAGCTACATACCCTGGTTTTAACCTAACTAAGCTACATTTAAATTCTACTAGGCTACTATTTCCTCTCCTATAAAAAGGAGTTAATAATAGCATCTAACTCATAGAGTTGTTTTAGGATTACATGAGATAATGCATATAAAGTACTCAATACAATGCCTAAAACACAGCAACGACTCAATAAATGTCAAGTATTAGTACTGTATGTGGCTTTTTTAAAAAACAGACTTATGAGAGGCAGTTGCAACATAATGGAAAAAACAACTGACCCAGTATGATATGACTTGGAATCCCAGTTTAGCATTTATTAGCTGTGTGATCTGGGGCAATTCAATTAACCTCTCTGAGCCTCAAATTCCTCTTTTATAAAATACCCACCTTAGGGGGCTGGCACAAGGGTTAAGTGAGATATTGTTAGTGACAATTCTCAGTAAGCTGTCAATGTAATGCTGTGCACTTATTAACTAAGAAAAAGAACTGGCTAACCATTGCTTTTGAAAGATAAAAGTTTTCTTTTTTATTAAGCAAGAAACTAAAAAACATGGATTACCAAAATTCAACATTGTTTAGCTTTGAAAATATAAGTTTTCAAATAGCAAAAATAAGAACTATGTACTCAACTATCTTTAAAGGAACAAAAGCATCGATCTAAGCTGGTTCTAATGTCTCTAGATCCAAGGTTTGTTGACATAAAAGATAAAGCAGTTCAAAACTGCAGTGGAGAGAAGGGTACAGAGAAAGCTACCCTATTGGTACTTTTATGTCTGCAATACTTTTATGCTATGACTGTCGCAAGCCTATTCAGGGCACTCTCCCAGATGTACACTAACCTTGGCTTCTCTTTCAGCATCAATGATGCCTCCAGTCTGCTCCTGCAAGAGGGCATAGGCTCTTTGGAGAGCCTGGTACTCTTTTGTTAATTGTCGGAATCGTAGCTCAGATTCTTCAGCTGCTAGACTCTTGAGGTTAAAAAAAAGTCAAAAAATAATTATGTTCAGGTCCTGTGTTCAATGTGAAATATTAGCATTTGTCCATTTTTTAAAGAGAAATAAAGGTTTGTATGCTATTGGATTCTATGTGATTTTATTCTTAATTTTAAAGTATGTGTATGGGCACAAATACTATGACACATTCCAGATGCGCATTTCAGAAATATTTAAGTATTCATTAATAAGAGAAGCATTTGCTTATTTATACCTTTCTGATTATTACCCATTTGGGCTTGGATTACAGACAATTTTGGATCCAAATGAGAAAAATGTACACCCAGATTTTGGATCCAAATTTGAGGAGATGGTAATCAGAGTTTTAGTTTCAGTTCCTTTCAATACATTTATATCTAACAACTTCTTCCCCAGATAAATTATAAAAACATAGTTTTACAGCGTTAGGTCCCAAACTTCAGAGCATAATACAATCATCAAGGCGTTCTGTGAAAAATGCAGATTTGGGGGTTCCACCCTCAAGATCCTGAGTCAGGAGTTGTGTGGTCCAGGAACTTTCATGGTAATTGAACCCCCTAGATAGTTCAGATGAAGGTGGCCAACAAAGAAACTTGGCTAAACACTGTCTTAGACTTATTTAAAAGCTGTTCCTCTAAGTTTCTTCTTTGGTTCACACCTCCTCTGGATGAAGAATCTGGAAGAATAATTTTATTTTGAAAGAAGTCTTCAAGTTACAGAGCTGAACTTCAGAGAAGTTTCTACAAGGGCTACATAACATAGGTGAAGCTATTTCTAAGAGGTAACAAAGTCAAGCACAGTCTCAAAATTGGTCACTATTATGAGATTATGTGCTGTTCATAAAGCAGATAAAAAGTGAAATGGTTTTTCTCCCCCTTCAAGGAAAGATGTGGTGACAATATCACAAAAGGAGAGAGAAGTGAAAAAGCTTACTTCATCCAAGTCATCATCAGGAGTAGCTGGCGTTCGGTCTGTTCTAAATGAGGCCATGGATGATGTTTCTGAATCCATGGAGTCCTCATCGTAGCCAATAAATGGGTCCAAAACAGGCCTCTAATGGAGGGACAGTACATATTTACCAATAAAACAGTGGGGAAAGTCAACATATTATTAAAGCACTGTCAACTGGCAAACATGCAAATGAACAGAGAAGACATAGATCCTTTAATGCTTCTTTGATGAAATAAACATATTAGGCATGAACACAATAATTCCAATAAATGTTTGTCCTACGTTATTTCACTTCTGATATTTCAGAGGAAGATTCATTAATATTTGGGCTCTTCATAAAAACACTGTATCCTCTTTTATGTTACATTTTATACCATGATGATTTTATGTCATTTACTCTGTCCAGTATTTAAAATATAATTAAGGAATTCTGAAAGTCCAGGCATCTATGGGAAGGGATTATCAACTCATATCATCTAATTCCACATCCAAATCAAATGATGCAATTGTTAAGAGCAAAAATCAAACACATTGACAAATTAAATAACAAAACTTTGTGGATTATAAGAGGCTATACAGATATTCATGGATTGAGAGTATCATTATCAATAATATTGCCCAAGTGAATAATGAAAATATATTAATCAATTATAGGATGGGTACCAGATGCTAATATTATTCAGGGGAGACATCAAATAATAAGTATCTCTTTCATGTTCTTGGAGTGTGACTCTCCAGCTTGTCAGATAACCCTTTCTATGTCAAACCTAGTGGCTTCTTCACTAAGAGGAACTCATATTAAAGCAAACCCTTTCAGGTTAAGATCCACAACGCAATCATTTTTGGACTTCTGAGAACTGTCAAGAGAAGAGGTTTTCTTCCGGCAGATAAACCCCAGGGTTTGCTGCAATTCAGGAACATGTGATTTATCACATCTTTGCAGGAAGATTCCTTGGCAAGCCTCACTTCTCTGGCTCTGTGTGTGGCAAAAGCCTGATAACCTAGTTTTCTCATTACCTTAATTGGCTTGGAACTTCTTCTATGCTTTCTCCTACGAATGAGCTTTTCCCGGTCCTGGAAAATAGATTAACGACTTTTCAGATCTTGAGTTGGTACATATCTCCCCGTAGGGTTTTGGGTTTTTTTTTTCCCCCAAAGACAGAGTTGTTTTTCCCCTGAGGCATTACATATTTCTATTTAAAATAAGATTATGTTTTGTAAATTTTGGCAACTTTGGGTTTGATACTTAAGTATTTTCAAAGGAAGGATATTCTATGACCTTTCCTGATTATGTGGATCTGAGAGCCTCACAGTCAGGAAGTACACTGTGTACACTATGTTGCTAATTGGATTTCAAGTGTGTTATACTTGAAATCAAGAACAAAATAGTCATTCATGTTCTCCCAAAGCACAATTCTTCAATTTTCTCAGATCCCAAATTATTTTAAATTTAGGTGTGGAAAAAAATATTATTTTATTTTAAAGAATAAAACATTATTTTCACTTAATCACTTGAAAAGCATAGAAAGCTATCTTTTGACTATGCTTGGATCCTTGTTCTCACCTGTAGCCTCTGAAAATGGGACAGGGTATCTGCTTGGTTGGAATCATCTAGTGTTTTCTTTTTTTGGATGGGGGGTGGTCCTCGTTAGAATGTTCTGGGAAATTCAAAGAATATCTAGAAATAACAATCGATTTCTTAATTCATTCTTTTTGTGAAAGGAGATATCCTGGGACTTTGGTGTCCACCTGCTAAATACTCCATATACTTACTGTACAAATTCAAAAGTGGATGGAGGGACTTCCCTGGTGGTCCAATGGTTAAGAATCCGCCTTCCAATGCAGGGGACACGGATTTGATCCCTGGTCTGGGATCTAAGATCCCACATGCTGCAGGGCAATCCCATGTGCCACAACTACAGAGCCCACAAGCCACAACTACTGAGCCTGTGTGCTCTGGAGCCCGTACACCACAACTAGAGAGAAGTCCACACGCTGCAACAACAATCCCGTGTGCCGCAACTAAGACCCGACGCAGCCAAATAAACAAATAAATAAATATTTTTTTAAAAAGTGGATGGAATAAGTGATACTTATGTCTTCTTGAAAGTCTGATGGACATGCCTCAAAATTCTGTAAGAAACTTTTAGCTTAAACTCAGGATACTCAAAGCCAAGCAAATTCCTGGACTAGTGAATCTGTGAGATTTATGAGTTATTAAGGATGTGGAAGTGAAGTGAGGGGCATAGAGCTTTTAAGCACATGTTTAAGAAATAATCTGGTTAAGCCAGTGGTGTTAACTTTTTTGATCTTTCACCTTTATAAGTAAAAGTAATTTGATCATGCAACCTTAATATATCCAAACCTTTTAAAATTTATACTTAGATGACCCTCCAAATGTAGCATATGCATTATAACATACACTCAACATGGAAACTTTTAAAAAGGTGAACCATAAATAATTATAAAGCAGAATTTATCATCTTTTCTTCCCTCAATGGCAGTAAGTCATCTTGCTCACCCTACTCTGGAGACTACTGCTTGAAACTCCCCCATCACTAGTTCACCTCTGTAAGCCTTGGCTTGGTCCTCAAGAGTGATCACAGATGTCATTCACATAATAAAGACAGAGGCAAACAGGAAAACCCAAACGCGTATACAGGTCTCAGCCCAAAGTTGTAGGTAACATAGGCCTCAGCCAGATGCAGATGGGAGTAACAACTGCTTTACCTACTTCAGCAGGTACTGAAGTCACAGTCAGAAGATCTGGACTGGAATTTCAGCTGTTATGTCATTATGATGTTGGTGTTCATTCGACAAATATTTATTAAACTACCACTATGCGCCAGACACTGAATCAGGTGTTGGGAAACAAGAGACCTATGGTCCTGTTATTGTAGGCCAAGTATTTAATCTCTGAGCCTCAGAATCTTGATACTGGAAAGCAATTATAAGATACATCACACGATCCACCTACTCACATTATAATGCATTTGGGAATTATTTTAAGGTGCTTTGCAGCTATTATTTGTGTTACCAAAATTATTAACTGCTTCTAGTGTATGTTGATTTCTTGGCTACTTGTCCTTGGAAACAGCTTAGAGTTTATAGATTAATCAAGACCTACCCTTGTGAGCTCATCAATAATGTTCTGCTGTTCAATGACCTGAAGTTTTAGAAACTCTGTCTCTTGTTCTTCATTAGCTTGATCGAGGTCATTCAGAGATTTTAATTTCTTCAAGGGTGGATGAGATGTAATTTTTTCTCTCTGGGTTGAAAAAAAAAAGAAAGTGCAGGTGGAGACTTTGAAAATCCCAAACTTTAGTGGTTAACATAAAATATCTGTAGAAGCTTTATGAGGCTACAGCTAAATGTGAAAATGGCCCAGCTTCAATACACACACACACACCAACTAACACCCTCAAGTACATTTTGTCTTCTGTAATAGGTGGAAATCATTGGGAATGTCTGAAGATCTCTACAGCAGGACGGGAAGTCTGTGAAGGAGTACGTTAGCACGTCACCTCTATATATAATGAAAATGATGGCATCTGTTCTCAGTTACTATGCAAGATCTTAGGAGATGTGGGGTACCCACTGTACGGTTCCACAAAGTGCACATTAGTGAAATTCTTGGAAGGAGGTTTCTATTTTTTAAATTTTATTAATTTTTAAAAATGTTCTATTGACGTTTAGTTGATTTACAATGTTGTGTTAATTTCTGCTGTATAGCAAAGTGACTCAGTTATACATATATATATATTCTTTTTCATATTCTTTTCCATTCTGGAATATCACAGGATATTGAATATAGTTCCCTGTGCTATACAGTAGGACCTTGTTTATCTTGGAAGGAGGTTTCTGTGGCTGAGGAGCTAGGTTGAAACTCTGCTTCTCTATTTTGGAGCTTTTGGAGAGTGTACAGATTCCTGGAAGTGCTCTCATCATTCTGCAAAATTTAGAAACCCCACAAAATTCAAAGCCAGCAACCTTCTCTTGATTTCTTCCTTATGTGTTCCTTGCTTACATAAGGGAAAAATCTAAGCTTTCACAAATAGCATTGTATTTTAAAAATAAACTGGGAAAGACCAGGAAGTCAGGTTAACAGAGTAATAAAAGGAAAGAAGCTGCAGTTTTGCAGAGTCTGTGGTACACACCATTTCTGAATTTTCCTTGGTAACGGCTTTTAGTTTCTCTTCCATGCGCTGCAAAGACACCACCAGTTCATCGTTTCTCTTGGCGAGGCACTTGTTCCTTTCCAGAAGAGGTTTACATTGTTTCTCGGTTTCCCGCACGCGTTTTAACTGAGAAGACATAAGACAATGTGTCCCTCGTGTTTAGAGGCTGAAAATGACTTCATTATACCAAGAGCCACCAAAAAGATGTAAAATGTAAGGCACAGAGCATGATATTTTAAACACAAGCATCCCAAAATGACGTAAAAAATCCCTAATACTAATAAGAAAATGAACGCACAAGAGGAAATGGGCAAAAGACAAAGGGCAAATCACACAGGATACCCAAAAGGCCAATAGATATTTGAAAAGTTACTCCACCTCATTAGTGAGAAGGAAAACAAAAATGAAAATCCTACAATAAGAATATACCTCACACCCACCAAAATGACTAAAATGACCAATTAACTTTGCATGTTGACAAAGACATGGAGAAACTACAACTCTCATACATTGTTGGGGGAAATGTGGCTATTAAGACAACTGTGGAAAACTGGTAGCAACTGCTGAAGCTGACTGCATGCATACTCTATGATCCAGTAATTCTGTTCCTTAGTATATTCCCCCCAGACATGAGCACATTTTCTCACCAGGACATGTAGCAGCACCATTAACAGGTATAAACTGTTATGAAACAACATTAATGTCCATTAACAATAGATGAATATGTATATATTTATCATATAATTGTATATACATATCATATATTGTTTATACTTTTACAATAAATATATAATTATATCATATATAATTGAATATGATAGAAAGTGAAAATGAATGAATTCTACATGCAACACAGTGGATGACTCTCACCAATGGAATGCTGAGCAAAAAAGCCCGACACAAAGGAGTAATTATCATATGATTCCATTTACAACACATTTTGTTGTTGTTGTTGGTTGGGCCGCACGGCTTGAGGGAATCTTAGTTCCCCAACCAGAGACTGAACCCAGGCCCCAGTAATCAAAGTGCCGAGCCCTGACCACTGGACCGCCAGGGAATTCCCTACAACACGTTTTAAAAATGGCGATAGACATCTATAGTGAGAGAATTCAGTATAGTGGTTAACTTTAGAAGGATGGTGATTGAAAGAGGTCACACAAAGGGGAAGTCCTGAGATGCTGGTAATCTTCCACTTATTCATCTGGGTAGTGGTTATATGGGTGCTTCGCCCATAATATGCTTCACTGGGGCATATTTACTGAGCCATATCTTTATTATTTGTGCATTTTTCCTTACTGTGCTATACTTCTATAACATCGTATATACTACTATAACAAAATGTTTAAAGAATAATAAAATAAAATAAATTTGCTTAGAACTCACCAATTCATTTCGTTCATCTCCAAGCAAGGTATTCCTGTCTTCTAACTTTCTTATAGTGGCGTTCAACTCAGCTATTCTCTTTTGATTTCTTCGCAAATCCTACACATGAAAATTAAAATTATTATTTCTTCAATAATACTTTTCACAAAATTTTAGAATACTGCTCATAAAAGTAATAGGCTTGGTTCCTTTCATTTGGCTCATGAGTTGAGAGTAAAACGTTCTCTTATTCAGAGAAGAGTAAATATTTACCCTATTCCAATCCCCAATATTCTCTGCTTGGGTTTAAGATCAAGCCTGTTTGAAGTTGTAAATGAATTCCATGTGGCAGATACTCCCTGGAGCCCTGGCTCCTGGCAAAGGAAGTGGTAGATGGTTGGATCAGTTTATGAGATCTGTGAGCTGTGAGACCAAGGTCACGCTGTGATTACATGAGGTTCATGGTTCCATGAGGTTCATCCCTTGTGTCATGGCTGCACATTGCTTCCCAAAGCCTAGACAGATGTCCTGCTATTACTCTTAGCCAAAGAGAGGATAGAGCAGGATATAGGGATGGGATTTGCAAATTCCTGCATACCCCGGAGAAAAAGGTCAGACTCAGAAGGCTGGTGCATTACTTTCATGTATAGAAGACAGGAGATTATAGGATAAACTTCGCTGGTAGATTCTGCCCAGATCAGCTGGCTTCCCCACTGGCATAATAGTCATGGAATCACTTTACACGCAGCAGTCATAGATTAAGTCTGTGCTCTAGAGTCCATAGGACATATATACTTGCAATTCCATTATCATCTTACATTTTGATAGTGCTGTACTGTTGGCAAAGCAGTTTCACACACACTCTATTCCTTGATTCACAATATCCTAAAGGATTCAGCAGAACCGGTAAGATTCAGGGAGGTCGTAAGTTGTTCAAGGTCTATACTAATATGTATTGGATGCTGTGTGCCAGACACTATGTTCTATATTTACATATCTTTTCTTCTAAACCTTAGACCAGCTCTGTGGAGTACCACTATTGCCTCTATTTTACAGATGAGGAAACTCTGAGCAGTCAAAGGATCTGCCTAAGGTCACAAAGCAAACAGCAGATCCAGGATTTAAACTAAAGGGTATGACTCTAGAGCTCATTCTCTTGACAATTTTACTACACTGCAGCTAAGCGTCAGTGACAGAACTAAAACTTACATCTGCTGAATCCTAGTTCAGTATTCTTTCCGCCACCTACTGGGATATATGTGTATATATATATATATATATATATATATATATATATATATATATATATATATACACACATATATTCATAAATTATTTATTAGTCAGTTCTAAGTACTACTTTGGAACCTACCTCTGTTCCTAAAAAATACATTGTCATCTTTTTTAGCACTAAATAATTCGCAAGGTATAAGATATGAAAGTAAACTATATACAAGCTGATCTCTATCACTAAACTTCTGAAAATAATTTCTCATATAACATGAGGAAACTCCAGGAAAATAAGTGTCAAACAATCAGACTTGAAGCTTTCAGGTGACGATTATAAATGGTTTAGTCTTTTACACAGTTATACATTTTGACCCCTGTACATGACAACCATTTTTACCAATTTTCAACTCAATTGTTCACACAAGGGAAAATGACCAGTCTTGGCAAGAGGCAAAGTATTTTCATCTAATTTATGATTCTTATAATATGCTGATGTTTGGACAGGTATCATGGCTAGAAAAATTCTATAAAGGATTTTAAAAGATATGTAATTCTCTTGTGATCAGCTAATGCAGTACAGACCACTTTGTTGTCTATGAGTTTAGAAAACTCTGCTCCCAAGATACTTGCTTGTTTTATAGTAGGAGGTGGAATTGATTGCTCTGTAGTAAACAGGAAAAGTAAAACTTAGGCGCTAAATAAAAGATGACTCCTGAGTTTCTAACTTCAACTTGAATAGACTTACAGGACTGCTGCAGTGTTCAGAGCCATCTCCTGCCCTTCCCGGAATTTCTCGTTTTGGACTGCTCATGTTACATTCAGCCTCCTTGACCAGAAAGAGCTGTTCATCCAAAGCCTCCTTCTGCAGTTGGAGTTTCTGTACATAGCCTGTTTGGGTTTCCAGTTCCTTTTCCAGGGAAAAGATGATCCTGTCCTTGGCTTTGATTTCATCCATCTGAATTAAATGACACCCGTGACATTTTATTTAACAATGCTGCAAAGAAATGCATTTTTACAATGGTATGAGCTTAACTTTTGTTCTGCTGATTGATATAGGGGAAAAAATCATGAATATGACAAGTATACTGAATTCAGGAGTCAGACAAGGCAGGAATATGTAATGAACGACCATCCTAGACTAATTAGGTGTCAAGGAGGGTAATTTTTTCTCTCTAGTATATCCTATGTAGGTGCTGTGATTCAATATATTGTTTGAAACAGTCTGGTTTGGTTGGATATGGAAAGCAAAAGTTAACTTTAAAACAGGGCATTAGTGTTAATAAGGACAGATGCTAAATATTCTACTACAATGTTTCCCAGGACAATGTGTGATGTTACCTCCTGTTTGGGGGAATGACTTTTGAGTTCAGTTTAAATAGCAGTAACAACTATGAACAGGTCATTTGTAACTGAAGAAGCTACAGTATTTCCAGTATCCTCATCATTTCCTAAGGCCAATATGTTTGCATTCAAGTGGTGAATTTGTCCTTCCATGTTCATGTTGTATGGTTCTTTCCATTCCTATCCATTTTTCAGAGCAGCCAGTTCTTAGCAACCATTTTACTATTATAGTCAGAAAATCGTGGTTGGGACAAGAACTGGAATAGAAAATACCTGGTAATATTAGTTACTATTTTCCCACCTATATCTGTGGGATATATTTATTGATCCCAACACTCATTTTTGTTAAGCCTGGGCATGGCCTCAGAAATACTTCTCAACTAAAGGCCAAAAGCATTTGATACCAGTTGATCAGAGTTCCACTGGACTGAAAACTTTTTGCCATCCCTGGGTGAGGGCTAGTGAAGTTAATAGCTATAAACAATCTCTGAAGAAAGCATAGCCATTAGGTAAAACCTTTCTTCTCATTTCATTATATTCCATGAGAATCTTAAAAACGGAAATAGAATAGACACATTTAATGCAAACGATAGTATACTGTTCTCCTCTTTATAAAAATGTCTCCTTATATATAACAAATCACTTGGTATAAATCTTTCTTTGCTGTGTTCCTAAGACCAAAATACATATTTATATATATTTGGAACAGAAACTGTATTATACAATCACATCTTCCCACATGTAACTCTCTGTGAGCTACTGCCTCCAAGTCACAGGATAAAATTTTAGATCATTTTTGGGAGGCCATGGTGCTGTGACATCATCTGATAACTTGGCAAGTAATCAAACGCTGTCCTGTTAATTTGGGAGTAAAAGCATTGTCTTCATTTTATCTCCTTGCAGGAAACTTGAGTCCAGTGTTACTCTTATCTAAGTAGCACGTTCCTTTGTTAGATCTGTCGTCTATGGTTTATTTCCAGTTTACCGTAGCTCCAGATCTGCATGCTCTTACTTGGTTCTTAAGTACCCTACATAACTGAACTGGCTGGGAAATCACCCCATTACACCCATATAATCAGCCTCATCATTATAACTGAAATTTATTGATCTTTTTCTACATTCAAGGCATTCAGGGCCTTACATACCTTGTCTAATTTTATAACAATCCTATTATATAGGTTCTGTTATCACCATTTCACAGGTGACGACTGAGGACCCAAAGGGTTAAGAACTTGTTCATGGTCATATGGCTAATAAATGATGAAGACTGATTTAATATACAGTCTTATGACCCTAGAGCCCATTCTATTTGGCCCTATGCTATACTTATGCCAAGGTTATCCTTCCAGCATTTTCCCAAAGTGGTTTTCTGTAGACTATCCAGTACCTAGTGTCAAGCAGTCTCTATTGCATGCTGGTTATAAATATGGACTCTGGTTTCAGAATACTGAAAATCTTCCAAATTTCTAGTTAGATGGGTACATAGCAGAATTCCCTGGGAAAATTTTCTACACAGAATAGCTCCCATTTCTCTCCTTTTCAGTTCCAAAAATAAAACTGGGTGTTGCAGTAAGAACAGGATTAGAAGGAAAAAATGAAGTGCATCTGTATTAATGAAAAAGTTTCCCCTGTTTTTCTGTTTGTACCCAATTTTTGAACCGATCTTCAGACAGATTAGATTTTACATTGTTATTAAGAGGGATTTCATGTCTGCTTCTGCAATGTGCTGGTGAAAGGAAATCATGGAAGAAATTGCAGACCAACAGGTAGATATATTTGTAGATTTTACATTAAAAGCATCGACAAGCAAAAATATTTAATGTAAATATAATGTAAAAAAATATTTAATGTAAAGCTTCCTTTTCATTTAAGATTTTACATTAAAAGCATCGACAAGCAAAAATATTTAATGTAAGCTTCCTTACCTACCTGCTGACTCCAGAGTTCACAGTCTTGATTCTTTCTTCATCAGCCATTGTTGTCTTAAAAACCAAAGGCAGGGCAGAGACCAATATTTCTGCACTGTGTTTGGTCTTTATTGTCAACCAATGCGATAGTATGAATTGCAGATAAAGAATTTGGAAAGTGTAGCAAAGGCAACATTTTACAGTCACACTGTATTGCAGTACAAAGAAAATCACGTTTAGTTTTCTAAAATGTTCTACGATAACCATTTTTTACATAAAATTGAAATCCTAGAGATACTGTCTAAGACACATAATTGGAATTCTTAGAATATAAATGCTTAGACCTGGCACACACAAGAAGGAAGGTGTAGTTTTTCCTAAGAAAATATTTTTAGAGAAGCATAAAGTACACTCGAACAGGTGATAGTTAATATATAACCAAGATATGACTAATGCTAAACATTCTCAATATAGATGCATATAAATACTTCTAAGAGAAGGCCAATCTGCAACATTATAGCTTTCACACAATAATTCTATTTGTTTTACTTTTAAGCATAGTGAGAGACTGACGTGGCTTTTGGTCATACATATTAAAAAGAAAGACTCAACTCAGTAGGGGTTGAAGGAAGTCTTGGAAATTTGTAATAGCAAATAAGCTATTTAGGAATGACATCCAATTTAAGAATTATAATGGCCCCTATTTTCAGTGGCCCCTGTTTATTCTGGGAAAGAAGATCTCTTTGTAAAATGACTAGGGGTTTTATAGCTCTATTTCTTGCTTTCAGACATGGTTCCTGGAGAGAAGACAGGTGAATCCCAGAGGATGTTCCCAGTGGCTGCCATTTTCAGACACCTTGAAAGCCAAAGAAACTTCCCTTTCCCCGGTAAAAACCCCAGAACATTTTATAAATGGAAAGCCTACAAAACATGCTGATTTTGGAAGAGTTCATAATTCAGAATATTTCCATGGACATCCAAGAAAACAGGAGTCATTAAACCCATACTCTCCATACGTGTGGGGCTGGAAGAATCCAGTTTCCATGAGAAAGGTGACTCCAAAATCTTTTACCTTTTACAATGCCAATTTTGGCCTGGGCGCATCTACTTATCTATTGACCTATCTTGCATCTTGGCCATAGCACTAGACAGAAGGAGGGTACTGTTTACAATCCTCTCATGAAAGACACCTTTCATGAAAAAGACACCTTTCATGAAAAAGCAAACCCCAAAGCACTCTGAAGCCTGGAAAGAGAATGGTTCTGCCCTGGGTTACTAACCAGCCTCCGAATATCCCGCTCCGACTCCCACTTGATCTTGGAGATGGCTTCTTGGTGGGACTGATGCTCACTCCTGAGGTCCCCAGCCTTGATTTTATCCGCTTGGATCATATTGCTTAGCGCCTCATCCACCTGCTTCTTGGCCGTTTTCAGGTCCGCAATTTCCTGTAAGAGCTTAAGGCGCTCTGCATCAAACAGTTTCCGGGCCTCCTCGCGGGCCTCGATGGTGAGCGCTGTCCTTACTTTGTCGCTGCTGCCGTCCCGGAGCGCACACAGCGCCGACTTGAGCCTCTGGATCTCCCCGTCCCGCACCTTCACCGTCCGGGCCATTTCCTGCTCGTGCTGCTTGATGAGATTCTCCCGCACGGCCTGCAGCTCCTTCATCTTCTCCTCGTGGAGCTTGGTTTTCAGTTCGGTCACCAGGACCGTGTGCTTGCGCTGCTCCAGCTCACGGATCCTCTTGGCTTCTTGAGTTTTCTCTCTTTCGAGTTTAGATACCTGAAGGCAGAGAGGTGAAAGGATGAAAAGAGGTGAGCCTCATCAAACAGGTTTGCTCCTAGGCAGGACTGGCAGCTCAGGCCTCTGAGATCTCTTAATGCCTCGTCTCTTTTCAAGTTCCAGCCCCCTGTGGAAGGAGCGAGGGGAACCACAGGCGTTTTAATGCTGGGAATGCAGTGGGAAAGGAGGAAATACCCGAGGGTGCTTACATTACTTTGTTCAGAAAAATAGTTGATGTTCTGGGGCCTTACTGTTCTGTGTGGTCTGCAGACAAGCAGCACAGCCATCACCCAGGGGGCTGTCAGAAATGCAGGGGCTCCATCCCAGACCTACGAATCAGAGGCTGTAGTGTAACAAATCCCCAGGTGACTGGTGTACACATTAAAATTAGGAAGCGGTACTATAATAGTCTTCACCCTGGTGAGGAGTTCAAAACAGATCACCTGGAGAGCTTTCTAGACTACACATCCCTAACAAGGTCCAAACTGATAAATGTGGGTGTACCGGGACACCCAGGTTGGTCCATAGTTCAATATTATGATCAGGCTAATAAATTGGTGCCTAAAGTGATAGTATAAAATATTCTTCCGCCCCCTTTTTTTGGAAGAGGAGCTAACTGCTGCTAAGGGGGAGGTGAGAAATGAAGACAGTTGATATGTCCTCAACCTTACCTTTCTTACTATGGCAACTTGGTTCCACCCCCAAAATTATTACAGGTACACACACACCAGCCCAAAACCCTGCAGTGCAGGGCCCTGTGCTAAAGGCGTTCAGTGGCTGTTGTTATTTCTGCTACATGGGTGTCTGCATCCTTCACTACCCCGTGCTTTTATCTCCCTCTCTCTCCCACCTAAGCCAACACTCCAAGGAATTTAATAAAGTATTCCTTTTCAAATTTTCATCAGTCAGGTATTCTGGTTTAAAAAATTCTCCTGTGTTTTGTACTATTTCTAATGATAATATAGGTCTCTTCATAGATTAGCAATGGCACTACCTTAATTTGTCTGTGAGTCCATCTCTGATTCAGTAGATCAGGGTAGGGCCCCAGCATCTGTAGCTTAAAAAAGACTCACCAGGCTCTTGTACTGTTCTCCTTCCCCCTCCTCATCTCTGCTGCCTGCCTTTGTTCCTCTGTCTCTGTTGTTTGCACATACACCACACACACACATACACCCACACAGTAACCTGGAAAAAGGGAAGAACTGGGCAGCCCCAGGAGTAATATCTAGGTGAGTGATACTGAGTCTCTGCCATTTGTAAAATTAGAACGTTTCATAAAATAATTAAGAGCCCTTCCAGCTGAAAAATGTTAAGATCCAAATTCCTTATTGAAACCATTGTTATTATAATGTAAAGTGTCTGAGATTTCACTTACCTTAACAGTTTACCTACCTTTAGCTAGAACAGGATTTTCTAAGTCCACATGGCATTTTATGAACATTTTATTTTAAAGGCACAGCAATTATTCCCATGTAGGTTATTCTAAAAGAACTCAGGGCACAAGGAGACTTGGCAAAATATGCAGCCAGGCATCCCCAAATGACTGTCCTTGGGTCTTGCCTCCAGCCTAGGCTCAGGTCCCCTCCCGGATGCCCTTTAGTTCATATGTTCTAGAGCTGTGCTGTCCCATGTGGTGGCCACTAGCCACACTGAGCACTTGCAATATTGAAAATCTGAATTGAGCCCTGCCCTAAGTGTAAAATACATACCCGATTTTGAAGACTCAGTATGAGGTAAACATTAATATCTCATTAATAATTTTTACATTGATTACATGTTGAAACTATAATACTTTGGATAAATTAGGTAAAATAAAGTATATTATTAAAATTAATGCTGTTTAGTTTTACTTTTTAAAATTGTGGTTATAAGAAATTTTAAAATCACATATGTGGCTTGCGTTTGTGGCACATATTATATTTCTTTTGGACAGCATTGCTCCAGAGTTCTTGGAGGTTCATTTAATGAACCGAGCTTTCTTCACACTGCTGCTGACATTCTCTTAGTAAAGTCCTGTTATGATCTGATTTATGCGCCAGGACTCCTTTCTGTCGGGGAATAAAATCCCAGCACTTCAGCTGCATCTTTCAGCTCTCAGAAGACTTGGTTGGACTTCCAGCTCCCATTTCCACTCCTCACTCTACCTCTCCAGGCACGGGGGATTATCCTGTTTTCTGCACATGCCCTACATCGCTGTACCTGTGTGCCTACCTGAGATTCTTCTTCCTGACCTGCCCTTCCCTCAGCTCCTTTTGGGATCCTTTCATTCCTCATGACCCAACTAAATGTTACCCTCTCTGATCATGACACCCCAATCACCCAGGACCAAGCTTATTTCTCCTGCATTTGTCTTCTCAGTGCAGTTTGCTAATACCTCCTTACTGGTCTCTTCCACATTTTTCTTTATGCTGTATTTTTTTTTACATACTTGTCTGTCCTCACCACCTCCTCTCCTACCTCACCTCAGACTGGAAACTCCTAGAAGGCTGCCAGTGAGCCTTGTTCATCTTTGTCTACCCATTGGTTGTCAGCATAACACATGATAAGAAGACAAAGAGTACGTGTGGAATTAAAGAATGTAAGCCAATATGTTTCCCTGGCTAGCCTCGTAACCAGAGGCAGGAATAATATATCCTGTCAACGATTTAGAGAACGAACATAGGCTTGCACTGTTACCCAGAGCAGCCCTCATCCATCCCTTCCCTGTATAAAACAAAAAACCCCCTAACATATAATGTTTGCCTGTCCTCTGTTTGATGTTTCTCTCAGTTCTTCAGTGATGAAAACCTAAATCTAACTTTCCATTTTTCTACAATGAAGAAGTATCTTCTAGACCATGAGTGGGCAAACAACAGCTCATAGGCCAAATCTTTCCTGCCCCATCCCCAGTCTTTTTTAATAAAGTTTTATTGGAACACAACCAGGCCCATCCATTTCCATATTGCCTATGGCTGCTTTCACGCTACAATGAAGTTGAGTAGTTTCACAGAGACTGGCCCACAAAGCCTAAAATATTTACTGTTTTGCCCTTCACAGAAAATGTTTGCTGATTCTTCTTTTAGATAACGCACTTTTTGACATAAGAGGCCTTATTTTTCACTGATTTAGAAACTCTGTAATTTATCTTCCATCTAGGACCTTGGGGAAGTTAACTTTAGCTTGAGTGATATGAAACGGGATCATCTTCAATTTCAGCAGGACGTATTTATGTTCCTTAGGCATTTGGAACAGTATCATGACCATTAAGGGCTGATAGGTAACAAGTTACTAAGGGAATTTTAGCAACTCTTCCTAAAACAATAAAACGTTGTAGTAAAAATGGATAAAGGGTAATGAATTCTGGGTTTGTATTTTGATTTCATCATCTGCTGTCTCTAAGAAGGTTGCTTTATTCTGAGGATCTTTGATTACAATTTTAAAAATACCTGTAAAAGAATTATTTTTAGGATTAAATTAGATAGTGAATGGGAAAGTAGCTTGAACTGTAAAGTACTATAAAATGTAAGGTAATGATATTATTATTGGATATAAGAGGAGATACTCTTGATCTAAAATTATTTGTCAAATTCTCTGCAGGTGCATTAGATTGTACCACTTTCTGATTCTGTAATTTCTCTCAAATTTATTTATAAACACTAATCTTTTGTGTGTAGACTGGAGAGGAAATGAATGAAAAAGAAAAAAAAAAGTGAAAATACAGGTATATGGGAAATATATTCCAGCATGAAGACAAAACTAACACTGGCCTTTTTGTCTATCACATAAAAGGGATCCACAGAACTCAAAGAAAATTCAAAGGTATTGAATTACATTTGGCATTTTTTATGTCTGCTTATTTTGGTTGTCATGGAAACTGTCATTTTTGGCAGGATTTCTAGGTATGATTTTTTTAGGCTTGGGAGAAGAGCTTCACTGTGAAGGAGATACAAAGAATGTGACTGACATCTGGGAGGAAAAAAGAACCAGTAGAAATTCTGTAGTAAAATCATTTTCTGAAAATTATTTGCAGCTTAGATTGCACCACTAAGGAAATAGATCTTAATATCTTAATGTAAATCATGAGAATGAGTATACGAAAAGATGAAGAACTACCCCTGAGTAACTGAAAAAATGTGAAGATGATAATACTTTGAAATGGAAAAAATTATTTATTAATTGGAGAGAGAATCAATTTTGTTAGTGGAAATGTTTTATGGAGAAAAATTTCAGCTCGATCACATAAATAGTAAGCATTTATTGAGGGTTTAATTTACTATGTATGAGGCGATTTTTTAAAGGCTTTACACCTATCAGTACATTTAACCTCCTAGGCAGCTCTATGATGTAGCTAGTATTTGTTGCACCTGAATTTCTGATGAGAAAAATGGGGAACAGGCTCTACATAAGCACAACATAAAGAAGGCTGATCAGAGTCCAGTGTGGGCCAGGAGCCAGGTCAGGTCAGATCCCAGGTCTCCTAGTTTGCTCTGAAACCTTGGGCAAGCTGGGGCCCCTGACTCAGCCTCAGTCTCACGTGTAAACTAGAATTGGTGATATCCTTCTCATATGATTGTTGCGAGGACTGACTTCCATAATGTAGCAAAAGTCCTTTGGAAAGGCTGGAACACATGGGAGGTTAATACTTATTAATACATGGTAGATACTAGATATTAATTTTGATGAACATTATAGCATATATTAACATTATATCATGCAATGATATACTAATACCAACAAAACCATAAATCTAAATACCCATATTATGGTAGTAAGACGAATGTTACTATTATTACATTATCAAGACCATAGCAACGATTTTCCTAATAGAAAGAGATGTTCAAAGATAACATTTTCCTCAAGATGTCTTGAGTTCCCTGGTGGCATCTAATCTTAACTGGGAAGATACCTGGACTATGTGTACGAAGGACTGGGGGGTGGGGTGGGACAGGGCCAGGGGGTGAGCACTGAACAGAGCTTTGAATGGTACACTTCCCATATCCCTTTTACCCCAGAGGTGTTTTCCAAAAAGTAAAATAAAATAAATAAAGATCATTAGGAAAATTTAATCCGGCTGGGGAAAGCTTCCACTATGACAGAAGGAAGAAAATTCATGACTAGCCCTCCCAGGCCTCACATTATAATTTCTTCTTCTGTCTTCATTCTGTTCTGGCCTTTGAAAAATGCCACTGTAAGTTCTGCCAAGATAAAGAGGGTGGTGTTTGAGCTTTAATGTGACCTTAGAAATCTAGGATTAAACATTGGACAGCCTGTCGAAGATAAGGAGAATTGAGAGGTTATCAAGACAAGACAAGTTAGCAAAAGGTTCAGCTTGGATTATCTGCATCGGATGTTGCTGGAGATCTAAACTCATGGTAGGCAGGCAGGGATTTTCATGGGCACTGAGTAACTCTCCAACAGGAGATGTGAAGAGGGAAAGGCTGCTGCCACAGGAACGTGACCCATAAGGGAGATTTTTTATACAGACTGGGGAAGTAATAAAAGCTTCTCTCTTTCCATTTCTTGCTTTTAGCTACTTAGGCTTCCTGAAAATAAAACTAAATTTGCAGAAAGCAAGAAATACTGGATGCCCAGTGTGGTCCCTGAACCTGGAAGCTCTAGAGTACTAGCCTGAGGATAGAGAAGGTTGGCTGGTTTTCTGAGAGTGCCCTGGAGGCAACAGAGCGCGGTGGAATAAGACAGCATTACCTTGATCACCACCTTGGAGAAGATGGGAATTCCCATTTTGGCTGCTCTACTAGTTGTGTCACTGGGAGCAAATGAGTTACATGTTTAGAACTCATTTTCTTTCTCAGTGAAATCAGAATAGTATCGCATGCTGCCTTTGTCCCAGGCTCTCTGTGAGGACTGCTTTGTAGGCTGAAGGGCTGTCCAAGGTGGCAACTGCTGTCTGGAGCCGACTCCTCCCAGAGCCTGCATCCCAGGCCTGTTGCCCCCCTGCCCCTACCCTTGGAGCCCTGTCCTCTGCTCCTGCTTCATCCCCTCTGTGCCTGTGGGGTTCACCCTAGCTGCAGGCTGCCTCTGAGGGAGAAGACCAAACCCTGGGGAATCGGGTGGGTGGATTTCACATCTCACAGCAATCCCTGGTGTGCTTACACACCCTGATCAGCGGATCATGGTGTCCAAGGAGCAGACAGACAGGGAAATACCATGGCTTAATGGCTCAGTGCTGCTCTAAGAAAAACAGACCTGGGTGGAAATACTTTCTCCACCCAGGCTTGGGGATGCCCACCTAAATAAATACTATAATGTACTTATCCCTTGGGGTGGTTGGGAATGTTTTAAAAAGAACCATGGAAATTCATTCAACAAGTAGGACATGTCTCCTACA
Source organism: Pseudorca crassidens (assembly GCF_039906515.1). Lineage (NCBI taxonomy): Eukaryota > Metazoa > Chordata > Mammalia > Artiodactyla > Delphinidae > Pseudorca > Pseudorca crassidens. Next base: position 123,997,948 of record NC_090298.1, read on the forward strand.
TGCCTGGCAGCACTGCAAGCTCTGGGGATACCTTACTTAGGGGATCCCTTAAGCAGACATGGTCTCTTACCCATAGGAGCATATATTTCATTGGGGTGGGGGCAGCAGGCAATAAACAAGCAAATAAACGAATAACATAACTTCAGACAGTACAGAGCCCGGTGATTAAAGTATTACAGGGCGATGTGATAGAGTACATGGAACTAGGGGAACAGTGTCATCTAACTCGGTGGTCAGGGAAGGGTCCCGAAGAGCTAAAGCAGTTTCCTTTCCTAACCAATCTCGACCGTTTTGCAAGGACCTTAGCTCTTTTATGTTGTCTACAATCTGCTCGTTTTATAGATGCACAAGTGCAGGCCAGAAATGACAAGATCATCCAGCATAAAGACCTCACCCCGGGCTTCCCTGGTGGCGCAGGTGGTTAAGAATCCGCCTGCCAATGCATGGGACACAGGTTTGAGCCCTGGTCTGGGAAGATCCCACATGCTGCGGAGCAACTAAGCCCGTGTGCCACAACTACTGAGCCTGTGTTCTAGAGTCCACGAACCACAACTACTGAAGCCCATGTGCCTAGAGCCCATGCTCCCCAACAAGAGAAGCCACTGCAATGAGAACCCTGTGCACCGCAACAGAGTAGCCCCCACTCGCCGCAACTAGAGAAAGCCCGTGCAGAGCAACGAAGACCCAATGTGGCCAAAAAAATAAGAAAATAATAAATTAATTAATTAACTAAAGAAAAAGACCCCGCCTTGTGTTCTTTCCTATCCACCACAGGCTCCTCACAGTTATATCCTCTTGGCCCTTATGCCTGGAGTCCAGTCAAAATGACCTACCTATCTGCATGGTTATTCCTATCAGCGATTGGCAAATCTTTTAGATAATTTCTACTCACCAGAAGTTGACTGTATCTAGTATTTTTGTTTCATTTCCCTGCAGTGGAAATGCAGGCATCTGTGGGAGAAGGATAGGGGTATGTTCCCACTCCCTCTCCCACTTTGTTTCTCCATTTGAAATTTTGCACAATAGTGTAAAGAAAAGTTCTTACATCCTCTCTTCCTCTGTCTAAACTTTTCAGTATTTTCCAGACCTTCACATATTTTAAGCATAGGCTTTGCAAGACATGGAAACAACCTAAGTGTCCACTGATGTAAAATGGATAAAGAAAATGTGATATATCACACATACACACACACACACACACACACACACACAAAATATTATTCAGCCATAAAAAGGAAGGAAATTCTGTCATTTGCAACATTATGCCAAGTGAAATAAGTCAGACAGAGGAAGACAGATGCTGTGTGGAATCTAAAAAAAAAAAATTAGAGCTCATAGATACAGGGAACGGACTGGCGGTTGTGGCCAGAGGCAGGATGTAGGAGATGGGAGAAATGGGCGAGGGGGGTCAAAAGGTACAAACTTCCAGTTATACAATAAGTAAGTTCTGAGGATGTAATGTACAGCATGGCAACTATAGTTAACAATCCTGTTAACAATATTTGAAGGTTGCAAGGAGAGTATATCTTAGAGGTTCTGATCACAAGAAAACAAAACTTTGTAACTATGTGAGGTGACTGATACTGACTAGATTTATTGTGTAATCATTTCACAATTTATACATATATCAAATCATTATGTTGTATACCTAAAACAAATACAATGTGATATGTCAATTATATCTCAATAAAACTGGGGAAAAATATATTTCAAAAAAGGAGCATTGGCTTGGGAGGAGAGAGAAGGGGAGTTAAAGACTCAGCTCTGGGGGCTTCCCTGGTGGCGCAGTGGTTGAGAGTCCGCCTGCCAATGCAGGGGACGCGGGTTCGTGCCCTGGTCCGGGAAGATCCCACATGCCGCGGAGCGGCTGCGCCTGTGAGCCATGGCCGCTGAGCCTGCGCGTCCGGAGCCTGTGCTCCGCGACGGGAGAGGCCACAGCGGTGAGAGGCCCGCGTACCAAAAAAAAAAAAAAAAAAAGACTCAGCTCTGTCACCGACTAGCATGTGACTCTGGGTGAATTGCTTAACCTCACCAAGCCTCGGTTTCCTCATCTGTAAAATGTGGATCACAACAATGCCCACCTCAGAGAATGGTAGTGAGGATGAAGTGAGATGACTGAATTATAACACAACATGTTTGACACTAACTCCTCAAAAAATAACACACTTAGGAAGTAAACATGACTATTATCCTATATGACAGATGAGGGAAGGAAGATGCAGAGGGATTTCATAACCTGCTCAGGGTCACTCAGGCGCTAAGGGAAAGAGCTGGGATTATGTCAGGAGGAAATGCAGTTCTTACGGTGTGGGACAGAGAGTAAACATTCAAAACAGTCCAGCATTTGTGACTCTGCTCTACTACAATGTGTTCTGCAAATGTCAATGGGATGATTTGTCTTTCTGGAAAAATGAGTAATGCCCCATTGCTCCAAAGGTTTCTGCTCTTTAACTAGTCCATTCCCCAGTGGCTAAACTGTCATTTTATCATCATAGCCTTGGAGCCAAACTGAGAGTGTGAATTCACATGTTGGCATTGTTCATATTCTCTCTCTCTTAAAGCTTGGGCCTTTGGAAACACAATCGTATTTATTTTAATAAAACTGCTTTATGGCTTGTTTGCCCTCTAAATTCCCTTTGCTCTTTGGGGAAAGCTGCTGACAGGCAGTGAGGCTTTGCTGTGGCCCCTGTGCTGGGATTGTAATTAAGGACCGAGGAGAGGGAGACTGGGGAGGGGGCAGCAGAGGGGACAATAGGGCAGTGCTTTTATTCCAGGGTCTGGCTTCTCATCTCTTGTCAGAGGCAAGGGAGATTACCCCTGACCTGCTGGCTTAGACACCAGGGCCAGGCCCTGGATAAACAGGCAGGATAAACAGCTCTGTCCGTGGTCAAGAGTTACTCCTTTTAAAAGGCTTGAATGAAAAAAAAAAAGCTTGAATGTGTGGAAAATGGCAGGGTGGGGTCTGTCGGGCCTCTGCCTCTTTAAAATCTCATGAGTTTGCTCTCTGTAAATCAGCAGCAGGTTATAGTTGCCGGTCTTTAGACGGATAGGTTTCTTCCCGTGAAGGTAGTTTGTCATTCTGTTGTTACTACAATTAAAGGACTCTGCCGGGCTTCCCTGGTGGCGCAGTGGTTGAGAGTCCGCTTGCCGATGCAGGGGACACGGGTTCGTGTCCCAGTCTGGGAGGATCCCACATGCCGCGGAGCGGCTGAGCCTGTGCGTCCGGAGCCTTGCTCCGCAACGGGAGAGGCCACAACAGTGAGAGGCCCATGTACCGCAAAAAAAAAAAGGAGTCTGCCTCCCTTGAAATGTTATGTTGCCCCAGGGAAAGTTAAAACCAATGAAATGTTTATAGGTTGTCAACCTGGAAGGAATCGTGGAGTGGAGTGTTTGTCAACATGAAGGCAGAGAGCCACCTCCATGGGGACTGTCTGGACTGTTTGCTGGAATTGCGGTCCTGAACCTTAACCCACCTACTTTATCACAATCCTTGGGTTGTGGGCCCAGGGATCTCAATTTTTAATAAGTTCCCTCAGGTTATTCTAACGCCCAGTGATGCTTGAGGGACACAGATATGGAGAAACAGATTCAGTCACTGAATTACAGATCGAGATACTGAAACACTGAAATTTGTCCCCAAGGAGAGATAAAGACAATATTCTGGTTTTCTGACTCTTACACAAAAGTTTTTGGGTTTTGTTTGTTTGTTTGTTTGTTTTCATTTCGGGACATCCCAGTCCTTTTAGCTTCGTGGAAACTATAATATCCTTCACAAACTTTACATTGGGGTCTGGTTATCCAAGGTCAAGGCTTAGCTGAGACGGGAGGCCAGGAGCTTTGGCCAATCCAAGCTTTATTATTGCTCAAACCAGGAGAAATAGATTTGGGTGAAAATAACTAATTAAAATGTAATAGCAACGTCAAGGAAGAAGAGGTAGATTAAAAAGAATAAGGATATCTGTTGGTTTGTGATCTATAGCTTGACCAAGAACGTTTCCTTACTACACAAGGCTCTATCTCTTTAAGGCAACTTTATGCTGACATGGCTGTCTCTAGTTTGCAAAAATGTCTTATGCCTGTCACATATTTCAAAATGCTTTCCTGTCCGTGACCCTGTTTGATATCCATACCACTCTAGTAAGATAAGTGTTAGCATATTCATTTAAGGGATGAGATTCAGAGAATTAAAGAGACTTTCTTAAGTCTAGATAGCAACTGACTCAAGCATACAGCATTTTAGAAGGGATATTACCATGCATTTTTTTTTCAGAGTTTGCTATGTGCCAGGCAGCTCTCTGAGCCTCTGACGTGAATTTTCTCATGTACTCCTCATGACTCCTTTTTGTACTTGTCTAACTTAAACCTCATCCCAGCTCAACAGGAAAACAGTATGTGACTGATGAAGAAGCTAAGGTATAGTGAAGAAATCACCTCTTGGTCATGTCATTCATCTACTCATTTAACAAATATATGTTGAGCTTTTCAGTTCTGGACATTTATTTAGGCTCTAGGAATAGAGACATAAGATGAGACTCTGTTGTCATAGAGATTACACTTGACTGGGGAGAGAGAACCACTAAACAAGTTGAATACATAAACATAGAAATTGCTCTGAGATGAATCAAGAAGAGGCAGGCCTTAAGCAGTATGTGGGCCCAGGAAGTGCTCTGTTTTGGACACTGTGGTCAGATGCTTGTACTAGGGCTGACACTTGAAGTTGGTGAGGAAGGAGCATGCCGCTGACTGGGGAAGAACAAGGGCAAAGGCCCAAATGTGATGGGCATATGTCTCCTGGTCCAGCGAAGAGGCTGAAGCAGAGTGATCTGGGGGACAGCAGTGGGAGATGGGTCTGGGAGACAGCTGGAGGGAGAGTCCTCAGTGGTGGGGAAAGTCCTGACTGAGAGGCAGGAAGCCGTTGCAGGGTTCTGAGCAGTGGAGTGACACCAGGGACGCATCTGAGAAATGCCACAGGGGAAATGACTACAGAGGGCAAGGGTGGAACCTACCCAAGGCCGTATGCCTATGAAGTGTCCAGAGGTGTAGGTGGGGGCAGGTGTGGTCTCCATTTTTACATCTGGCCCCCTGGGGAGGCAGAGCTCAGCCCCACAGGCAGGTTTTTCTCATGTTCTGTGTATCCTGTGGTCAACTTCCTCCTGCCACACACAGGGAATCTCCCTCTGTCCAGGGGTTGTTGCCCTTTCTGGCAACCAGCAGACAGAGGCCCACTGAGGCAGGCCAGCGGGCAGAGCCGGCCCAGAGCCTCCCAGGCTGCAGCCTTGGGGAGCCCCACTCACCTTGGACTTCTCTTGATGTAGCTCTATCTGGATGTCTGTGAGCTTGGTCCTGAGGTCTTCGTTGGCAGCTTGAAGGGCGACAATGAGCGCCTCGGGCTTCTCGCCCTTATTTCGCCCTTTCTTGGACATTGTTCCTCTCTGAATGGAGTCTGTTGGTGTTTAATTCCTCTCAAGCAGGGGCTGCCATGTTACTGCTGCTTCTCCCGGGTGCGATGGCTCAGCAGCTACTGCGTGCTGCCCCTCGGGAAGGTCTCCTCAGCTGCTGTCCTAGAAGCCCTGGGAGAGGCAGAGACAGCAGTTACCGCTGTGACCAAGACCTGGGCCACGTGCCCGTCAGGCACTCAGCCTGAGCCGCCTGCACGAGCCTCCTCCCTAGGGCTCCTGTCCACTTGGTGCTTCAATTTAGGGCCGGCTTTCTAAAGGGCGAGTTTGGTCATGTCAACGCCCTGCTTAAAACCCTTCAAAGACCTATGAAGACATATATGAGTATACCTTTCACACCTCAGAGTGCTCCTTATGCCTGAACCTGCCCATTCTCCTAGCCTCACCTCCTCCACATCACTCACTTATACCCTGGCCGTAAGGAATGTCTTTTTCTGATTCTTCCTCTCTTCGCATAAGGACTTTTCATTTTTCTCCATCCTCTGCCCAGCCTGCTCACATGATCCTCCCCGTATCCTCATCCTCACACGCTGCCACACAGACAGGTTAGTCTGACTAACCTTTATGACTCCATCAGGTCTCAGCTGGCATATCAGTTCCTCCTCAAAGCCTCCCACCTTACCCCCAGGTTAATACATGCCCTTGTTATTCAAGTGCGGTCACCTCCATAATCTGTAAGCTTTGTAAGAGCAGGAATGTGTTGTTTGTATTTACAACTTGCTTCTCAGGGTCCATCACAAGACCTGGGACATACCAGGCACTTAATTAGTATTTATGAAAGGAAGTCACCTGTATGATGACCTATGGTCGGCCTACAGAGAGACCCAACTTTAAGAAAATCTGATATATAAAGATCTAGAATTATACAGTGGATAAACTGGGAGAAGTGGGGATTAATTATGCTGAGTTAATTGGGTCACTCACTTATTCATTTAGTCAATAGGCTTGTATATGTTGTGCTAAGTACAGTATGTTGAAATTGAAATTGTTAGCTTTCCAAGGCAAAAACAACAATAAACCTTTATCCCTATCTATCTATCTATCTATCTATTTTCATCATCATCACCATCATCTATCTGATAACTGCCTTAAAAAAATAAACACTAGTTGTTTCAAAAATATAGACTTCTCAAGAGAGGAGTAAGGAGTAAGGAGGGCTCCCTGAAGACGGTGGCATTGCCTGGAACTTGAGGAGCGGGTAGGATTGTAACAGGTAGAGAAACAGGTGAACCTTGGGTGAAGGAAACAGCAGGTGACAAGATACAGCAAAGAGAAAGCACAGTAACTATTCTCGGGGAAACGGGGGCCTGATTAGTTACAACCCAGGATATGGTTGGTGGGCATTAATGCTAGAAAGGTTGCCTGGAAATGATAGATTCTGGGAGACCTGGTATGCCATCCTTAGAATTATGGAATCTTTTATTTATTTATTTATTTTTCAGTAAGTAACAAGGAAGCTGTAGGAGCTCTTGGCAGGTAGATGCCCTGATACAGCAGTACTTTGGCATGGTTATTCTGGTGGCAGAGTGGGGAGAGAATGAAGGCAGGGAGACCAGATAGAAGGCTATTAAACTTGCCAAGGTGAAGGATGATGAAGGCCTAGTCAGAACAGTAGAAAGAGGAGAGAAAAAAGAGAGATGTATCTTGATTTACAAATTCTTAAATGTGTCATAGGAACAAGGAGGTAAGGAAAATATGAATACTAAACTGTTAAGAGTCCATGCAAAAAAAACATGACTAGATAAAGAAGATACTAGAGAGTTTCCCATGCAACCTTTCAGAAAATTGAGTATTGTGTACATCTAGGTGCTTCAGTCCAGAACTAAGGGGAATTCCTGCTGATGACCCATATGTTCTAGCAGCTGCTGCTCTACCAAGACCCCTGGTATTCAGCCTTGAGGACCATGCTGGGATCCTGGACTTTCTGCCATCTACCCATGAGCACTGGGGCCATGCCCTTTGGAGAGTGTCCCTAGGGAAAGGGGATAGGAAAAGCTTAGGAAGTTGGATCCGCCTGTCTCCAGCCGTCACGGACCTGTCCACCATATTCCACCCTCGGCTAGATGCTGGAGTTGTCCTTCATGCTTGTTTTGCGAATGTTGCGAAATCATTAAAGTGTATGGCTGGGAGACTTCTAAGTGGTTACCGTTCTTTGCTTTTAGAACTGAAATGAATTCAACAAGCATTTATTGAAAATTTGTATGACAAACACCACTAGGCACAAAGATAAGTAAGACAGTACTTAACTCCAAGCAGGTTCTGGGTGAGTAAACTCACATGTATACAGTTAACAGGTTGCTCTTCCTCTAGTTGCTCTCTAGATGTTGCTGGTCCCCAGGGCTTCGTCCAGGTTATCTCCACTGGCCCCACCTACAGGGTTATGACTCTCAGTGCTATATCCATAGCCCTGACCATTCCCCAAACCCCAGACTCATGTATTCAACTGCTTCCTTACCAAATCCACTTGGACATCCAATTGGTATCTCAAACCTAACTTAACTAATACAGAGGTCTTTTTTACTAGTTCCTCAAAAACCTTATCCTCCCCAAGTTTTCCCATATCAATAAACGGCACCAGCACATGCCCAGTTATTCCAGATCTAAGCTTAGAAATCATCCTTTTTTTTTTTTTTTTATCCCTTATTTCCCTTATCCGGTCCACTAGGAAGCCTGGTTTGTTTTACCTATAAAATATGTCTCACTTTGGTCAACTTCTCTCAAACCCCTATGGTGCTGTCACAACACAGAGGAAAGGACAGTTTGGGAAAAGCTTCCCAGTCACTTCCTGGCCATATCGTCATCTTGAACGAAGAATGGGCTTTTCTAACTGGAGATACTCAAATGGCAGAGGAAGGAACTTGAGAAAAACATGGAGCCACACAACTGATGTATGTAGAGAAGGTTGTGAACTGGGAGAAGAGAGACTGGGGTTAGATTTCACAGGCTCCTGAATAATCGATGATTAAATTTAATTCATAATGATTAGATTTCATTATGGAGAAATGGAGAAACATAGCAGCCTTTGCATATAAGTGTAATAATAATAAAAGCTTACAGTGACTGATTGCCATGAGCCTGTCATTGGATTTAGCAATTAAAATACTGCTCTCATCTAATGCTCACTAAACATAGTGGGGGAAATAAAATGATTCACAGAAAGATTAAGTAACTTGCCTAAGAGGACTGAGTGGAAAGCTGGTGAGGCCCAGATTCAAATCCAGGCAGTTTGAAACTGAGACCCAAGGTGTGTACCCTGGGCTAGCCTGCCTCATATTTGCGTTTTAGAAAGGTAGCTCCAGCAGTGTGATGGAGGATGAGTTACTAAGGAGGGAGAGACTGGAGGCAGGAAATTAGTAACTCTGCTTCAATGGTCCAGGCGAGAAATAATGCAGCCCTGAATGAGGCCATGGCCGTGGGGATGAAAAAGGAGGTGGCAGCTCTGTCACACGGAGACTTTGATGGAATCATGTCCTACTTTTAAACATTACATGCTTCTGTCCCATTGTAAATAACGAGTACCAGCTCTCTGTCATTGCTTGCAGCAAGAATGTGCAAAGCAACAGCCATATTTTACATTTTAATTTATAATCCTTTCCAAAAAATATAAAATATGTGCCTGACTTCACATATTTTTAGTCTGGGAATTATTGTGAACTTCATCCCATAAAAGCTGGGAAAAAGAATAGGAGTAATAAATTAGACATGTTCAGGAGAGAAAAAAGCATCACAGGAATTTGAGGATGGAATCAATTTATAGATACCTTGAGGTAAGCAGCTGTTCATACGTATGGCCCTACATAGCCCTCTGTTGGAGAGCAACTTTCCAAAGTCCTTTCCAGTTGTGACGCGTGCCTGACAATCTCATGATTCTCATATATAATTTCACTAAAATGCTTCTGTTGCTTTGTGCTGCCCCCTCCCCGTTTTGGACAGCTTTATTGAGGTATAATTCACATATCATAAAATTCATAACTCAGTTTTTTAGCATATTTACAAGGTTGCACGACCATTACCACAATCCATTTTAGAACTTTTCATCATGCCAAAGAGAAAACCCATACCTGTCAGCAGTCATTTCCCATTGCCCACCAAACTCTCCCAACCCAGGCAATCACTAATTTACTTTTTCTCTCTACAGATTTGTCTATTCTGGATATTTTGTATAAATGGAATCATACAATATGTGGATTTTTTTTTTAATTAACTGGCTTCTTCTACTTCAAAAGAGTCACCCATAATACAGCATGTATCAATATTTCATTTCTTTTTATTGCGGAATAATATTCCATTGTATGGTTGAAACTGAATTTTATTTATCCCTTCATCAGTTGATGGGCACTTGTGCTGCCTTTCCTTAAGCAGTTTGAGGTCAGCCTTCAAGAAAGGCTGCCACATGCAGAGGGACACCACCCCTCAAAGGAGCGTGCTCCAGAGCATAAAGGAGAGCTTGAAGGGATCACTGCACACAGATGGAATGTTTCTGGGCCACCCTCAGAGCCCCTGTTGCTGATAACATCTGATGTAGCAGATGATCTGGAGGAGAGACAGAAGCCTTGTTCAACTAAGGGCCAATCCTGGTGGGGGTGGGTGGGCAGGGGGAGACGGCTTCATAACTTAAAAAAACTTGAAGGAATTTTAAGTGATCCCTAGGTTTCCAGCTCTTAGCTGAATGATGGTAGTGCTAGCCTCAGGCAATGCGGTGAGGTACCAAAGGTGAGAATTTTAGCTTATACTGTGGTCCTACCCTGTCCTTAATCGGATACCTCCCATAGCCACCGAGGCTGAATTTCTCTGCAACCAAGTCTCTGATAAAGATACCAGAAAATTTAGAGACAGGCTCTCAGGAGCAATTGCATTTTAAAATAAGGACCACTGCTTGAGAGCAAATCTTAATGTAGGAATATATTATCAATGGAAGAGTTATAGTCATCATTCATTCATTCATTCAGCAGACATTTATTGAGGAGGAAATACAGTGTAGTGTTAATTTCTCATTTAAGATTTTAAACTATTTCTATAAACAACTTTGTTAGGAAAAGAAAACTCAATTTTTTTTTTTTTCTGTACACAGACCCACAAGAAAGATTCTGAGATCCATTATTTCCTCTTTGTATGGTAAGCAATCTTTGATATTCCAAAACCTTGGAGTGCTGGTCTATAATATCCTAGATCATCATAGCTTTTGTACAGATAATTATTATACTTCATCTACTTACTCACCTCATACTGTGACAGCTGAATACTACTACTACTGCTAATTATCATCATCATTATTATTATTGACCATTTATTACTGCCGGCCACTGGGCTAAGCTGTTTACATGCATTATATTATTAATGCTCTGAGGTAGGAACACAAGTCATCTAGTCCAGTCTCAAATGTATGACTTATGAATACTTTTTATAGCTATCCCCACTGGGAGGGATTGCCATGTAAATAATGAACTGCAAGTTTGAAGATGTAATGAGTGCTGTAACAGGGAAGCAAACCAGGCACTACTGGAGCACAGAGGAGGAGACCCAATTCCCTGGGGGGGACTAGGGCTGCTTCTAACAGAAGGGATGGCTGAGCAGAGTCTTGAACGATGAGAGATGATTTGTCACGTGGTTGAGGAAATAAGGAAGAAGTGAATAAATGTTATATGAGAAGATTTCATAAGAATTATGTATATACCAAGACTATTGATTAACTCGAGTTAGGGGGAGGATGGAGGAGGGAGAAGAGAGAATTTGGAAAGGGCTCATTTTTATATCTGATACTAAGCGCATCTCTATTTTTATACCTCATGTAAAACATTAAATTTGGGGGAGGAGGGTTCCACATGCTGAGCTGTAGACTAAAAAATTATTTAATAATAGTGCTATTGAAATCTTTCTATATGTCAAACACAGTATTTACCGTTGCACATATAGTCTCTCTCTAAAACATGTTCTTGATGTAGATATCATTTTCCCATTATGCAAGAGAAGACATTAAAAATTCTAAATCTGCCCAACTTTACACAGCTTGTATGTCTATGAGCCATTCATTGATTCAGTTGTTTCTTGACAGCCTATGATATGTCTGTCAAAGTTTAAAATCAGGTCAGCCTGATTCGAAAACATTCATTTTAACCACTCCATAGCGCTTGTCTCTCCTTTAGGATCAGAAAGGGAATATCTTTTTTTTTCCTTTTTTTCTATCTATTATTAGCTTTAAAATTCTCAGATGAATCAAAAATAAGTCTTGCTCTATAGAAATCAAAGCATAAGGCTGCAAACACATTTCTTGTCCAGGGTGTTTCAAAGATTTAACACAAGGCTGCGTATCATTATTGCAGCAATGCGCTGAGCCCTGATTGAAGTAGTCACTTAGGGCATTTCAGTGATAAATCCCATTCTTCAGGGCACTTATAACCTAGCAGTTAACATTTTTCCTGTGTGAAATAGGGTAAGACAAGGGAGTACTTTACTCCTGCAAAACAGTGCACACAAAATAGCTATTAAGTCTTAAATGATCACATGAGACAGGTAATTAAATAAGATGGGATTGGAAGCCTTCATCTAGGGCTGTGGTTGAAAAACTTATAGTGTCGACCTGGTTCCTTCAGACAGTCTGACAAAATACAACCAATAGTAGTAAACAGTAATTAGTAATATTTCCCGTGTATTCATTCAGATGGGGTAACAGAGACTTAGTGAAGATTAATGATTGACCTTCATTCAGCCCTGAGCTGGTAAGTACTGACTGGGGAAGATTTAATCCAAGCCGTTTGACTGTACAGCCCATGTCTTCACTCTATCACTCAGTGCCTCTCTTGGAGGGTGGTGATGAAAATTCCATGGACTAAGGCAGGTGAAGGGTTTAGCACGGTATGTATCCAATAAGAGGTCTTTTTAAAAATGCCTCTTTGAACACTTCATAGCTGCCAATCACTGGTCTTGGCACTGAGTAAATAAATGAAGACAGACATAATCCCCAGCTCATGGAGGTAACATGTTAGTTGGGAGGGGCACACAATAAGCATGATAAATAAATAAGTACTCTGCTAGATTATGACAAAGTTCTATGGGGAAAAATAAAAGCATGGAAGGTGATGGGAAGTGTCCAGGTAGGTTGTGATTTTAGATAACGGAAAGCCTAACCAAACAGGTGTTAGTTGGCTAAAGACTGGAAGGGGTGAGCCATGCAGATGCCCGGGCGGAAGCATTCCAGGAGTGCAGGGCAAGGATAAGAGCTCAGCAGTGGGCACAGACATCCAAGTTCCAGGAGCTGAAGGAAGCCAGCCAGGCTGGAGAGAGTGAGCAAGCTAGGACAGCAGCCAAGTTGAGGGCAGGCATTAATGGGAAGGCAGCATGTGCAGACCATGCTGCGCTTCTTAGGCCATTTTACATCGACTTGGGTTTTTACTCAGAGTGAGGTCTCATTAGAGGGTTTGACAGGAGGGGTGCCCTGATCTGACTTGGGTTTTAGCATCTCACTGACTGCAATGGTAAGAGTAGAAGAATTTTCATAAGAGTGGAAGTAAGGAGACTGGCTTGGAAGCCACTGCAAAAAACCAGCTTAGAGATGGTGGTGGCTTAGGTCAGGGTGAGAGCTGTAGAGGTGGTAAGAGGGACCAGATATAAGCTGCTGTTAATCCTTTCTAAGTTGGTGTTTGGCCACAATTACAATGAATCAGTTGTTAAGCTGAGATGCAAAGTCACATAGAGCTGCATGAAGTATTAAACAGTACGCTAGAGTGTTTCTCTCTGAAATTTATTAAGCTCCCACTCTAAGAAAGGCATTATGCCAGGCACTGCAGATGAAAGAGATGAAGGTGACTATCCCCGCTCCTTTGAGAGCTTAACTCTAGTAAAAGGACAATATACCACAGCTATATGTGGAGGCAGAATGTGGCCGTATGCATTCTTCCAATGAATATCTGCTAGATGTGGTTTTAGGTGCTGAAGACCAATAGATAGAATGTAGATAGAAGAGACAAAAATCCCTGCTCTCATGGAGTTTATATTCTAGGAGAGCGAGACAAAAAACGAGCAAGAGAAATACATAAATTATATAGCATGTTAAAAGGTAACAATGAAGGACTTCATAAAGGTCAAACCCATACCTGCACAACACTGTAATAGGGAAAAATTAGGAACATTGTAACATCCATGTGAAAGGAACTGGCTTAATAAAGTGGTATGTCCAGCCTATAAACTAGTATACAATAGTTATAAGATACATAAGTAGATATAGTGAACCAATGAGACTAGCTGCACTTCAAGATATATTACTGAATCAAAAAAGCAATATGATGAACAAAACACAAAGTGTAATTTTTAATATACACACACATATATACCACCATGTGCACATATATGTATAAGAAGTCACAATACATTTTGGAAAGACACGGATGAAGGGATCAAAAAAGCTTCCCACATGCTTCACATCATTTGCTCCCAGGCCTCCAACTCCTCCCTTCTCAACTGTGGGTCAGTCTGCAGGTCATTCTCCAGAGCTGTGTGGCAGTGTGGCCACTGCAAGATACATTGTGTCGTCCTCTGTGTGATAAGCCCCACCTTCATGACAGCTCTGACAGTGACATACTTTGATCTGTCTCTGGGAAAGCTGAGACCCTTAGAGTGGACAGGTCAGTCCTGGGCAAAAAAAAAAATCTCTTCTGTTTCTTTCCTCTCTCCCAGGATCTTCCTGGGGGTGTGGAGGTGACTGGAGCCTCATTCTGGCCTCTTTCTCTCCCACCTTTGTTACCATCTTCTGGCCCAGTGCCTCACTCCACTCAGCCTTCCCAAGCTCAGTAAACATGTTAAGCCACTCCAGCCAACATGCTAGCAGATAAGGTTTGTGTTTACAGATTCTCCCATCCCCCTGACATGTGAGTTTTATTTTAGAAAGGGGTTTAGGAGACACACGCATTGCATGAGATTTTATATGAGAAAATTAGTGTTAACCATAAACCACGGTACATAAACTCAGTTATGAAAATGATTAATATTAACTCTCCCGGACTTCCTTGGTGGCACAGTGGTTAAGAATCTGCCTGCCAATGCAGGGGACACGGGTTCGATCCCTGGTCTGGGAAGATCTCACATGCGGCGGAGCAACTAAGCCCATGTGCCCTGACTACTGAGCCTGTGCTCTAGAGCCTGCGAGCCACAACAACTGAGCCCGTGCGTCACAACTACTGAAGCCCGCGTGCCTAGAGCCCATGCTCTGCAACACGGGAAGCCACTGCAATGAGAAGCCTGCGTGCAGCAATGAACACCCAACACAGACAAAAACGAATAAATAAATAAATAAATTTATAAATTTATAAAACAAAACAAAAAACTCTCCCACCTTTCCCACTGTACACAGATTAAATGTTATTGTTATTATTAACCTTCTCACCTCCTCCACAGTAGACAGATTGGGAAATGATATTAATAAATCTCTCCATCCCCCAGCCCTGCTTTTTCTGTCACTGGGAAGATATTTGCATGAACTGCGCTGGGCTTAAAAGGCCAAGGATTTTTAATCTTCCCTGGTCCTAGTACTGCCTAGCATTCTTTCTCCTTTTTTTCCTTTTTTTTTTTTTTTACAAGTTTATAAATTTACGAAGTGCTCGAACATGCTTTATCTTATTTAACATTCACAATGAGACTCTGAGACATACTATGATCCCCACTTTATGGATGACAAAACTGGCCCTCAAAAGCATGAAGTCACTTACCCAAGTTGTTACAAAGCTGGGATATAACCTAACTTGTCTTCTTCCAAGCACTGTGTTCATGTAACACAACCCAAGCTTGGCCAAAAAGACTTTCTGTCCTACAGCCTCACCCGGAAGAGGGGAGTGTTTTTCCCTCTTTCTGCTCAAGGACACAGGAGGTGCTGTTGATTATTGGGATGCAGAGGAAGGAGCACTGGAACTACAGTG
This sequence comes from Pseudorca crassidens, assembly GCF_039906515.1. Classification (NCBI taxonomy): domain Eukaryota; kingdom Metazoa; phylum Chordata; class Mammalia; order Artiodactyla; family Delphinidae; genus Pseudorca; species Pseudorca crassidens. Next base: position 124,013,309 of record NC_090298.1, read on the forward strand.
GAGGTGGCCAAGCTTGTGACTGTCCACAGCTGTGTGAGGGGACACCGAGTGGGAGCCTATGTGCTGCACCTGTGCCTCTTGAGTCTGCACGTCCTTGAGTTTGCACATTCTTGAGTCTTCACTCCTGTGTTTCCCTATGCATGCAACTGTTTCTGTGTCCTTCTTCCAAGTCATCAAATAGAATGCCCCTTCCTGCCTCAGGACCTTTACACATCCCACTCCCTCTGCAGGGTCTTCTTTTCCTTCAGAGTCTAATGATCTCAGCTCAAATGTAACTGACTCAGGGAAGTTGTTGTAGGTTGAATTGTGCTCCCTGATAAAGACATGGTCAAGTCCAAACACCCGGTACCATGAATGTGACATTATTTAGGAAACAGGGTCATTTCAGATGTAATCACGTTAAGACGAGGTCATACTGGATTAGGGCCCTAATCCAAGGACTGGTGTCCTTTTAAGAAAAGGAAAACTTTACACACAAACGCACAAACACAAAGGAGAGAAGGCCTGGACAATGGAAGCTGAGATTGGTGTGACACATCTACAAGCTAAGGAACACCAGGGATTGGCAGCAACCACCAGAAGCTAGGAGAGGAGGCATGAAGAGGTCTCCTCAGAGCCTCCAGAAAGAGCCAACTCTACTAATAACCGGATTTCAGATTTCTGGCCTCCAGAACTATAAGACGATACATTTCTGTCATTTTGCCACCGAGTTTGTGGTCATCACGTTAGCCCTAGGAAACTACAACAGAAGTCATCCAGCTTTTCCAGAATAGGCCAGGTTCATCTAGTGCATGTTTTCATAGCATCAGCTACTTTTTTCTAAATAGCATTGTATCACAGCTTCTTGTCGTTATATATTTGCTTTTTTTTTTTTTGATCAATATTTATCCCCCCACTAAAATGGAAGCCCTATGAAAATGGATAGTGTTGGGTTTTGATCACTATAATGAGGTAAAGAGAAAAACCCCAACAGTGACTAGCATAAAAACAGCACGGTATGCAATGAACATTTTTAAATGAAAGAAAGAGTAAATGAATGAATAGATTGATGATTGGCAAGAAGAGAGAATGGCACTTGTAATTTTGGCCTGGGACTATGGGAAAAGCATCTGAAACCAAAACAAAGATCTCTGTTTCTCTCTCAAACTCTGTGTCTCTTATCTCTCCCTCAATCTCTGTCTCCCTGATTTCTTGCTTTTGTCAAGTTAGATTAGAACATTTGTCTTTTCAAAAGTCTGTGGGGACTGATAAGATTGACAAAACAGTCCATGGTAACGGGGAAAGCTGTCAACACCAATGCTGATGATAAATACTGTAAAACTGTGAGAAAATGAAAACAAATGATTTCTTTCTGTAAGTTAGAGAAAGTGGATTTTTTTCACTGTCTTATCAAACAGTACAATGATCTAATTATTTGTACCATCAATTGTGTATACAACTAAAAATGGTAGATAATTATTTAATGAAAACAGAAGTCATATATATATTTTTCCTATCTTTATGTTAGCTATTTACAAACATCATCACATACTCATATATCTTAAAAAGTACAGGAAAATGATGTTGCATAATGGTTAAGGGCAAGAGCTCTGGAATCAGACCCCAGGCTTAAAGATCAGCCCTAACCACTTAGGGTGTGACCTGGGACACATTACTTAACTCCTCTCTGCCCAGCTTTTAATTTCTGTCTCATAGGGTTGTTGTATGGATGAAATAAGCTAATACATGCAAATACATACAAGAGTAATTGGCACTTAGTAAAACTCAATACATTTTAGCATTATTATTACTATTAGACATCTGACAGTTGATGAGACCATGGTAAGTAGTCACTGAGATAATCTCACCTATTTATGTCATAAGTTACAAATTACAAATCATTTTCCGTGTTCATCTTCCAGAATTAAAAAGCAATGAACAAAATAGACTGGTGGATGATGCGTGGGGTTAGGGATGACAAAGAGATTTTGCAAACACATTTCTTTGTAATAAGAAGTACTGAAAGCTTAATTAATCTTTTATTTCTGGCAAGGTGGTAGGGGGAGTAAAATGTCAAAAAATGGAATTAAAAATTAAGATGCCCTATTTCCATTCTTTTGAAGCAACTAATTTATTTTTATGGTAATTTTTAAGTTCAAATTTTTGCACTTTAGTCTTAGTCCTGTCAAGTCAAAATTTCAAAGGATTGTAAAAAACTCAGGTTAACAGAATGATTTAAATGGTTTAAAGACTCAGAATTATAATTAATTTGGGGGTTGAACTTCTGATCACACAAATCAGATTTCAGTAGAAAATCAAATCCATTAAGCATATCTGTGGTGTTCGTTCCTTCTCAAATAAATACTTACTTCTAACAACATTTCCATTAACTGGTTTATTAAAGAATTTTATGGCAAATTAATTAATATATTTAAACTGATGATCAGAATAGCCACACTGGAACTTAGCTCTTCTCTTGGTGTCAAAGAAGATCACTCTCATTCCATCTTAGATTTAATGGAGTTGTCTGCTGACAGTTGCTACCACTTATACTGGAAAAATACTGAGGTTTAAAAAATTCCTTTAGTGGTCTATTTTGGCTAGAGAAGATAAAGTTCATTTGAGAGGGATGCCAGCAGCTTGTTATCTTTTAGGGTGTTTCCTGTCTTGCCTTCGTGGCTAATTTTGGGATCACATTTCGATTATGGGCAGCTAAAATAGAAACAGGACTCCTCAGCGGGCTGTCTACATCACAAGTAGTCATTACCCCAGGCCAGAACTTCCTGAGAGATGGAGAGGCCATGCAGGAAAATGAGCCACCCCAACAAAATTCCTGCAGATCCTATCATTGTCTGGAAAATGGATAGGCTATGCTTGTCAAAGCCACTGTTTTTCATCCTCTCCCACTCCCTCTTTGCGGCTGGTGATTTCCATCTGCAGCTTTTGCAGTCTGGTGTGTAATTTGGCCTCTCCTGACTCCCTGAATGTGCCTTCATGTTACATCTTCTTTTGAGACTGCATCTTTCTCAAAGTTTTCTTATCTCTTAGTATTGTTCAGATTCATTCTTCTTTGTTGTTGAGAGTCAGAGTTCAACTTTGAAAAAAATACAGTAAAGATGGAAACAAAATGAAAGAAAATGAAACATAGAGAACTAAACTGTTTTGACAGGGATAGAAGTTAAGTTTTATGTCATCTTGGCCTTTTGACAAAAGTAATGCATATATATGTGGCTCAGAGCTTATCAAATTGTGACAGATGTTGTGTTTGTTTAAGGTTCTACAATGGAGGACGAGTAACTTGAAGGCATAGAATAAAATAGAAGTACATGCAAATAAGCCAATTTGTTTTACTGTATGACCATTCCTAGATACAGGACCAGAAGGATTTTCTCGCCTTTCTCAAATTTAGACTGATGAGTATTCATGATCAAATTAGAATCATACCAAACTGAAGACATAAATATTAACACCCAGAGCTTTTTTTAATTATAGTTGATTTACAAAATTATATTAGTTTCAGGTGTACAACATAGTGATTCAATATTTTTATAGATTATACTTCATTTAAAGTTATTATAAAATAATGGCTAATATACAATATATTATTTATGTTATACATAGTAGTTTATACCTCATAAACCCCTACCCCTATTTTGCCCCTCCCCCCTGCCTCTCTCTGCTAGTAACCACTAGTTTTTCTCTTTATCTGTAACTCTGTTTCTATTTTGTAAATAAATTCATTTCTATTATTTTTTAGATTCCACATATAAGTGATATCATATGATAGTTATCTTTCTCTGGCTTACCTCACTTAGTATGATAATCTCTAGGTCCATCCATGTTGCTGCAAATGGCATTGTTTCACTCTTTTTTACAGCTGCATAGTATTCCATTGTATGTGTATTTATATATATACATATATGTATGTGTGTGTGTGTGTGTGTGTATATATATATATCACATCTTTTTTATCCATTCATCTGTTGATGGACACTTAGTTTACTTCCATATCTTGACTATTGTAAATAATGCTGCTATGAACATTGGGGTGCATGTATCTTTTCGAATTATAGTTTTGCCTGGGTATATGCCCAGGAGTGGGATTGCAGGATCATATGGTAACTCTAATTTTAGTTTTTTAAGGAACCTCCATACTGTTCTCCATAGTGGCTGCACCAATTTACATTCCCACCAACAGCGTAGGAGGGTTCCCTTTTTTCCACATCAGCACTCAGGACTCTTACGGAGTAATTTTTGTACTAAATTTGGCAGTTTATAGATAGCTACCAATCCAGTTAAATTAATTGCTCTTTAACACCAGCTTAAACAAAGAAAAGCCACTATATTGGTTGAGAGGATAAAAGAGAAAAGCAAACTGGGACCAATTGCCAGGTTTCCTTCCACACCCGTGGAAATGAGCAGAACCCTGCAGGGCCCCCTCCAAGTACAAAACAGAGCAGTTAATGATTAGGACAATAGAGTCATAGACTCAGTGTCTGCTGAACACTCCTGAGTTGTTTTACAGACACTATCACTGCCACCAGAGGCAGAAGCTAACTGCATGATGACCAGGCTATAGCTATGACATAAGCTGCTCCGTCTTCAGAGCAGTACTCAATCTATGGCTAGCACTATACCAAGAACTGGCCTCAAGAGAATGGAATTAACATTATTGTTCACAATAATCTATATCTTTGTGGGCATCAAAATAATTGTAGCTTGCTCTACCCGTATATGTAAGTGGGCAATTAAAATTGTCAGCAAAGAGATGTGACAGACCCATGTCCACATCTTCCACTCTGAGAATATGGCACCCTATGTCAGCATGAAGAAGTTACAGAAGACAGATGTTTGGCCATAATCCCATAGAAATGGAATGATGTTCTGACAAGTGGGGATTTGTAAGCAGTTCTTTGCAGGAAACCGCCTTCAGCAGGAAGCCTCTTTCCCTGTCACTTTAGCAAAGTTATATTGTAATTTTTAACCAGGCACCCTGGTACTCTACTCATCTCTGGCTCAAGCCCATCTTTCAAATCTTTTAATCACACAATACATTGCCTAACTTGTCGGTTCTTTCCATAGATTGAAGAACTAGAAATGAAGAATAAGTAATTAACAGATGACCAGATCTCTTCCTTAGCTTCCCCTTCAGTAATCTCCTGAACAAACTGTGTGAACAAATTGTGTGAACAAGATAACATCTACAGGAAGATCATGAGGAGAGGACAAGCCTGCACACAAGCCTGCACTCAGCGGGGGATGGCAACAACTCTGACCCCCTATCTCAGTGATTAACTGAGATTACTTCCCTGTTTCCTTTTAAAAGTTTCATGGCTGAGCAGAATCTTCAGAGGGGGTTTTTGGGGGACACTGATTCCATCATCTCCCCAGACTACCGGCATTCTGATTAAAGGCACCTTTCCTTTCTACCGACATTTGTAAGTATGTAGTTGATTTTGCAAGTGGCGAGCAGTGGGACCCCCATTCGATAACACTCCACAGGGTAGAAGACTCTCAAGGATGCAGGCTTTTTTCCCTTAGATTTGAGGCAGGTGAAATTTATGATGGCTTCTCTCAGTCTGCAGTTTGGCTACACAGGTTCCCGTATTTCTTTAGAGAGAGCTAGATGCACTGGATTCCTTCCTATGGCATTATCTAATGGAAACATCACTTTCCAACTGCAGCAGCCCTAGCCTGTGCCCAGACATGTATGCGCCTCCCTAGCTTCTGACCTGCAAAGCAAGGCTTGTTTCTTTCTTCTCCTATGTTACAGAAGTGGAGGGTCTATCTTTGTGGGGGCAGGGGGAGTGGAAGGGGAAGGGGAGAGAGAGAGAGAGTGAGAGAGAGAGAAAGCTCAGGGACTTTTTCTTCATTTATACTCATTTAATGCATACTGATTTATAGGAATTGAGGACTTACTTGACTTAGACATAAATTATATAAAATCAAAACATTTTTTCTGAAAAAGTTATGCAGAATAATACATAGTTCTATTATATTATATATTTTAAAGCCACAATGGATCCAGTATCTAAAATCTGAATATAATATTATGCTAATTTGCTTCCATTTTAAAGGAGAGACAAAAACAAAACAAGATTCTATGGAGATCTTCCCAATATACAGACTGCTACCTGTCTTGACTTTTCTTGTCCCAACAAAGGTTAGGTAATTACAAAATGGATGTTAAGACAAATCCCTATGGAGGATGGACAAAATTTAGTAAGCAGATAATGAATGCCAGCCATGCTTAAGACTTTTTTCTAGATGAAATAAGGGTTATTGAGACTGACACGTTACACAGCTTCAGGGCATGTCACTCATGTATGCTCCCTAGTGCTGTGCAAAGTGGTGATATAAAAATATATATAATATGGTCTTCCATTGGTGCACTGTGGTCCCCAGAATAATGACATTTCAGCATTAAAAGCTCTTTGCTATCTGGCCCGAACTTCATTTATCACAATCTGTGTAATCTAAGATTTGGCTGTAAAGGATCTATTCGCTACCCACCTTTTGCTGTAATTAACCTATACTCTTCTACCCCTCCTGCCTTTGCTCATGCTGTGACCCCCATCTAATAGAGCAGAGAGTATATACACACCCAAGTATTACACAGGGTATGAAAAACACTAAGGCACACCAAGTTTGTGCTCTTGGCGAAGGAAACTGAAAGAAAATAGAGCTGGAAAGGTAATTCAGGCCAGTTAAAGGCCTTATTTAGTAGGTCACAGGGTTTGCTAATGGTTTGAATAGGTGCATGACAGGAGCAGAGTTGTGTATTAGTAAGACAAATGGATTTGGTAAGAAAAGTATTGCAATTGTTAAACAAGACAGAATCAGGATCTAGCCACATTGGATATGGATAAGGATAGATGTAGTGAGATTTCCAGGGTAAGAAAAGATAATTGACAGACACATTCTGGGAAGTTGTCTACAGTGGTAAAAAAAAACAATTAGAGAAGGAGTCTTTTAAGAATAAAACCATGACTAAAGAGAGTGGGTAGAAAGACAAGTGAGGTGGGAATAGGGCTGAGGGGCTTGGGTAATGAAGAGGAATTAAGGAGAATTTCATTTCCATCCATACAGTGAACTAGTTTTCGTGAACATTTTACCCACTTAAAAATTACCTAAAATTTATAGATTAACAACAATAGCAGCATCCAGTAGCATAATAAAAATAGGATGCCAGAAATGTAAACAAATACCACAGATGGCTTTATCCTAGGAACATCTGCCAAAATGTGATGACTCTTGAGCACTGGGGACAGGAAATAAACCCTAGCGTTTGCCACGAGTAAGGCCTTACTTTTTATGAAGGAGCCTGTGTAAGATTTCCAAAGAGAACTAAAAATCAACCTGCTCTACCAGAAGAACACTAAGACAAAATGCCTATTTCAAACTCGATGATGTGTGAAGAAGGGAGAAAACAATTTCCTGAGATGGAACCACAAGTCATCCATCATGGGGATGTGTGGGCTGAACGTATACTACCTGTTTTTAACTACTTGTGTTAGGTAAAAACACGTTGGTTGAAAAACCAGTGCTCTAAGTGAGCAGAGAGAAGCAAACTCGAAACCACTTTGTGAAACATACCTTTAACACAGACCTCAAAGAATTACCCCAAATAATGTTCCAAGGTAGAAAGTTTACTGAGGAGGAGCAGACAACAAAATCAGACTAACAAAGATTCAAATACTGAAATTATCAGGCATACTACATAAATTATGTATGTTAAAAATACTTTAAAATAAAATAAGGGATTAAAAATATATGTGCTAGTTATAAAAATTTTTATAAGATAATAACCATATAAATATGATTTATAAAATAACCAAAATTGAATTTTTATAAATAAAAATAACTCAAACCTGTAGGTAGAAAACAATATAGTTAAAAATTAAATTGGTGGTGAACATCAGGTTAAATACAGATGAAGAAATATTGAGTGAATTGGAAGACAGAGCTGAAGAAAGTTTTCAATAGCATGAACAAAAAGACAGAGATTAACAAAAAACATATACAAGAGGTTAAGACAAATGGAAACCAGAATAAGAAAGTCTAATATGTATCTCATGATATCTCCAGGAGGAGAAAGTAGGCAAACCTGGGGAGAAGTAACATTTGAAGAGGTAATGGCAGCTTTAGAATTTAGCAAGTGTCTTGTGAGGGAAATTCAGCTATGTGTTTGTGTTTCCTCATTGTTTCACTGCTAAAAGCTCTGATCAGGACCAACCCCAGGGTCTTAGCCTGTAGCCAGAACCAAGAATTAGCAACTCTCCAAGGGAAGATAGCAACTGCAGATCTTCAGATCACCTCCGAAAGTTTCTCACCTCTGTGGAATTTTAGTCCCTCTAGTCTTCCTTGCTTCTGCAGCTCTCTAATGCCTTTAAAGTGTTACTTGTGTAACATGTTTGGCTTTTCTTGTTATTTTCAGTGGGAGTATGAACCTGTCATGAATTACTTCATTCTAGCAGGAAGGAAAATTTAGGGAGGCTTCTTTGATATTTAAGCATATTCAACTGGTTAGAGCATTTATGAAGGGCCCATTGTGGCTAAAGTGATAGAGGAAAAAGTTGATAGCTGGGAGTGAGAATATGTAGAACCTTGTAGGCTATAGTAAGGATTCAGTTTTACAAGAACAAAATATGGAAGGAACAAAATGTCGTAAGGACCAATGTAATGAATGAAAAAATCTCTAAGGATAGGGACAAGATATAAAGAAGGAATATGATTCTGGGTGGAGGGAGAGGGTATCCTGGGATTAGATTGAAGAAGAAAGCTTGGATCCAAAGACAGAGGAATAAGTTAATTCATTTTGCCATCAGACACTGGTTTGTGGTTGAGTGGTAAAGGCAGAGTATTTTACAGATAAAGAGAATGCTAATTCTTTATCCTCATCCTCATAATTAATGCAAGAAAGATTATAAGCAGTCTACTGGAAAAGTAAGGAGAGAATCTTCTTGTTAGCAAAAGTTAGGCTTCAATGATTCTAAAACCTACTGCTCACTCATTCTGCTTGCTCATCATCTCTGCATTCTTCTGATAACTCCTTCAGGGAAACTCCTTCAGGGAAACATCCCTCTTCCATTCCCAGTTCATATGATTTCAGTAGAGTCAACTGCTTTCCCCCTCTTCCTCTCTCCTACTCGCCTGGCAAAAGGTTGGTACATGATCCAGAACTGACCACAGCAACTGATTCTAGGATGAACACAATTTTGTGATTCTAGGATGAACACAATTTTGTGTAGTGAAACTCAATTCCAGGACTTTCGATGGAATTATTTTGCTTGAATTGATGGAATGTTTGTCTGGATCAGGTAGTGGCTACCTTGCCAACACAAGAGTTAACACAGAGAGTGCAGTAAAAGTCAAGAGGGAGGAAGACTGAGAGTCAGCAAGACAGAACAATGAGAGAGAAAACAGCACTAACATGTCTGAGTATATCTCTCCCTACAGACTCTCCATTTACATGACATAATAAATCATCTTTACTGCTTACATCACTTTGTGTTTCTGTTGCTTGCAAAAGAATAACTTCTGACAAATGCACTTGGCAAAATTTGAAATGGATGGAATTTATTTGCAATAAAATAGAAGCTTCACGAGGCATAAAAAAGCCAATCCTAGAATTTCAAAGTAGTATAAAACCCCAGAGATAAAGATGATACCCAGGGAAATGTTTTGACTTGCTCTAAGTTCTGTAGTCAGTTCATGATAGACCTACTACTAAAATCCAGGTCTCCCATACTTTCTTCTCTTAAGAAGAGATGGGGTTGTACTTACCCTTTCTCTTCTTGCCTCCCCCTACTTGGGCTTTTGGTGCTAGAGAGGACAAGAGGAAGAGTCTCCAACATTAGAGGTGGAACAAAGTAAGAGGAAAGGCAAGCAGGGAGGAGGGATTTACTCTTTCTGGGGACTAAATTATCCATTAATAATCAATCAGCTTCTCCATGGAAAATCAACTGGATTCTCTGTGATAACTAACATGGTCATTTCTCAATAGAGAAGCCTGGCTGAGATTTTCCTTCCTTAACTTCTAAACATCTTTGGCTGTCAATAATCATTTGTATTAATACTCGATACTGCTGACAATCCTGACTTTGAAGAAAGGCTCTGGGGTGGAATTAAGAAGCTCCTCTGAAGAAACAGCCCTGCAGCGTGACAGTGTGTGCAGGCAGTCAGAGGCCTGCTGGAGCTGTGTTTGTTCACTTCTCCGAAAAATGCAGCATTTATTGGATAGAACCAGAGAGAGAAAACAGCACTAACAACACAGCAGAGTGCGAATAGCAAGGTACAGGCCAACAACCCAACACACGCAAATCAGCTGGGATAATTTTATCTCATCATCTGCTACACCCAAGATGCGTGAATGGAAATCTCTTTGAAATCTGCTCATTGGTGCTGTAAGAGAGAATATGCTTTTCCCTAAAGGATAATTGTCCTCTGATTTCTTGATTATTTGGAATTTCTTCTGCATCAGTTAAGCCCATTGTCAATGTACAGAAAAAGGTGTCTTGCTCAAGCTGTGTTTGAACCTCAGAGTTCTTTATGTGAGTTCACTAAAAGATGTCACTTTATGTGACATCTTTTCTGCAATTTAAGCAGTGGATTACTGGAAGAAGGGAATTCAAAGAATACTTAACTCAGAGACAGTAAATGGTTACTTGGCAAGTAAAGAATATGTTTGAGGAACTGCGTGACATTGGCAAAACCCTCTTCACTTTGGGCCTCAACTCTCAGGTCTGCAAAGTGAGGGTGCTGGACTAAGGGAAACCTACAGTCAATTCCAGGGCAGAAATGCTCTGACTCTAACCTCAGGATAAAGTGTGTGGTTGGGAGGTTGGTCATTCAGTTTGACACAAAACATCGAAAGAGAGCAAAAGTTCAACCCTATGTGTGATGAAGGACTTGCAATTTAAAATTCCACTTTTTACCTATCAGAAGAAAACATTTTTTAAATGCACTGTTTGGGCATGAATGTGGGGAAACACTTTTATATTGCAGTGGGGGTGTAAACCAGCACCTTTCTGCAGAGCAATATGACAACATATTTAATAACTGAAAGTGCATACACCATTTGATTTAGACATTCTATTTCTAGGAATTTATGCTATACATATACTTGCACATGTGAAATTACCTTTGTATAAGGATAGTCATTATAGCATTGTTTGTAATAGAAGCAAAACACTAGCAACAACCTAAATATCAATGAGAAAAATTCTACCGTGAAATATCATGCAGCTTTTACAAATAAAAGGTAGCCCTGGCCGAAAAATCTTAAAATACGTTAATAAGGAAAGACTTGCAAAAGTGAATTACCTTAGCTAACTGATTTAAAGAAAAGCTCAAAAGTGATGCTAGCTCTTTTTTATCTTCCTTAAGACTTGAGTATCCAGAATGGGTCTAAGGCCAGCAAATACATTCCAATAAAGAACTGACCAGCAACTCTTTTCAGTCAGCACTGGCAAGGATGGGATCTTGGGACTTTGGCTGAGGTATCCATTCATGGTATCCTCCCTTGCCTTATTCCTCTTCTTACAGTTGGTCTCTTACCAATGATGCTTGTGTGTTACTATTTTCTATCAGAAATACTCACAAACTCGGGACTTCCCTGGTGGTGTGGTAGTTAAGAATCCGCCCGCCAATTCAGGGGACACGGGTTCAAGCCCTGGTCCAGGAAGATCCCACATGTCTCGGAGCATCTAAGCCCATGCACCACAAATACTGAGCCAGTGCTCTAGAGCCTGCAAGCCACAACTACTGAGCCCGCATGCCACAGCTACTGAGCCCGTGTGCCACAACTACTGAAACCTGTGCGCCTAGAGCTCGTGCTCCGCAACAAGAGAAGCCACCTCAATGAGAAGCCCATGCACGGCAATGAAGAGTAGCCCCCCACTCGCCTCAACTAGAGAAAGCCCGCATGCAGCAACAAAGACCCAAAGCAGCCAAAAATATATTAATTAATTTAAAAAAATAATTAAAAAATAAAAAAAGAAATACAAACTTTTTCTTAACACATTATAGTCACCTGATAAAATGAACACCTCTTAAAAAAACATAACAATTACAATATTGAGTACCTACATGTGCCACACAGTATGTCTAGAAATTTATATAGATCTTGCCATTTATCAAAAAAACTATGATCTACCTAAATATTATCTCCATTTGTCAGATGAGAAAACTTAGCCTCCAAGTGGTTTAATAATTTACTCAGAGAATGACAGCTAGTGAGGGGTTGAAGTTAGTGCTTCATGCTTTCTGCTATGAAAGCTTAACAGTGTTTACCTGCGCGTTGTACTCCTAGGCCTTCTTTGAGGGCAACTGTATATTTTTCATACAGGAAGTTAAACAGTTTATACAAGGCATCATGATTTAATTCATATTAATCCTATGTCCCATGCACGGCGCTAAGTCCCTGGCAAGTACAGTCCAGCATTAGAAAAGCCAGAAAGGCCAGAAATGGACATGTGCTCTCAGTGATACTGGCTGCCCATGTTCCATGTATAATCAGTATTGTTAAATGCAGCGCTTCCCAAACGTCAGGCATTTTCATTCTTCCCTCACGATTTTCACTATATCTACACACCAACTACAATATTATTTCTTTATTTTTTCTTTAAATCAATTCATTATTTTCCCTTAAAGTCTATCAACTTTAGCCTCCATCCAAGTAAAACCAAAGTTGTGGTATGCTAGTAACATTTTCTACTACACGCTACAATAAATACATTGCTACGGGGAAAAAGAAAACAGTCAGTGTCCCATCTAACGATACACTTTGGGAAATCCTGGATTAATGCTAGATTGAGGCAGAGCAACAATGCCCCCCTATGCCCCGTGAGATTCTCTCACTCAGTTTTATGATGCTGTTGCTACCACAGTGCAGTTAGCATTGGTGCATCCTCCCTGGTGACATATCCCACTCCAAAATGGACAGATATATACATGTTTCATCATGCATTCTCCCTTAAATGTTTGACTCAGACTACTGATGTGGTATGTAACAGCGGGTTTGTGATACTGAATTTGTGATGAGTCAATGTTTGATATGTAAATCAGGTCACAAATAGTAAGTGAAGAGTCTTCTTTAGAAAAATGGAATTGTAACAAGATGTTGTTGGCAAGGAGCCATAATCTAAACCAAATGCTTCCACAGAACAGAACTTGGGCTGTTCTGATGTAGGCTACATTGACTAGTCTGAGGAAAGTCAGAAAAAAGCTTAAGCTGAGGATGACTTCTGAGCAAGGCTTCCTAAGACTGTAAGTCAGAGAGAAGGGAGTTTTAAATAGATATTATATACATGTCAACAAATATTTCCTTAGGAGACATTCTTGGAAGTGTGTGATTATTGAGTCAAAAAGTATGAAAATATTTTTCACATTTAAATACACGTGGTGAAACGTGTATCTAGCATGTGGACCCTAGCCACAAACGAGGATTCACGTGACAAAGGAAGAAGACTGTCAGCTTGAAAAGAATAAACTAAAAACAAAATAAAATAAAATAAGAAAAGGAATGTGGACCAAAGAAAGGTTCACATTTCCCTCAACACTGGGTTTCAGACATTGATTCTCAAACCTTGAAGAGAATTAGTATCACCTGGGGTCGGGGGTTGGGAGGCAGTTGTTAAATATACCCAGTTAGGCTCCACCTCCTACAAATTCTGAATCCAGAGCTCTCGGGTGAGAATGGGGAATCTCATCTTTAGCGAGCTCCCAGGTGATTCTGATGTACCCCACATTTCAAAACTCTGGCTTAATTGACAGCTAGTCATAGGGGAGGTAGAACAAGCTGGAATTATGATTGCCGGCACTTAGTTTAATTATGATTAGCTTAGTAATCAATCTGCAAAATAAATAGCTCTTAAAACTTATTTTTCATTCACAGTTTTAACTCCTGTTCCTTCCATTCTAATATGAACTCCCCCTTCCCTCACAACACAATGCTCCTGAAACTGAGATGCTTCTTACAATTGACATTTTTTTTCATGAAAAGATGTTCGCAAATCAATGTTACATAATACAGTGAACTGTGTCTGAATCAAAGAAATACAACATTTGCAGTGACCTCAAAGGTCCATGCCAGGAGGCCATGTGTAATGTTGTGGATTCCTGGGTTTGAATCATGAGTACCCTGAAAGCAGTGTGAAGCTGAGGTGATTGGTGAGGGAACCTGGGTGATTGCCCAAGGTCCCAGGCAGCCCTGCTCCTTAGCAATGCAGTGACTCTCCTGAAGCAGTGAAGCCCATCAACACCTCAACAACAGCACATTTTGTTTCCTTGTGAGAATCAGCCCTCAAATATTGCCAATGGTTGGCATGGGTGATGGTGTAGAAAGGCCTAAGAATGATCTTTTAATCTAAAAAGAGGTATTTTGAAAAACTTGAGGAGCTGAGCTGTGGTGGCAAATAACACCTATCAAATGAACGATATAAATAGTTTAGATTCACGGAGTTGTCCAATGTTTAAATGATATTTTAAGACTGTGTAATGAAAATTTAATTACGTTAGGAGAGTTGAGACGATCTCACTTTTTTCCTGAGAATGTTAAGGATCTACATTACGAAATTGTTATATATACTTGCATGTATGTATTTGTGTATAAAAATACACACACAAGAGACAGAGAAAGGTAAATACTGTATGATCTTACTTATTTGTGGAATCTATAAAATCCAAACTGACAGAAACAGAGATCAGAATGGTGGTTGCCAGAGGTGGGGGTGGAGGATGGAGGGTGGGCAAAATGGGTGAAGGTGGTCAAGAGGTACAAACTTCCAGGTATAAGATATACAGCATGGTGACTATGGTTAACAAGACTGTATTGTATATTTGGAAGCTTCCAAGAGAATAGATCTTAAAAGTTCTTATCACAAGGGGAAAAAATTGTAGCTATGTGAGGTGATGGAATTTGACTAAACTTAACTGTGACAATCATTTTGCAATATATGCACCTATCAAATCACATTGTTCACCTTAAACTTATACAATGTTACATGTCAATTACATCTCAGTAAAACTGGGAAAAATTTTAAATTGTACACAGAAGAAAAAAAGAAAATATACATACAAACAACCCCCCAAATGTTTAGGTACACATCTATAATTATTTATATATATACACATGCCTACAATTACACATATATAAATATTTCTATACATACGCACATGGATCTATATATGTATCTCTATATAGATATGTACATATATACTGATGTATATAGTATGCATTACAAGATATTTTAAAAATGCAATTAAATATTTTCTGTGGTCTATTGTAACTGAGCAAGTCACATATTAATGACTTACTCCGAAGTCAATATAAAGTAAATTGGGGACTTCCCTGGTGGTCCAGTGGGTAAGACTCCGCGCTCCCAGTGCAGGGGGCCCAGGTTTGATCCCTGGTCGGGGAACTAAATCCCGCATGGATGCCGCAACTAAGAGTCTGCATGCCGCAACTAAGAAGTCCGCATGCCACAATGAAGATCCCGCATGCTGCAACTAAGACACAGTGCAGGCAAAATAAATAATAAATATTTTTTTTTTAAAAAAAAAGGGAGGTGAAAATATTACTCTAGTCTTTCTTTTCTTGTTCTCCTGCTTGTACTTTTTTCTTAAGGTCACATCATACTCTGCTTTGTACTTCATTTATCACTGTGCCTGCCTCAGCTCTCCGTTGGACTACAAATTATCTAAAGGCAATGATACTCTACTAGTCTTCGAATCCTTCAGTGCCTAACACAGTGATCTGCATATAACAGAGGCTTAATAAAATCTGAAGGAGTACTAAATGAATAGATGAGTCAGGAAACACAAGCTCCATTCTGAGCTCTTTTATTAATTACCTTCTTAAACTTAAGCAAGTCATTTAATTTCCTTGGAATCCAATTTACTCACCCTTACAATTACAGAATTGGTTTAGTTAGCCTCCAAGGGATCTTGGAGATTTTTTTGTTTCACGTATTTTAAAAATTTCATAGAGGGAGGGAGACGCAAGCGGGAAGAGATATGGGAACATATGTATATATATAACTGATTCATTTTGTTGTGAAGCTGAAACTAACATACCATTGTAAAGCAATTATACTCCAATAAAGATGTTTAAAAAATAAAATAAAATAAAATAAAAGTTAAAAAAAAAAAAAAAATTTCATAAACTATTATAAGTGCTCCATAACACTATGGAGATTATATAGATTCTGCTGTGACACACAACTTTATCATTTCTTCCATTAAATATATTAGCTATCAACAAAAGAAAATTCAAATAAAATATCTAAAACCAACAGGTATGCACTATATATACAGTGAAGTGTCAAGGAAAAGTAAAAAATACAATTTGTGTTCTTTTGTGAGTAGCTTATTTCACTGAAACATCAGAAATCCTAGAATCCAGCCTGAGTTTTGCCATTTACTAGCTGGGTGACCTTCAGAAACAAGTCAATTGAATTCTAAGGCTCCATTTCCTGGTCTGTAAAATAAAGATTATGATACTGGCTTTATCTCATTCTTAGGCTTGTTGTGAGGTCCATTAAGATAATATATGTGAAAGCAGTTTATATAGTGCTGTACGAATGAAGGCTGTAATTTTATACCTCAATACCAATGTTTTAATGGTATCCAGCTATATATTATTATGGCACAATGAATTCAAAATGCACCAAGCTCTGCTAAAAAGAAACATAAAAAAACTAAAATGATAGATGTGACAGGAAGCAGCTCTGAAAACTTAATTACATTATGCAAATGTAAGGTAATGTTATTATTTTATATCTTGATACAGATTTCTGAATCAGTTACAGGGACACATTCCAAGTAGCAAACGACTAGGTAAAAAATTAATGTATTTGAACAGAGAGGAATAGAAATCTTTATACTATTTCTTAAAAAGTCTCAATTAGGCTCTTCAATCTTTCTGAAAATTGTTCACTAATGTCGAAAAGATAACATGTAAAATGACAACATTCTGTGACAGTAGAGACATAAATGGATCTACCTTTAAAAATAACTTTTTTTCTTCTGCAACTTACATTTTTTATTGAAGTATAGTTAATTTACAATGTTGTGTTAATTTCTGCTGTGCAGCAGTGATTCAATTATACATATATATATATTCTTTTTCATATTCTTTTCCATTATGTTTTATCACAGGATATTGAATGTAGTTCCCCGTGTTATACAGTAGGACCTTGTTGTTTACCTATTCTATATATAATACTTTGCATCTGCTAATCCCAAACTCGGAATCCATCCCTCCCCCACTCCCTATCTGCCTTGGCAACCACAAGTCTGTTCTCTATGTCTGTGAGTCTGTTTGGTAGATAAATTCATGTGTCACATTTTATATTTCACGTATAAGTAATATATGGTATTTGTCATTCTCTTTCTGACTTACTTCACTTAGTGTGATAATCCCTAAGTCCATCTATGTTGCTGTAAATGGCATTATTTCATTCTTTTTTATGGCTGAGTAGTATTCCATTGTAGGTATGTATCAATACCACATCTTCTTTATCCATTCATCTGCCAATGGACATTTAAGTTGTTTCCATGTCTTGGCTATTGAAAAATAACTTTTCTTATTTTTATTTTCAGAGGGACTTTGAGAACATGGGCTTGATGGCAAAACCGAATATGACTATTACTGCCAAGAAATAGATGTCTGTGCCTAATGCAAGGGGAACAAACACAAAGCCTGCAATTTCCTAGAGTCATAATGACGTAGTTCCCAGTCCACAGGAGTAATGATAAAATGGTATATACTCTATTCATTTACTCATTTATTAGTTCACTCAACAATTATTTATTTTGCTATGGGTACTGTGATTGGAAGTGGGGACTCAGTAGTGAATAAAAAGGATGGGGTTCTTTCCTTCCCAGACTTTTCAACCAGGCAGAGAAAACAAATGTTTAAAGAACATGGACCAGGGTACTGTGTCTCTAAGAAGGCAAAGAGCTTAAAGAGACAGATACTTATGGGAATTGGGGGCAGCCTAATTTTATTAAGCTTCAGTTTCCTCATGGATAAAAATGGAACAGTGTTATCACCAATGTCACGAGTATTTTGGAAGATTAAATGAAACAATTGAGTGTAAATCATAGTGTGCGATAAATAGTAAATTCTTACTAAATGTTAGACTTTAAGGTGTCGATAAAGATATCTTTACCAGCTATACAACTCTGAACAGTTTGAATAGACTTTATTTATGCCATGTTAGAACATTCTACAAGGAACCTTACCTTATTCATAATTCAGATCTCTAAAATGTATGACATGTTGCACTTGGAACTTGGTTTTCTTTCTTTTTTTTTTAGATGTATTGGATTAGCTTTTTTTAAAACATCTTTTTTGGAGTATAATTGCTTTACAATGGTGTGCTAGTTTCTGCTTTATAACAAAGTGAATCAGCTATACATATACATATATACCCACAACTCCTCCCTCTTGCGTCTACCTCCCACCCTCCCTATCCCACCCCTCTAGGTGGTCACAAAGC
This sequence comes from Pseudorca crassidens, assembly GCF_039906515.1. Lineage (NCBI taxonomy): Eukaryota > Metazoa > Chordata > Mammalia > Artiodactyla > Delphinidae > Pseudorca > Pseudorca crassidens. Next base: position 124,031,794 of record NC_090298.1, read on the forward strand.
ACCGAGCTGATCTCCCTGTGCTATGCAGCTGCTTCCCAGTAGCTTTCTATTTAACATTTCGTAGTGTATATATGTCCATGCCACTCTCTCACTTCATCCCAGCTTACCTTTCCCCCCACCATGTCCTCAAGTTCATTTTCTACGTCTGCATCTTTATTCCTGTCCTGCCCCTAGGTTCTTCAGAACCTTTTCCTTTTTTTTTTTAGATTCCATATATATGTGTTAGCATACGGTATTTGTTTTTCTCTTTCTGACTTACTTTACTCTGTATGACAGACTCTAGGTCCATCCACCTCACTATAAATAACTCAATTTCGTTTCTTTTCATGGCTGAGTAATATTCCATTGTATATATGTGCCACATCTTCTTTATCTGTTCATCTGTCAATGGACACTTAGGGTGGTGCCATGTCCTGGCTATTGTAAATAGTGCTGCAATGAACATTGTGGTACATGACTCCTTTTGAATTATGGTTTCTCGGGGTATATGCCCAGTAGTGGGATTGCTGGGTCATATGTTAGTTCTATTTTAAGTTTTTTAAGGAACCTCCATACTGTTCTTCATAGTGGCTATAGTAATTTACATTCTCACCAACAATCCAAGAGCGTTCCTTTGCTGTGCAAATGCTTTTAAGTTTCATTAGGTCCCATTTGTTTATTTTTATTTCCATTACTCTAGGAGGTGGGTCAAAAAGAATCTTTCTGTGATTTAAGTCATAGAGTGTTCTGCCTATGTTTTCCTCTAAGAGTTTGAGAGTGTCTGGCCTTACATTTAGGTCTTTAATCCATTTTGAGTTCACTTTTGTGTATGGTGTTAGGGAGTGTTCTAATTTCATTCTTTTACATGTAGCTGTCCAGTTTCCCCAGCATGACTTATTGAAGAGGCTGTCCCTTCTCCATTGTATATTCTTGCCTACTTTATCAAAGATAAGGTGACCATAGGTGCGTGGGTTTCTCTCTGGGTTTTCCATCCTGTTCCATTGATCTATATTCTGTTTCTGTGCAACTACCATACTGTCTTGATTACTGTAGCTTTGTAGTATAGTCTGAAGTCCAGGAGCCTGATTCCTCCAGCTCCGATTTTCTTTCTCAGGATTGCTTTGGTTATTCGGGGTCTTTGGTGTTTCCATACAAATTGTGAAATTTTTTTTTGTAGTTCTCTGAAAAATGCCATTGGTAGTTTAACAGGGATTGCATTGAATCTGTAGATTGCTTTGGGTAGTATAGTCATTTTCACAATGTTGATTCTTCCAATCCAAGAACATGGTATATCTCTCCATCTGTTGGTATCATCTTTAATTTCTTTCATCAGTGTCTTATAGTTTTCTGCATACAGGTCTTTTGTCTCCTTTCCTAGGTATTTTATTCTTTTTTTTTTGCGGTACGTGGGCCCCTCACTGTTGTGGCCTCTCTCGTTGCGGAGCACAGGCTCCGGATGTGCAGGCTCAGCGGCCATGGCTCACGGGCCCAGCTGCTCCGCGGCATGTGGGATCTTCCCGGACCGGGGCACGAACCCGTGTCCCCTGCATCGGCAGGCGGACTGTCAACCACTGCGCCACCAGGGAAGCCCTATTCTTTTTATTGCAATGGTAAATGGGAGTGTTTCCTTAATTTCTCTTTCAGATTTTCCATCATTAGCGTATAGGAATGCAAGAGATTTCTGTGCATTAATTTTGTATCCTGCTACTTTACCAAATTCATTGATTAGCTCTAGCAGTTTTCTAGGAGCATCTTTAGGATTCTCTATGCAGAGTGTCATGTCATCTGCAAACAGTGACAGTTTTACTTCTTCTTTTATGATTTGGATTCCTTTTATTTCTTTTTCTTCTCTGATTGCTGTGGCTAAAACTTCCAAAACTATGTTGGATAATAGTGGTGAGAGTGGGCAACCTTGTCTTGTTCCTGATCTTAGTGGAAATGGTTTCAGTTCTTCACCATTGAGAATGATGTTGGCTGTGGGTTTGTCATATATGGCCTTTATTATGTTGAGGGAAGTTCCCTCTATGCCCACTTTCTGGAGAGTTTTTATCATAAATGGGTGTTGAATTTTGTCAAAAGCTTTTTCTGCATCTATTGAGACGATGATATGGTTTTTCTCCTTCAATTTGTTAATATGGTGTATCACATCGATTGATTTGCATATACTGAAGAATCCTTGCATTCCTGGGGTAAACCCCACTTGATCATGGTGTATGATCCTCTTACTATGTGGTTGGATTCTGTTTGAGAGTATTTTGTTGAGGATTTTTGCATCTATGTTCATCAGTGATATTGGCCTGTAGTTTTCTTTTTTTGTGACATCATTGTCTGGTTTTGGTATCAGGGTGATGGTGGTCTCGTAGAATGAGTTTGGGTGTGTTCCTCCCTCTGCTATATTTTGGAAGAGTTTGAGAAGGATAGGTGTTAGCTCTTCTCTAAATGTTTGATAGAATTCGCCTGTGAAGCCATCAGGTCCTGGATTTTTGTTTGTTGAAGGATATTTAATCACAGTTTCAGTTTCAGTGCTTGTGATTGGTCTGTTTATATTTTCTATTTCTTCCTGGTTCAGTCTTGGAAGGTTGTGCTTTTTTAGGAATTTGTCCATTTCTTCCAGTTTGTCCATTTTATTGGCATGTAGTTGCCTGTAGTAATCTCTCATGATCCTTTGTATTTCTGCAATGTCAGCTGTTACTTCTCCTCTTTCATTTCTAATTGTATTGATCCAAGTCTTCTCCCTTTTTTTCTTGATGAGTCTGGCAAATGGTTTATCAATTTTGTTTATCTTCTCAAAGAACCAGCTTTTAGTTTTATTGATCGTTGGTATTGTTTCCTCCATTTCTTTTTCATTTATTTCTGCTCTGATCTTTATGATTTCTTTCCTTCTGCTAACTTTGGGGTTTTTTTAAAATTCTTCTTCTCTAATTGCTTTAGGTGTAAGGTTAGGTTGTTTGTTTGAGATTTTTCTTATTTCTTAAGGTAGCATTGTATTGCTATAAACTTCCTTCTTCAAATGGCTTTTGCTGCATCCCATTGGTTTTGGGTCATGGTGTTTCTAGGTATTTTTTGATTTCCTCTTTGATTTGTTCAGTGATCTCTTGGTTATTTAGTAGTGTATTGTTTAGCCTCCATGTGTTTGTATGTTTTACAGACTTTTTTTCCTGCAACTGATATCTAGTCTCATAGCACTGTGGTCAGAAAGATACTTGATATGATTTCAATTTTCTTAAATTTACCAAGGCTTGATTTGTGACCCAAGATATGATCTATCCTGGAGAATGTTCCATGAGCACTTGAGAAGAAACTGTATTCTGTTGTTTTTGGTTGGAATGTCCTATAAATATCAATTAAGTCCATCTGATTTAATGTATCATTTAAAGCTTGTCTTTCCTTATTTATTTTTTAGGATGATTTGTCCATTGGTGAAAGTGGGGTGTTAAAGTCCCCTACTATTATTGTGTTACTGTCGATTTCTCCTTTTATGGCTGTTAGCATTTGCCTTAGGTATTGAGGTGCTCCTATGTTGGGTGCATAAATATTTACAATTGTTATATCTTCTTCTTGGATGGATTCCTTGATCATTATTTAGTGTCCTTCCTTGTCTCTTCTAATAGTCTTTATTTTAAAGACTATTTTGTCTGATATGAGTATTGCTACTCCAGCTTTCTTTTGATTTCCATTTGTGTGGAATATGTTTTTCCATCCCCTCACTTTCAGTCTGTATGTGTCCCTAGGTCTGAAGTGGGTCTCTTGTAGACAGCATTTATATAGGTCTTGTTTTTGTATCCATTCAGCCAGTCTATGTCTTTTGGTGGGAGCATTTAATCCATTTACATTTAAGGTAGTTATCAATATGCATGTTCCTATTACCATTTTCTAAATTGTTTTCGGTTTGTTATTGTAGGTCTTTTCCTTCTCTTGTATTTCCTGCATAGAGAAGTTCCTTTAGCATTTATTGTAAAGCTGGTTAGGTCGTGTTGAATTCTCTTAGCTTTTGCTTGTCTGTAAAGGCTGTAATTTCTCCATTGAATCTGCTGTGTAGATCTACAGATCCTTGCTGTGGAGAATAATCTTGGTTGTAGGTTTTCCCCTTTCATCACTTTAAATATGTCCTGCCACACCCTTCTGGCTTGCATAGTTTCTGCTGAAAGATCAGCTGTTAACCTTATGGGGATTCCCTTGTGTGTTATTTGTTGTTTTTCCCTTGCTGCTTTTAATATGTTTTCTTTGTATTTAATTTTTAATTGTTTGATTAATATGTGTCTTGGTGTGTTTCTCCTTGGATTTATCCTCCATGGAACTCTCTGTGCTTCCTGGACTTGATTAACTATTTCCTTTCCCATATTAGGGAAGTTTTCAACTATAATCTCTTCAAATATTTTCTCAGTCCCTTTCTTTTTCTCTTCTTCTTCTGGGACCCCTATAATTCGAATGTTGGTGTGTTTAATGTTGTCCCAGAGGTCTCTGAGACTGTCTTCAATTCTTTTCATTCTTTTTTCTTTATTCTGCTCTGCAGTAGTTACTTCCACTATTTTATCTTACAGGTCACTCCATTCTTCTGTCTCAGTTATTATGCTATTGATTCCACTTAGAGAATTTTAAATTTCATTTATTGTATTGTTCATCATTGTTTGTTTGCTCTTTACTTGTTCTAGGTCCTTGTTATACGTTTCTTATATTTTCTCCATTCTATTTCCAAGATTTTGGATCATCTTTACTATCATTACTCTGAATTCTTTTCCAGGTAAATTGCCTACTTCCTCTTCATTTTTTTGGTCTGGTGGGTTTTTACTTTGCTCCTTCATCTGCTGCATATTTCTCTGTCTTCTCATTTTGCTTAATTTACTGTGTTTGGGGTCTCCTTTCCGCAGGCTGCAGGTTCGTAGTTCCCGTTGTTTTTGGTGTCTGCCCCCAGTGGCTAAGGTTGGTTCAGTGGGTTGTGTAGGCTTCCTGGTGGAGGGGACTAGTGCCTGTGTTCTGGTGGATGAGGCTTGATCTTTTCTTTTTGTTGGCAGGATCACGTCTAACTGTGTGTTTTGGGGTGTCTGTGAACTTATGATTTTAGGCACCCTCTCTGCTAGTGGGTGGGGTTGTGTTCCTGTCTTGCTAGCTGTTTGGCATGGGGTGTCCAGCACTGGAGCTTGCCGATCATTGAGTAGAGCTGGGTCTTAGCATTGAGATGGAGATTTCTGGGAGAGTTTTCGCCATTTGATATTATGTGGGGCCGGGTGGTCTCTGGTGGACCAGTGTCCTGAACTCAGCTCTTCCACCTAAGAGGCTAAGGCTTGACACCTGGCCGGAGCACCAAGACCCTGTAAGCCACACAGCGCAGAAGAAAAGGGAGAAAAGAAAAGAATAAAAGAAAAAAAAATCAATAAAATAAAATGAAGTTATTAAAAAAATTATGAAAATAAAAAAATAATAATTAAAAAAAGAAAGACGAGAGCAACCAAACCAATAAACAAATCCACCAATGATAGCAAGTGCTAAAAACTATACTAAAAAAAAAACAGAAAAAAGAAAATGGACAGGCAGAACCCTACGACAAATGGTAAAAGCAAAGCTATACAGACAAAATCACACGAAGAAGCAGACACATACACACTCACAAAAAGAGAAATAGGAAAAAATATATAAATATATATTTTAAAAAAAAGGAAGAGAGCAACCAAATCAATAAACAAATCTACCAGTGATAATAAGCTCTAAATACTAAAGTAAGGTAAACACAAAATCAGAAACAAATTAGATGCAGAAAGCAAACCCCAAGTCTACAGTTGCTCCCAGAGTCCACCGCCTCAATTTTAGCATGATTCATTGTCTATTCATGTATTCCACAGATGCAGGGTACATCAAGTTGATTGTGGAGATTTAATTCACTGCTCCTGAGGCTGCTGGGAGAGATTTCCCTTTCTCTTCTTTGTTCTCACAGCTCCAGGGGTTCAGTTTTGGATTTGGCCCCGGCTCTGCATGTAGGTCGCCTGAGGGCATCTGTTCCCCCACCTCCAGACAGGACGGGGTTAAAGTAGCAGCTGATTCGGGGGCTCTGGCTCACTCAGGCCAAGGGCAGGGAGGGGCACGGAATGCAGGGTGAGCCTGCAGCGGCAGAGGCCGGCGTAACTTACAACAGCCTGATGCATGCCGTGTGTTCTCCCGGGGAAGTTGTCCCTGGATCATGGGACCCTGGCAGTGGCAGACTGCACAGGCTCTAGGGGGGGTAGGTGTGGATAGTGACCTGTGCTTGCACACAGGCTTCTTGGTGGCGGCAGCAGCAGCCTTAGTGTATCATGCCCGTCTTTGTGGTCCACGCTGATAGCCGCGGCTTGCGCACGTCTCTGGAGCTCGTTTAGGCGGTGCTCTGAATCCCCTCTCCTCGCGCACCCCGAAACAATGGTCTCTTGCCTCTTAGCCAGTTCCAGACTTTTTTCCGGACTCCCTTCTGACTAGCTGTGGCGCACTAGCCCTCTTCAGGCTGTGTTTACGCCGCCAACCCCAGTCCTCTTCCTGGGATCTGACCTCCAAAGCCCGAGCCTCAGCTCCCAGCCCCCACCTGTCCCGGCGGGTGAGCAGACAATCCTCTTGGGCTGGTGAGTGCTGGTCGGCAGCGATCCTCTGTGCGGGAATCTCTCCGCTTTGCTCTCTGCACCCCTGTTGCTGCACTCTCATCCATGGCTCCGAAGCTTCCCCCCTGCCTATCCCCCGTCTCCGCCAGTAAAGGGGCTTCCTAGTGTGTGGAAACTTTTCCTCCTTCACAGGAGGTGAAGGTCCTATCCCTATTCTTTGTGTCTGCTTCTTTTTTCTTTTGGCCTACCCAGGTACGTAGGGAGTTTCTTGCCTTTTGGGAAGTCTGAGGTCTTCTGCCAACATTCAGTAGGTGTTCTGTAGGAGTTGTTCCACATGTAGATGTATTTTTTTTTTTTTGGTGGTATGCGGGCCTCTCACTGTTGTGGCCTCTCCCGTTGTGGAGCACAGGCTCCGGACGCGCAGGCTCATGGGCCATGGCTCACGGGCCCAGCCGCTCCGCGGCATGTGGGATCTTCCCGGACCGGGGCACGAACCCGTGTCCCCTGCATTGGCAAGCGGACTCTCAACCACTGCGCCACCAGGGAAGCCCTGTAGATGTTTTTTTTTTTTTTTTTTTTTTTTTTTTTTGCGTTACGTGGGCCTCTCACTTTCGTGGCCTCTCCCATTGTGGAGCACAGGCTCCGGATGCACGGGCCCAGCCGCTCCGCGGCATGTGGGATCCTCCCGTACCGGGGCACGAACCCGTGTCCCCTGCATCGGCAGGTGGACTCTCAACCACTGCGCCACCAGGGAAGCCCTGCAGATGTATTTTTGATGTATTTGTGGGGAGGAAGTTGATCTCCACATCTTACTCCTCTGCCATCTTGAAGCTCTCTGGAACTTGGTTTTCTGATCCAATCTTCTGAGTTCTGACCTTTGGCTTTGTCTCAGGTCTCTAACTTCATACCTACCATCAGATCTATGTCTGAAACAGCCTCTCCTGTTCTGGGCTTCCCTTCTTGGCTACAATCCACACTCATGTGCAGAAGCTATGTTTCCTACCTACTCCAGATAATAACTGCCTGGACTCTTAGGATCAAGATTCCCACCTGGTCTGCCCCATCCTGAGGAAGGTATTTAGCGAATTTTATTTGTAATAAAGCAAATTATGCTCCGTAAGGTCTCATTTTTTGCATGCTTTTAAATGACAAGATTTGATTAGATAACGCCTTTGTATCCATCGTTTTATAAATTCCTGTTTCTCTTTTTTATTTTGGTGTGAAAATGATCATATTTTGCATAGAGTCCTTTGTAAAATCCCATGAAATCTGTTGAAACAGTAGGAACACACAAGCCAGGGAGCAAATTTTGGAGTTTTTCCACTAATAATACTTACACAGGGCTTTATTCTCCTCTCTTTGTGTGTCTTTCTCACATTATAAAATTGCTCTGCCAATATCAGTTAGTGGAGGGGGGAGGGAATATTTTAAAGCTAGGAATTGGATGTTTCACTCAGTTGCTCCCTCATCCATCTTAATTTAGACACCATGACCACACAGCACCTAGCACCCACCCCTTCCACTCTGATGGCAATAATGGTCATGCCTATGAATGTTTACAAGCAACAATGGAAGGGCACACATTCCAGCTTCAAACACAGACACTTCCCATTCTCCTTCTCAAGGCAAAGCTTAAACAATAACCCTAGCTAAGGATTGAAATAAATATTCTTTGTTATGCTGAGTTCATAAACTCAAGTAATTCTAGTTAGGCAGATTCCTTTAAGAAATATGGCTGAGGGAGACACAAGAGGGAAGACATATGGGAACATATGTTTATGTATGACTGATTCACTTTGTTATAAAGCAGAAACTAACACACCATTGTAAAGCAATTATACCCCAATAAAGATGTTAAAAAAAAAAAAAAGAAATATGGCTAACAATTTAGATATGTGTACAAGAAGGGGAGGAAAGTGAGAGTAAAGGAAACTGTCAAAACTGGCAATCTCCAAAAATAAACACATCCTGAATATTAATAATGCATTGTATAAATTTAATTTGTTACACTTTACATCTAAGATATTTCTAGCCAGGAATGACATAATGCTGCTGACTTCAAATTTCTTTGCACTTCAAAGATTGTAAATTGTAGAATTAGTATATCTTTATTATACTAATAAAAATTGCTTAACATTTGTTTAACTTTTTGACAGTTGACTATGTCTTTTTGCAAATATGAGCCTTCCTTAACATCAAGTTTCCATTTTTTACATGAGATATTTTTAACAAATAGCAATAATGTTAGGAAAAACAATATAAGCTAAACTTTATTGAATGTTCACTAATTACCATATACTATTCTTGGGGCATTACACGCATCAATTCACTTAAATCAGTATAAAGAAGCAGGTAATTCCTTTTTTATTTATAAGGAAATTAATAGTAGGAAAAATGATAAATTTTTAAGTACACTGAGGATTCAATTTAATTAATAGCAGACTGGATAATTCTGACCAACTCTCAACCAGTAAAGACCATTTAAAAGGCTGGGGAGAAAAATCCCAAATTTTAAAAAGCGTTAAAAGCAAATAAGATTATAAAGAATTACCAGTCAGATTTGGGGATAAATAGAAACCCAGAGCCAAGAACACAAAGCACCCTGAGGCTTTTGGTCTGACCATATTTGCTGATTCAGGAGAGAATGGCTAAAAGGCTGAACTGAACTGTTGATAGACCAATAGGTCTAGAGGAAAAAAGGTGGAATCCAATTAAACTGTCCTTGCTTTGGGTTGAGAACTCAGAGTACTGCATACTAAAAGAAAAGATGAAATACAAGCAAACGAATCTTCATAAAAACTCCAGGCTGGCTGTGAGACATCTGGATGACCCAGAAAATCTCAAACCCCAAATATAGACTAAGGTAAACCCAAATTGCTGTTACCCTCAGGAGTCTGGGAAAGGCAAAAGGAAATTGACTTGGAGAACTCAAATAATTTCTATTAACAATTATTGAAATACCATGCTCAGCATACAATCACAGGTGACCAAATAAATGAGACAAGATAGCATGTGTAAGAACCAGCAGAACCAAGATACAACAGAAACACACGAAGACTTCAAATATTGTAATATCATTAGAAAGGGCCTGTAAAGCAACTATGCGTACTTAATTCAAGGAGATAAAAATCAAGCTTAAAAATGTTGAAAGGCAACCTGAAAGTATAAAAAGTGATATAGGAGATTTGGGAAAGAACAAAATAGAAAGTATTAAGCTGAAAAATCAAATAGCAACAAAAATGAAGAAATCAGTAGATGAGTCCATTGACATTTTAGGTACAACAGAAGAGAGACTCAGGGGCTTCCCTGGTGGCGCAGTGTTTGAGAGTCCGCCTGCCGATGCAGGGGACACAGGTTCGTGCCCCAGTCCGGGAAGATCCCACATGCCGCGGAGCGGCTGGGCCTGTGAGCCATGGCCGCTGAGTCGGCACGTCCGGAGCCTGTGCTCCGCAATGGGAGAGGCCACAACAGTGAGAGGCCCACGTACCACAAAAAAAAAAAAAAAAAAGAGAGACTCAGTAAATGAAAGAGAGGTCAAAAGCATGGAGAGATCAAAAGATGAAAAATGACTCAAGAGACAAGAGAAGACACAGGATTTTGAGTAAAAGTTTGGCACACGTTCCACAGAGCCATGGAGGGATCCAAAAGACAGAATGGGGCAGAGGCAACGGTTAAAGAGATAATGGCTAAATTTTTTCCAGAATTGTTGAAACATACCAATCCATAGACTCAATAAGTCCAAAAATTACCAGCAAAAATCAAAGATAAAGAGGAAACCTTAAAAGCTGTCAGAGAGGGCTTCCCTGGTGGCGCAGTGGTTGAGAATCCACCTGCCAATGCAGCGGACACGGGTTCGAGCCCTGGCCCAGGAAGATCCCACATGCCACGGAGCAGCTAAGCTCGCAGCCACCACAATGAGAAGGCTGCACACAGCAATGAAGAGTAGCCCCTGCCCTCCGCAGCCAGAGAAAGCCCATGCGCAGCAACGAAGACCCAGTGCAGCCAAAAATAAATAAATAAATAAAAGATGTGTAAAAATATGGTCAGCTTGCTTGAAATTATTAATAAAAAAAAGAAGAAAAAAAAAGGCTGTCAGAGAAAAAGAGAGATGGCTGGCATACAAAAGAACATTTATACTGACAGCTAACTTCTCAATAGCAGCATGAAAAGCAGAAGACAGTGGAATGATATTTTCAATAAGTTGAAAGAAAGTAACTGCCAAATAAGAACCCTGTGTCTACCGAAAATATCCTTTAAGAGAAAAGGTAAAATAAAGACATTTTTGATGCATACTAAAGAAAGTCCTAATGGGTATTCCACAGGCAGAAGGAAAATGATACAGGAAGGGAAAAGGAGCAGAAAAAGTGATAAAAATCTAAGCAAATTCTAAATGAACATATTTCTTGCAATGTATCTATATAATTATAATTCACAAAAATAAAAGCATATAATTCTGTAATTCAAGAAGAGTAAGTATAGCTTTAAGGATGAGAAGAAAGAAGACATGTAGATTAAAGTTAGACTTTGATAAGTCAAGCATATGTTATAATTACTAGGATTAGCACTAAAAGAATAAACAATCTATAACTTCTACATTAAAAAAAAGAAGAAATTCAATGATAACAAAATTACCTATCAATCCAAAAGTAGTTAAGAAAGGAGAAGGAAAAAACCGATATAGAACTCCTGGGGCAAACAGAACACATTTAATGAAGTAGTAGATGTAAAGCCAAATATCAGTAATCACAATAAATTTGGATGAATAAAATATACCAGTTAAAAAGATAAAATTGGCACACTGGGAAAAACAAACAAAAAAAGCCAAAATCATAGCCTAATTTAAAGAGTCCTATCTATAACATAAGGATATAAAATAGTCTTAAAAATATGTATATTTATATGAATTTATTTTATGTAACATAAAAACAAAATAGAAAGTTGTGGTGGTTACATTAATACCAGAAAAATAAATTTTACTAGAGATGAGTAGGGTAACTTTTTAATGATAAAATTCATATTCCACAGGAAGATTTAACAGCTCTAAATTTGTGTGTAACTATCCACATAGCCTAAAAAAAAAAAAGCAAAAGCTGACTGAACTATAAAGAGAAAGGGAAAACTCCATAAATAGAGGGAGGCTTTTTTTTTAAACACTCCTCTCTAAGTAAAAGATAGCCCCTTCAAGACGTCTCGTGATATTTTTAGGTTTAAATCATATTTCTTCCATGCTGAAGTATGGGAGGAAATGGATGTCAACTTCCTTATTTTTTTCCCATGGCTGGGACCTCTTAGGAAGGACTTCCCCTAGAGATGATAAGTATTTCAAAAACCATTATGGAATACCATACTCCACCATACTTTCAACAGGTCCTATTTATCCTAGGTATTCATAAATAGTTTGCAATACAAAAGTATTTGAAGGTGGAACATTTTTTTTTTATTTAGAATCTGGATTTATTTGAATATGCAAATCTACAAAATCAGAGTTAGAATGATCATAGATTGCCAAGCTTCTCAAAGCTACTTTTTCTTTTTTACAGTTCTTTCTTTTTTTAATTTAAGTGTAATTGACATACATTATACTTAAAGGTCCAACATTTTAAAGCCAATGAACTCAATGATTTCTAAAGGGTCCTCCACAGCTTAATATTTTAATTGGGAATTGCTATTTGTACTGTCTACCCAACTTTGCTGCAAATGAATAATCTTAGTATTTTACTGCTTGTTGTAATTATCACATGGATGCTTTTATAAATACCTGTGCAATCTTTTAAGAATGCTGTTGTAACTTGCTATCACATATTTAAGGGTTGTCTCCTTGCTCTTTTTAGTTATTCCTCTCTCCTTTTTCCTTTCCTTCCCTCCCTTTCTTCTCTTTTCTCTCCTTTCTACTCCCTCCTCTCTCCCCTTTATTTTTTTCTTTGTTTTTGATTATGTGCTGTGCACATGGGAGGTTCTTTGTGTAAGGAGTGGCGGTTTCCTGAACATTCCTCTCCACGATTTCCCAAATTTCTAAATCCTTGAGGATTTGCACCAGAGAGCTCCAGAATACCACAGATGGAAATTTCTTATTTCTTTTCTATCTTATAGAGTGAAGAGAAGTTGACCTGAGATTTTTTTTTTAAAGTATGTGACCACCAGCCCCAGCAAAGTATAGCTAATGAAAGGATAACATGGGACTATGTTAGTAATAGGAGAATGGTGACAGTATTTTGGTTATATTAGAAGTGAAATAAATAAAAAACTAAACCATCTGATTCTGAAGATGTCAAGTTTGTTGTTTTGTCTGATAAAACAAATCTATCTGTAATTTACTGTTCTTTCACTGCCACAATAACTAATTTTCTCAAAGAATTACCTACTTTGAAAAATTAAAAGCAGAAAATATAGTTCCTTTCCATTTGTAACCTTTTTTCTTTTCTTTCCCCTGCAACCTCATTTCATATTGTTATTGCAGGGGAGGATGCATTACCTTTACAATGCTAGCATGGTTAGTTCACAGCATCAGCAAAGCATTTCTGGGAGAGGAAAAATATGAATATTATGGGATTAATTACATTTTGAATTTTGAAAAATTTAACCATGCATCATTAGCACGGTATTGAATCTAAAGGAAATAGCAGAGACTTTAGAATATAATCCATAAATTTTACATTTCAATAGGGTTGACTTTTCTAAATACTGGCGCTTTATACCTCGTTACTCCCATTTCATTTTATTTTTTTTACTGAAGTAGTTGATTTACAATGTTGTGCTAATTTCTGGTGTACAGCAAAGTGATTCATATACGTATATATATATTCTTTTCCATTATGGTTTATTACAAGATACTGAGCATAGTTCCCTGTGCTATACAGTAGGACACTGTTGTTTATCTTATTTATTTATTTTTTTTTTGCAGTACGCGGGCCTCTCACTGCTGTGGCCTCTCCCATTGCGGAGCACAGGCTCCGGACGCGCAGGCTCAGCGGCCACGGCCCACAGGCCCAGCCGCTCCATGGCACGTGGGATCCCCCCAGACCCGGGCACGAACCCGCGTCCCCTGCATCGGCAGGCGGACTCCCAACCACTGCGCCACCAGGGAAGCCCAGTTTATCTATTTTATACATAGTAGTTTGTATATGCTAATCCCCAAATCCTAATTTATCCCTCCCCACTCCTTACTTCTTTGGTAACTGTAAGTTTGTTTTCTATGTCTGTGAGTCTGTTTCTGTTTTGTAAATAAGTTCATTTGTATCATATTTTAGATTCCACAAGTAAGTAATATCATATGGTGTTCGTCTTTCTCTGTCCGATTTACTTAACTTAATATGATAATCTCTAGGTCCATCCATGTTGCTGCAAATGGCATTATTTCATTCTTTTTTTCTGGTTGAGTAGAATTCCAATGTATATATATATACCACAACTTCTTTATCCATTCATCTGTCAATGGACATTTAGGTTGCTTCCATGTCTTGACTATTCTAAGTATTGCTGCAGTGGACATTGGGGTACATGTATCTTTTTGAATTAGTTTTCTCCATATATATGCCCAGGAGTGGGATTGCTGGATCATATGACAGCTCTACTTTTAGTTTTTTAAGGAACCTCCATACTGTTTTCCATAGTGGCTGCACCAATTTACATTCCCACCAACAGTATAGGAGGGTTCCATTTTCTCCACACCCTCTCCAGCATTTATTATGTTACTCCCATTTTAATATCAGACATAGAGAAAAACAATATCATACATCCCACATAATCCAAAAATATATGTATATGTATATGTATATATATGTATTTTGTATGTTGAATTATATGACACTGAGTATCTTAACTAAAGATTTTATAAACCAGAATATAATATTGTGATTTTAATACCCACTTTCTAGTTTACATAAATCTTTAAGAAACAAAACAGTTCCATTTCTGCACATAATCTATGAGAGAAGATTTCATCTTTTGAGAATAAGATACAATTAAACTCAACAAATCAGCAGCCTCCCACATATGTTAACTGGAATATGGAGACCAAGTAAAGTAACTCTTCCAACAATAGGAAACGTTAATGTGCTCTTTTAAAAAAATTATTCAAACAGGGTAGGGGAAGAGTTAAACACAATGACTTTGTACATTCCAGGTGGTATGTTCTCTTACAATTGCCCCTTCGGGTTATTAATGTTAATTTTGGACAATGCCATGGGGCGAAGTTTGGTCACTGTTTTCAGAAAAAAAACCTTTTTGCTGTCAATGCTGGGTGTTCAATCATACGGAATTTTTAAAAACAGGTAATCATTGATCCAAATATAGTAAAAAGTTGATACTCAATATTCACAAGATGATTCTCTGTTACTCTTTTATGCCTTTTGCTGTAGTTATTTTTAGCAATTACAGCTCTGCCTGTGCTCATTCATTATGCAGTCTGTATAAACCATCATTAGACATTACAGGAAAGAAGAGCACATAGCTTAAAAAGTGCTCATTCTATCTTATTCACCAGCTATGGCTATACAGTTGTCTCTTCACGGTAGCCTGGGGATAACAATCTCGAACACATTAGCTTTTTAAAAAATATAATAAATTGTCTAAAACCCCAAAGAGGAGATGCATAACATATCTGGGACATATGGTGTTAAAATGATCTTGTACTTTCCCACCACCTGTGAGAAGGTATTTTCACTTCTCCAAAGGGGCTTCAATCAAATTCAATCCAATATCAAGAAGATGCTATTTATTATAAAGAAGAACAATCCACTTTACCAGATACTGAATTAAAACCTTATTTTGTGGCAGGCACACTGTAAGATGACAGGGTTAAAAAGACAAATAAGAAGTTAATTAAACAAATTATTCCTTTGTTTATAATTCTACATTTTTAAAAAAACACTGCCAAGCATTGAGCTAAGTCCCAAGGATACAAGACACTTGACTTCAATTTGGTTTTTTTATTCTAGAATACTTATAATGCAAAGCAGTTTTCTTTTACCATCTAATGTACCATATGCTCATAAATGAAGGCCCCATGTAAACATGCCAAATGTACATTTTCTAGCACTATTATTTTTGTCATCTTCCTCTTATTTGTTACTACACCTGCCACTTGAGATAATGAGACAAGGTGTTGTAGAGAAGTATCTTTTAATGTCTTTCTTGCTCTTCAATAACAACAATAAAAATAAAACCCATCTAATGTGCTGTGTCCTGTGTGCCTGGCATTGCGCTATGTGTTTTATAGGCATCCACTTTAAACCCATCTGAAAAACTCCATCAGGTAAGAACTACCATCATTTTAATTTAATGTGAAGAAATGAGATTGAGAGTGATTTACTAAATCCCTTGAGTTGACCAGGCTAATAAGAAGCTCAGCTCAAACTCAAACTCAAGTTTGCTGCATGGAATAGTGATACAGAAGGAAGATTTTCTGGTACCCATTCCGTCTTCACGATGTCTTCACAAGTTGGGGCAGTTTAAACTGATTTGCAAAAGAGCTGGATCAGTAGTTTTCTTTTCCTTTTTAATCACTGTCTAGATAGATAGATGGGTAGATGGATAGATAGATAGGTAAACAGACAGACAGATAGATAGAACTCCTTATATGATAAGGGTATCCCTGAATTAAGAGTTGGCCAACATCAGTTTTAGTTACAGATGCACGACCTTGACAACATATTTAACAGTTCCATGTTTGCTTTCTCATCTATAAAGTCTTAATTCCATCCTTGCCTAGCTTGCCTCCTTACTTTCAGGAGGATAAAATGAGAGGATATTTGAGACAGCACTTTGGAAACCTAAAGAATATGCTCAAGTGTCATCAATAAAAACTAGGGGGAGAGGAGAAAATAAAGGACAGAAAAATCACCAAGCTTTACCCCTCCAAAGTGCTATAATTTCAAAAGGCGAAGGCAGGGTTGGATGCTGTCACATAAAAAGTTTGTTCTCTGAAATGTTTATTCCCTGAAAAACTTTCCCTGCAGAGGGAGAAACACAAGAGTTTGTCCTTAATGGGGAAGCAGCAAATTCAGGGGTTGGGAAGGGAAATTTGAGGTCAGCTGTACGTGGTTTGAAATGGGCTTGGCCATTTGATCATCTACAAGACCGAAGAAGTTGTTTAACTTCCCTAAGCCTCACTTTCCTGTCTACAAAATAGACTTAATAATATAATAGCTATCTGAAAATATGGTTGCAAAAGTTAAATATAAGAAATGTATGCAAAGTGCACAGCATTGTGTTTGGCTCTGAGCCTGGCACATAGAAAATGCTCAAGCTCTGCAAAGTGGTACACTGAGTGATTTTCTACCAATGCACTTGTGTTTGTTTTTTTAACTGTGGGCCAAGCCTGAGTGATTTCAGGCCATGTTAAGTTAATAGGGAATGCAAGCAGATAGAGGTGCTAGGAAGAATCGAGGCACGTTTGTTAGACTGGAAAAAAGTGAATGAGCAGGGAAGGATGCTGAGGGTTTCAGGCCAGAAACACAGGACAATGTGATGCAGAAACGAGAATCGTGTATCAGTTCCATTTTGAATGGTCTAGGGGAGAGAGATCAATAAAGCCACGAATATCTAGTTTGGCAATAAAGGGCACTGCTTGGAATTTTTAGGGGGAAAGAAATCATTAAAGATGAAAACAGTCCTTTGGGGATGTGGGATAAGCAATGGTAATATTCCAGTTCACTCGGGACAGACTTGCTTCGCAGCTGCTCTCTGGTGTAACAATTAACAGTGCTCTAAAAGTATTTAGGTCTTGGGACTTCCCTGGTGGTGCAGTGGATAAGACTCTGCACTCTTAATGCAGCAGGCCTGGGTTCAATCCCTGGTCAGGGAACTAGATCCCATGTGCATGCCACAACTAAGAGTTTACATGCCACAACTAAGGAGCCCAGGAGCTGCAACTAAGGAGCCTGCTTGCCACAACTAAGACCTGGTACAACCAAATAAATGAATAAATATTTTAAAAAATAAGAAAATAGAAGTATCCAGGTCTGGACTAGGAATCATACACAGTTGCCCCTACTTCTGAGGCCTGACAATATCAGGGGATTATTTGGAGGGATTCTGGATAAGGTTTTTACAGGAATTGTGAAAGCAGCAGATCCTCGAATAACATGCTGTATGTTATTTAGAGGTTTTGCATCATCTCTTAAATTCATGGTCATGTTTACTCGGGAAAAAGAGCCTCAGATTTAGAGTCCCAGAGAACACAGCAATGCTCTCCTCTTCCTTTTATCTAGACTATTTTGCTCCAAGACAATCACAACAATAGTTTTGAAAAATAGGTCACCTAGATTTCAAAACTACTTTGTTTCGAGCCATCTGGGGCTGAGGATGGTTTTGAAATGAGCCGTTCTTAGTATCATGGCTGAAACCTGACATAACACATTTATTTGCCCATCTGCCAGTGTTGCAGCATTGTTCTGGGTATTTGATATTCAGAAGATGTATCAAGAATTTGAACCTCGGAGAAACAAACTACTCAGCATTTCAATTAGGATCAGTGTGTTGTGCATACAAAGCATCACTACAGAAAAACTTGGAACATGTTGGAATACGTGGGTCTTAAAAAGTAAATACTGCCGAACGGTTGCAAGTTAGATTATATTCTGCATGGGCAATCTCTTTCCCTGTCCCTGAGCTGTTATTCTGAGAAAGGTGATTAATACAGACTCCTGATTTGCATCTCCAAATTCCAACCACCTTAGCTTTCCAGTCCATGTTTAGTAAGTTATTTTCGGCACATTTAATTGACTCTGTATAAAGCTTTGATTAAATGGCAGCTAAGAGAACAGGTCATGTGACTCCGTGTATTTCCCATAACACCCAACATAACTATAAAAAAGATTAGTGGCTTCATTTGGAATCACTGCCATTTTCATGCCCTTCCCCCATCTTGCTGGAGTAATTCTTAACGTCCTTCTCTTCTACCACGTATTTGTGTGGCTTCCAGAGTTCTATTCATGGCTGCTATCATCATCACAGAAAAAAGAGATGCCTCCATCTCTTGTAAAAAGTGGAGTGTGTTATCATTTAAATATGGCCATTTCTCCCTATCTGCCTCAATGGTGGATATAGGAGAAAACATAGGGCTTATTGTTATCTTTCAGATAATAATAATAATGACTGATACTACTAGTAATAATAACAAATGTGTATTGAATATTTATTAGGTGCTAAAGATCTTACCTGCATCATGTCATTAATCTTCACAAAAAACTGAAGACGTAAGTACTATCACTCCTATTGTTCAAGTAAGGAAACTAAGGCTTAGAGAGGTTAAGTGGCTTGCCAATGTCACACAGCTGGTACTTTTTCATGAGCTGGGGGTTTAAGCTCAGATCTGTCCGGCTTTAGAATTTGCTCTTAATCTCATGCTATGATATTTCTCTTTTATAATATGAATTTCTGACATACCTAACACCACCCTGCCGTTTGATCCTACAATGTTATATTCGAATTCTTCTGTCCTCCCAGCACCTTCAAGGAAATATCTAAAGTAAAAATGTTTATGAGGGCTTCCCTGGTGGCGTAGTGGTTGGGAGTCCGCCTGCCGATGCAGGGGGACGCGGGTTCGTGCCCTGGCCCGGGAGGATCCTGCATGCTGCGGATCGGCTGGGCCCGTGAGCCATGGCCGCTGGGCCTGCGCGTCCGGAGCCTGTGCTCTGCGACAGGAGAGGTCACAGCAGTGAGAGGCCCGCACACCGCAAAAAAAAAAAAAAAAAAAATTTATGATGCTTATAGAATTTAAAATTGATAACACATTGCCTGTGCAAAACTGTTACTCGTAATTAAACTATGGTTCAGGTGAGGATTTTTTAAATCCATTAAACTGAGGTTCTTAATGGGAGAGATGCTCTCAATCATTTCATCCCCACTGATGAGCATGATAGTTGACAGGTGGTTGTCACCAGCTAATGCTTATTGAATAAATGTGAATTAAAAAGAAAAAACTTTACTCATGATAATATCACTCACTTTGGTTGTGAGAGAGGCTCTGTATTGAAAAACTGAAATGGGCAATTTCAGTCCATGCTGGGCTCTGTGTCTGACAAAGGAGGGAAGGAACAAAGGAAAAGGTCTGTCTTCATGTTTATGCTGTTACTGTACTACCTGATTCTTGCCTTTCCTAATTATTATCCTTTTGGGTTGGTATTTTCCATTTTGCTCCCTATGCCCTTTTGTTTTCTTATTTATTCTTGATATACTTTCTGTCCTTCCATTTGCTGTTGCTGTTTCAGCATCTTTGTAAGTAAGGTTATTGACAAAACAGACTGCTTTCCAAGAAGAACAACAGAAATTGATTTGGGGATAAGACTTACAAACTACATGCAGATCATACCAAACTGCTAATAAACTGCTTTCTGTGTCTAATGAGCATGAACAGAGTCTGATTTATCCTCTGTGTAAAGGGAGGAGGTGTAGGAGGGCACCCTGAGGGTCCTTGCAGACATCTGTGTGAGAAGAAAACGCTCTATTGCAAGAAACAGCAAACAGCCTTCTCCCAGGCAGACTGCCTACCAGTTTTGCAAGGTTCAATGCAGAGGGTCAGAAGGGAATCCCCAGAAAATGGACTCTTGTGGATCTGCATAAGCTGGGGTCAGAACCCAGGAGATCCTTGCTATTCCGGTGTCTCTATTTCAATATGTTTCTCACCTGCTAGACCTCAGTTTGAATGCTAGCTCTGCCAACAATGTCACCATGGTCAAATTACCAAAACTGTCTTAGTTCCATTGTTTGAAAAAAATGCATGGCATGACACTCAAATCAGCAACTTATAGAATATGAAAGTGATTTTCAAACAGTAAAGCTTACTTCAAGTGTTTCTTGTTATTATTACAGGAATTATCTTCCAAGTATTTCCACCAACTGAATTCTCATATTTGTTAACGATTAGCCTTAACTGGCCATCTCAAAATTCCGTTTGTTAGGCATGTACTAAATGTTTCTACTGTACTTTCTAGCACACATTGCTGTTGGTAACTCAGTTAGGAACCACTAGAATGAGCACTGGTTGAGAAGTCAGGAGTCTGATGGTCCTGGTCTCAGTTTTCAGTCCAACTTATTACCACTCTGGGCAACTCATTCTCCTCTGAGCCTCAGAGCAGATTAAATGAGGCAATTCCTATAAACTAATGCTCGTTCCCGCCTCCTATTCCTTATCCTGGCTTAAGAAAGAAACACAGTAAACTGCTTCTCATCTACCACTCTCAAGAGATGGGGTTTTCTAGTTTGTGTAATTTCCTGATTAAGATTAAAATTCTGTTTCAATTACTACCAAGAACATTCCAGGAAGATTAATCCATTTGATTTAAAGAATGAACATTAGCTACTAAGGGGTATCTTAAAGTTCATTTCATCAAAACCCCATATTTTAAAGGTTTCTGATGTTGAGTATTTACAAGGATCTTTTACACAGATTTTATGTAAGCCCCGTATTGTTTCAATGTTAAAATTTTGAAGATATGCTGGTAACTGGTAGCAACTTAAAGACAGTAAGGTCGATTCTTCATACACACCTGCTGTGTATTACTATTGCCCAGCTGAGTTCCCAAGGGAAGACAGAAGCTTACTAGAAGAGACAGAAGAGACACTGAGCCTGATAGAGATTTGATGTGTCCATAGTTACTATTATCACATGATATAGTGAATGAAAAATATTGCCTGCCAGATCAGTAAACAAAGGATGTTGCAGCCATCAAGCCATCACATTAGCGTCACCCTAGCAGTGAGCCCTGAGGGAACTGAGGATAGAAACAGGCTGCCTGCCATCAAGTCATCAGCCACTGCAGCCACCCATCAACGATGCGCCCTGAGGGAACTCCACAGGACACTGGCCCCAGATAGCTGAGGTGCACATCAAAGGAATGATTTCAGTGAGCCCAGACTCTTGCATTTTCCCATACATAGAAAAGCACTAAATTCCCTAACTTGAAGTATCTGGCTTTCTTTAGTTAACAATAATCTTTTGATGTTTCAACTACCTGGTCTTTGTTGCAAAAACTCCTATATATCCTGGCTCCCCTCTTTTGTCTCTTTGGAGCAGTCCCTCAGAGTTATCTGAGATGCTGTGACCTGGGGCTTACGTCCTCAGCTTTATCTCAACTTTTAGGTTGTGCATTTCTTTTTCAAGTGACAAGACACATGATTTCTAAGACCTTATACATGTTCATTTACCTCTCTTACTACTGGGATGGGCGTTTGTCCTTTTAGGTAAGATATTTGTTGACTAGCTGATGTCAGGCCCAGTAATCTCCACTAAAGAACACAGATTTAGAGAAGAAGCCAGAATATTTCCAGAAATATTTATCATAATAATAGACTTTTAGAATGTTGTGTTTAATTTTAATTTCTTAGATTTAGTATTGCCTGATTTTGCACAATGAAAATACTTCTCACTTTAATGTCAAAACATCTCCTAATAAAATTAATTATAGAGCTGAAAGCATATGATTCTCACTATGTCTTTTCTTTGTGCCCTGTTCTAGCCTTGCTGTAACTCTGCTCTTTTGGTGTTATAAATCAGGACTATAAATAAAGAAGGTTATAACTTTTAATCTTTTTGGTTTTAGATCAAGACATTCAAGTATTTTTTTTTTCCTGGAGACAGGGAGAAATAAAGAAGAAAGTACTCACTAATAAACAGCACTGAGATTTTAATTTCCCTTAGCGGAGATGGTAATGATACAAATTTAGAAGTGAAGCCATCAAAGTTTGGAGATGTCACTCTGAACCGGCTCTTCCCACAATTCTCCGACCTTTATAATCTTTAAGGTATACATTCTTTTTTTGTTGTTATTAATTCATTTATTCTTGGCTGCGTTGTGTCTTCGTTGCTGCGTGCAGGCTTTCTCTAGTTGCATCAAGCGGGGGCTACTCTTTGTTGCGGTGCATGGGCTTCTCGTTGTGGTGGCTTCTCTTGTTGTAGAGTGTGAGCTCTAGGCACGCAGGCTTCAGTAGTTGTGGCTTGTGGGCTCTAGGAGCACAGGCTCAGTAGTTGTGGCAATGGGCTTAGTTGCTCCGCAGCATGTAGGATCTTCCTGGACCAGGGCTCGAACCCGTGTCCCCTGCACTGGCAGGCAGATTCTTAACCACTGTGCCACCAGGAAGTCCCTAAGGTACACATTCTGACCAAGAATGCATTTAAGCTGTGATAGATCTCTAGTTTTAGCTATCTAAAAAGTATACAGGAATTGATTCCAACAGCTGCTGATTGATTTTAAGATTCTGCTCATGAAACATGCTTGTTCTTCTATTGGAAAATAACATTCTCATTAAAGGTAGTCAGGATTCTCCTTGATTAAGCTGAGTGACTTAAATGTCTCAGTGAACACAAGTGTCTGATGGAATATATACACACACACACACACACACACACTTATTTTCAAAATGTTAATATGATGGGTTTAAGCAGCAATGCCTTGAAGACGAGTATTTCAGGTTGTGTGTTTTATAAGAAAATTCATTGTATGGAAATTCAGTGTATAGGTCAGGTGATTACTTAGTACTGAACACTATTTTAGCACTTCCTTTACAGAACTGTTAGATTTATAATGTGTGTTAATAAATATGAAGTTGATGATTAACAGCTTGGCTTTGTAGTGAGAAAAACTTAGGATAAATTACTGGTTCTGCCACTTACCAGGAGTGTGACCTTGAGGCAGGTACTTTTCTAAGTTTTAATCTTTTACATCGGAAAAACATTGTAAGAATATCAGCCACCTCACATGACTGTTACTGGGATTTAATAACATCATGAGATGATCATAAGGTGATGAACACTAATGTTAACGAAGGCTGAAGATATAATAGGTGTTGCAAGCCAAAGAGAGATACCAGATCAAAATACAGTACATTTTCAGCATACGTCCTGAGAACCAGTTTCATGACCCTTGGGTCTTCATCCAAGGATCTTAAAAGAAGATGTAGGATACAAAATGTTGGAGGGTGGAAAAGAGGAGGGCTTTGTTTAGCTGATTTTGGAAAAGAGGCTTCAGAGGATAGTACGTCACACCTGCTCCTTAAACCTCACCAAAGGGAAGGGATGGGGGTACCCATCCTCACCACTGAAGCCTAGTGAGGGACTTTAATGCGCCCACTGCAAGAGCTTGATACGGCTCTCCCAGATCCTTAAAGGGAATGGATTCGAGTCTGACTCCCACCAGGGAAATCTGGAAGGCAGCAGAGAGGCTGGTAAGCTGCTTTACTGGGACAGTAGAAGAGAGTTCCTCCTGCAACTGTATTTCCTCTAACAACAAATCAAAGAATATGTGAGTTTACCCTCAAATTTAAGCCACATAAGAGAAGCTGGCCTTGGGGTGTTTCACTTATGCCCAAGAGTGCTACCTGGAAGAGGCAATGGGATTTCATCCATGAGAGTCCATTTGGAGTGTCCCTCTAGAAAACTGGCAGTGGAGTGAGCAGGTGGCCAGCCAGAGGGGCGACACTGCCTCACTCATGAGGGTAACAGCTCCAGGGCCCATACGATAGCCTCTGAAGAACTCTCAAAAATGTCCACAAGGTAGAAGAGTCAGCTTTGAACTCTTTCCTCTTGTGTAGAAAAAGCAAAAAGGCCACAGGGAAGAGAACACAAAGCTATCTTGAAACAGTACCGGTTCAAGTAAAAAGAACTCCCACATGCTCCTTTGCCCTTCCCTTTCTCAATGCTCCAACCGTCGTGGAGGGTAAGAAAAAGATAAGGACACCCCCCCCCCAACACACACACACGCATGCACGCACACACACTGCAAGATGCCTGCTTCCAATATTGGTCAGAGAAAATCTAACATCATATCAAGTTCAGAGTTGTGATCACCCTCTGGGACTAGACAGTCCAGTTTCTAAAATAAGACTATGTGTGATTTAAAGAGATCACAGGACTTTCTATTACCTAAGACTGACCAGAAAAGTCACAGCCCTGCCCATTTTCCACTCATGGTCATGGAAAGACTGTGCCTAGAATCTAAGTTTTAAAGGGAACAATGGAAAATTAAAATATAGTGTTTTAACATGTTCCATGAGCCATGCTTGTTCAAAGTACAGCTGATTATGGGTATAATTAGTTTTCTCACTTTTTTTTAACAACTAGAAAACCTTATTTCCTGGACACCAGACCCATTGAGTCACACTCCTAACCGGCTATATTGGCTTTGGCCAGAGGCCACCATGGAGAAGGCATTCTTGTTACACATACTCCTGCACAAGGTCATGTAAGGGTAAATAAAATGTAAGGTAGGAATGTAGGTATCACTAAGATCTAATGCCTAATTATAGAATCAGAATGGAGGACACACATTAATTACTCAGATATAGAGAAGAAATGGAAGACTGATTGCCATGACATATGTAAATATATATTGTCAGCGTACTCTGAAGCCATATTGTACCTTGCTGGGGCTTATAGAGCTAACTGTGGCAGCTGGGACAAGTAACCCTGGTCATAGTCTTGTTTCTAAAGGATAAGTCACTCCCTGTTGACTGAGAGCCTTTCCCAGGCTAGAACCTGGGGGTTGTCCCCATGACACTTCCCTTCAATGTCATCTCTCTCCCCATTGATGCTCAGCATATGTGCATTTCCAAAAATTTTCAGACAACTTAGAAGTAGTATGGGATGGTCACAATAATCCTGAAATCTTGTCTTGCAGGTTCTTCTCTCATCTTTCAGGAATCATGTGGCATAATGAACGGACTAGAGTCAAAGCTCTGATATCAGACTTTGTCTTCACAACCAGAGCTTAACACAGCAACTGACACTTAGGATGTGCTTGATAAATGACAGTTGGAAAATAAAATGCTTGTTATCATGACTGCAACCCATCTTGAAGAGCAAACCTCACATATAGGGTTGGTGAAGAGGAACACTGTCTCTAAAATGACCTGTGAGTTCCTTTTATGTGGGGAAGCACTGGAATAAAATCATAAATTGCTAGAGCTGGAAGGCCCAGTGAGATGCTTTATTGCAGCCCTTCATGGTATCCTACACAACTAACTCTTCATAAGGGCCTGCCTTCTTAGGATGATGGAGTTGATGAGTTCAGAACACTGTCCATTCAGGCCTGGAAGTACATTACAGACATAGCCTGCTGCAAAAAACCTAATTACCTAACACACAAACTTGTTAAGCTAAATTGTTAGGCTACCATATGAAAAACTTACCTAAATATTAAAATAATTTCAGCACTTCTCCAAATATAAATTAAAAACACTTACGGTATATTTACAATAACTTTGATGATAACTGCATTGCAAAAAACTTATCAGATAATCTACTTTTCAACAAATATGCCCTTTCCAGCTTCAGAATGTGACTGCCAAAATGCTACTTCTTAGGGAGTATAATTGTTTGTTTGTTTGTTTTTGGCGGTACGCGGGCCTCTCACTGCTGTGGCCTCTCCCGTTGCGGAGCACAGGTTCCAGACGCACAGGCTCAGCGGCTATGGCTCATGGCCCCAGCCGCTCCGCGGCATGTGGGATCCTCCCGGACCGGGGCACGAACCCACGTCCCCTGCATCAGCAGGCGGACTCTCAACCACTGCGCCACCAGGGGAGCCCAGAGAGTATAATTGTGGGCAGCATTTATTATGTGTCTAGTCCTTTGAATTTTATTACTTTGTTTTCTAATTTTCTAAAATGAACACATATAATTTGCTCAATATATAAGAAAGCAAAGGTTATAAATATAAGTATGTACCTTTTTCTAAAAGGCAAGGAATTTTGCTCGCTTCGTTGATTAATTCACCAGAAAATGAAGAAATCTATGTTTTACTTTGTAATTGTCTATAGAGTTTGATAATATATGTGTTGCTCCATGAAAGAAAATACTTATCCAGAAGACTGATAGAGGTGGGCAGCACTTATTCTAGATTTTAACTACAGGAAAGTAATTTCCTTTCAGCAATGCACAAGAAAGTGTTTTCTTCCTAGCTTCAGGGAAAGCCTATGAGCTGTAATTAAGTATTGAATTAATGCTACTGGTGTAGAATCAATGGTCAGTACAATCAATACCTGAGCCTGACTGAAACGTGAGTATAGGTGTCAGCAAAATTGCCGAAAAGAATCAGCGTTCGAGATGAACTGCTGCTGTTCCAGGTCACTTAACCTTAACAATCAAGGTGACAATACCATTAATGTTGACCCAGTTATAAAAGACCCAGCTCAAGGTTTCATTTGAATGCACACATATATACACACAGGCACACAATATTCAAAGACAACAGTTCTGCCACTATCAAACCACACTGCCAAACAGTGTACTGTGACTGATATCGCCTTACCTGTGACTGTCTCTCTCGGCACCCCACAAACCAAGTGGATCATACATATTTTTACACTACCGTTTTTTTTTTTTTTGCGGTACGCGGGCCTCTCACTGTTGTGGCCTCTCCCGTTGCAGAGCACAGGCTCTGGACGTGCAGGCTCAACGGCCATGTTTCACGGGCCTAGCTGCTCCGCGGCATGTGGGATCTTCCCGGACCGGGGTACGAACCCATGTCCCCTGCATCAGCAGGCGTACTCTCAACCACTGTGCCACCAGGGAAGCCCTACACTACTGTATTTTTTAGTGGATTTTTTGTAGGACCCTGGTGGGATTGCAACACGTTGCTTAAGATAATTAGAGACACCTTAAACTGTCACAAAGGCAGGGCTAGTCACTGCTGCACTACTGGCTCGGTGGTGTGTGTCATACCCTGCTGCTTGCTTATTTGATGCAACTAAGGTACAGAGCAGCCCCCTCTGAACCCCAGCCTCCCGGGCAGGCTCATTCCCTCTGAGATCTTGCTCTCTTCATAAATCAACTCATTCTTGAGCTCTTCTGTGGGGCGCAGCAAGTTTGTTTTTTCATTCATTCGTTCCTTCATTTATTCAAGAAGTACTGATTGAGCATTTACTCCATGCCAGGGGGAGAGGAAACTATCAGTGAAGTTTGATTCTCACGGAACTTACAGTTTTGTGAAGGAAGGAGACAGTAACAAAACAAAAATAAGTACGCAGTATGGCAGGTGATGATAAGTGCTAAGAAGACAAAGTAAAGCAGGGTAAGGGAGGGAGAGGTGGAGGTTTATTCATGCAGCATGGTCAAGAAAGGGCTCCCAGGGAAGCCCTGTCATATTTTTTTGATGATACTATGTCTATGACAAGGAGCCACCAGGTTCCAACTTGACCTTTTCTATGACATTATTAAGAACATGCTAAGACTCTTAAAAATGCACTGGAGAGGGCTTCCCTGGTGGCACAGTGGTTGAGAGTCCGCCTGCCAATGCAGGGGACACGGGTTCGAGCCCTGGTCCGGGAGGATCCCACATGCCACGGAGCAACTGGGCCCATGCACCACAACTACTGAGCCTGCGCTCTAGAGCCCACGAGCCACAACAACTGAGCCCACGTGCCACAACTACTGAAGCCCGTGCACCTACAGCCTGTGCTCCACAACAAGAGAAGCCACCGCAATGAGAAGCCCGCATGCACACCACAACGAAGAATAGCCCCCGCTCGCCGCAGCTAGAGAAAGCCCGCCCGCAGCAACAAAGACCAAATGCAACCAAAAAAAAAAAAAAAAATGTACTGGAGAAACATTCTATGATGTTTATAAATAAATTGCCAAAGGCTCTCAAAGGCCAGCTGTATTAAAAAAATAAAGTCCAAATGTAAAATAGATAGCTAGTAGGAAGCAGCCGCAGAGCACAGGGACATCAGCTCAGTGCTTTGTGACCACCTAGAGGGGTGGGATAGGGAGGGTGGGAGAGAGACGCAAGAGGGAGGGGATATGGGGATATATACATACGTATAGCTGATTCACTTTGTTATACGGCAGAAACTAACACAACATTGTAAAGCAATTATACTCCAATAAAGACGTTAAAAATAAATAAAGTCCAAAACAATTCTTCAAAAGTTATGTATTTTAAACCTATTAAACCCATCAGTACTGTTTCTAAGCAAAAGATGCAAAGCAAAATAACTGTGCTCCTCACAAAAAAATAATTACAGCATTTATTATATAAAACTAATCATAGTTCACTAAAGGCTGTAAGGTCTTGCAATGGGACAAAATTTTTAGATTTTATGATGGACATTTTTCAATCCTGTCAAGGTAGCTCTGTGACTGCACACAGAACCTCAGGTGGACATAGCGTCAAAGTTTAAATGTGAGACCCTCTTTGGAAATGAGGTCTGCCCTCAGCCCGTATTGTAGACCCACTGAGTGCTCCCCAAACAACAGATCCTATGGGAAAACACAGACAGACAAACCTAGGGGGATGAAACTTAGATTTACACTAACAAACACTGACCAATGACCCGAGGACAGCAAATCAGCAAAATATTTACCAGTGCAGGAAAATAAAGACTAAAACTGTTTTGCAGCGATTTGGACAACTCAAGACCTATTCTTTTAGATTCTCAAGGTTTTGGGTTTTAGTAGATTCTGCTGGATTAACCACTCCTTGCTTTATTAAACAGAGACTCCCAAGATTAACAAAGTCTTAGCTTGTAGTCTCTGCATCACCACTACAGTGATTAGTGACTGTCTTTGCTGTGGCCAAGTTATTCCCTTAGAATCCACCCAGGAGGATAACAATACACACCCTTCCCTCATCACTCCAGACTGAGGTTTCAGTTCTTATGGTTGATTTTTCTGGCCTTTTGTAACTCTTCCCTTTTATTGTTAACGATTATATTTCTCACATCTGCTATTGAGCCTGCAAATAATAGACTCTCCTCTGACCTACACACTATTTTTTTCCTAAGAGCTTAAAGAACCAACTCTGTGGGCAACGTTTAAAAACAAAAAGAAAGACACAAACAGCCTTGGGGTGATGTTATTATGAATTCAAGATACAAGTTATCAACTTTAGTACCTGAACTTTTGTGAGTTTATTTTTGTTCCTTTGCTTATTCAGAGACTTTCTGAGCCTCAGATTCATCATCCATAAAATTGTGCATAGAATTTTGGTGAGTATTAATACGGTCATATAGTTAAAAAATATATCGTGTGCTTATAATAATATAGGCAAGCATTTTTAGTCATTATTGTTTCTGATTATTACTTGTGTTAAAGATAGATGAGGGTTCCAGAAAGATGAATTCTGGGGAGGTGAAATCAAATTTTGAAATTCTGAGAGTATAGGATCCAAGTTGAGAAAATCCAAAATAAGTATATGGTTAGAAAGACATGGACTTTTGCATGCATCAGACTTAGCCAGAGGAAACAGAGGAATAGGTAAACTTCTCAGGATTCTCTGGAGTGTCCAAGCCATCCTGGATAGCAGGGTTTCACCAAGCTCCAAGCGGCTTAGTGGCCTTTCATTCAGATGTGCCTGATAGAGGTATTTCCTCATCTAATCCTCCCTAGAAAAAGCCTGATGACCTAAGTTGTATTCATGGATAAAAAAATAGTAATAGAATTAACACGGAGATAGACCTCTAATCTGTCAGAAGAAGAACAATTTTCTGGATTCAACTGCTCTCCTGAGAGTTTAGGTATGCTTATACCTTATAAACTATTCATAAATATATTAATATGTATAAGTAAAATAAATATAGGAAACACAAATAACAAATATATTAAATAAAATATATAATTTATAAATTTCTATTTTATATAATTTATATATATATGTATACACACACGCAAAGTATTTATCATGGAGCCTGAAACCTGTAAAGTACTCAAGAAACATTAGCTACTTCCATTACTGCAGAATTAATACCTGCCAAAACACCAGCCAATTATATAACTCTATATTTTTCTCCATTTTTATACATACATCTTTATTTGTCCACCCATTAGTATAAAAATATACACTTTTCTGTTTTCTAAAAATGATTTTTACTCAGAAATTCTCAGTTACATAATTTGAAGAACTACTGCTGTTCACGTATTTAACTTAATAACCGGTAGTCCATTGGTTTGCTTTAGCATGATCTGTTTCATGATTCCTACATCTTTGAACACGTATAAGTCACACACTTATTCTGCTAATAAAAATGAAGTCACCAGATAAGCCAGTGCCCATAAGTTGGTACTTTTTAAGGCAGGAGATTGAAGTTTTCTCATAATAGTCTTCACCAGAACCAAGCCTGCATGCAGAAAAAGCTGTCTATGTTTCTAATGCTTATTAACAATTAGTCAGCGTTACAAGTCACAGGACGGGAAAAAGACTCCGTGTAATGTAAATGCGAATGCCCCCTACTTGCTCACATGCCACAGTGCCTTCATCTCTTACCCGGTAGAGTCATTAGGAACTCTTTTAAAAAACAAGGTTCTTTTAAATGTTGGTGATGCCATGGTACATCCAGAGAAGGCTGTGCAATCAAGCACAGGGAAATGAACTGCTCTCCATTTCTCTGATGGGGATAAAGGCTGGAATCATTTATCATATAAATGTCTCTGCAAGAAAAATTGCTCAAAGCACACTTCTGCCCAGCTACCAAGAGGTTACGTTCTGAGGGTAAATTAAACAAGTTGAAGGACAAAAATTACAACCCTGGGCACAGCTGGCTTGAAAACACGACGATTCTAGCAATAAAAATTGGTAATTACCAAAGATGTAAATAAACGGACAGAGGCTGCCATTCTACTCTGATGTAGTTTCACGGCCACTTGGTCCACCTCACGACAGCATCATATGGCACGTGAACTAATTCAGTAGCCATCTACCAGTCTCCCCTTTTCCAGGCTCTGCTTCCTGCAGCCCATCTTCAAGGTGCCATCAGGGTTCTGCCTGAGAGTGTCTCTTTCTACTCAAAATCAGATTCCTTTCATTCCATTTAAACCACTCCAAAGTTTAACCCCAGCGGACCTTTTTCCAGGCTTATCGTCCAAGACCTCCTCCTTCATCCTAAGTTCCAGCCAAATTGAACTCTCACTATTCTCCCTATATGTGCTGTGACTTCCTGTCTTTGTATCTCTGCATAAGCTATTTACTCTGTCTAGAATGTCTAAATGCAAAAATTCCCTCAAGGCCTGAGTTTGCTTAACTATTTACTTCCTGACATATATTTTTCAAAGTGCATCTCATAGGCTACCTCTTCTGAGGAACCATTTTCCCATATGTTATTATTTATAACAATAACTGGGAAGATTTACTGAACATTAACACTGTAATGGACATTCTGCTAAAGGTTTCCTAGACTTGTGTAACAAGTGAGAAAAGTACAGTGTTAAAGAGTGCGGAGTGCCAGGGTTTCAAGTCACGGCTCTGCCACCTACCTGCCAATGAACCTGAGAATTTATTTACCTTCTGTATATTCAGTGTCATCATGTGTAAAATGGGCACAGCTATAATACAGTTAAGACCTAATAGAGTTATTGTGGGGACCGTTATGTGAAATAATACATATAAAGCCCTTAGAACAATTCCTGGCACATCGTAATTACAATATAAATATCAGCTGCTGCTACTATTATACCTCACCATATGCTACAAGGTAGATGTCCTCATTATTTCCATTTAAGAGATGAAGAAACTGCAGCTTAGGAAAGTTGAAAGTATGTCCAAAGTTATGGAGCAAATGTGTGACAGATACAGAACACACACATAAACCTGTCAACTCTAAATCTCTAATCTCACTTTCTGCAGACTAGTTGTCTTTGTTTTCAATCTAGTGATTTCCCTGAGGGCAAACAATAACAGCAACAACCATATTTGCTAATATTTATCGAATACTTACTATGTGCTACGCATGGTACTGAACACTATCCATGCATTTATCTCATTAATTTGCACAGCGGATTTAATAACTGAAGACCACCCTTATCCTCATTTTATAGAGGAGGAAACTGCTTTACAGAACCTTATTCAGTCACACAGCTTATAAGTGACAGAACTAGGACTCAAACCCAGATTCTTATCTGAAATGCCACCCTGCCTTACTTTTAGCTGGATTTATTCCCTTACTCCTCTGTTTCTCCAGCTCTCTTAGCGGAAGCTATTTCTATGTCACTGGGCACTTCGTTAGCTGTGCTTCTGTCAGACACCACTGCCAACCTGTCAATCACCGGAAAAGCAGAACCCTGTCCTATTCACACCGCTTGCCTAACAGTGTCTTCCGAGAAGTACATGCTAATAAACCTTGGACTGAACTGAATTTCATGTGGGATGTTGGATCGTGAAGAATCAAATGTTGCACAGAAAATGTTTTGCCTGTATGCTGACATGTTAAGTTATAATGACAAAGGGCTTGAGTCCACTTCTTGTACAAATGGCTAATGAATGAGAAACAACTTTCACATTAGTGAAGAGGCTCAGCCTTGAAACTGGATTCATCTGGAATCAATCCCCAAGCATACTAACTTTTTTGTTTGTTTTATTTATCCATTCTAAATCTTGGTTTCCTCATGGACAAGTAAAAGATAAGAATAATACTCCCTCTTAGAGTTTTTGATAGGGTTAACTGTAAACATTCATAAAGCTACTTAGCACTGTGACTCATACATGGTAAGCACTCAGCAAAGCTGGCTCTGTAAATAAAAACTTACATATTTTCAAAAGTCAAATAGGGACTTCCCTGGTGGTCCAGTGGTTAAGACTCCACCTTCCAATGCAGGGGACATGGGTTCGATCCCTGGTCGGAGAACAAAGATCCCACATGCTGCCACGGGGCAACTAAACCCACACGCAGCAACTACTGAGCTCATGCGCTCTAGGGCCCGTGCACCGCAGCTACTGAGCCTGTGTGCTCCGGAGCCCGTGTTGCACAACTAGAGAGAAGTCCACGCGCCACAGTGAAGAGCCTGCAATGAAAGATCCCGCATGCCACAACTAAGACCCGACGCGGCCAAATAAGTAAATATTAACAACAAAAAAGTCAAATAATTAAAGAATAGCTCCTTGATCATTCAAGCAACTGCTCTTTTCCAGATGTAAAATCTTCCTGAGGGAAGACCCCAGATATTGTGAAATAAATTTGAGCAAAGATGAGTGAACAGAAAATAAATAACTCTCTAGGGAGAAGTGCCCTGAAAGGGTCAAGCATGTGAGAAATGGCAGGAAGGGGGACCATTTTGTGGTAAACGGCTCCATTCTTAACCCAGGGGACACAAACCCCACTGGGTGTCTTTGTGTTTTTACAATGTGTGACAAAGGCCCTACAGTGAAGGTTTTCCTTTGTTCTCCAGTCTCACTGACAGAGTGAATTTCACATGTAGAACTCATTTATCTGGAAACTCTGATGCCTAATGTATTAAGAATTGCAAAATTAAAACTGGGTGTAAAATATTAGAGCTGATAAAATAAAGAGTGAACACATAGATTCCCCAAGGAATATATCACTCATGTTTCCAGCAAATATTATATTATATATATGTATTTTTCCCAATTAATCAATAAAGAAATCTATATTACATGAAATTGCAGCATTTGAAGGTCCCTGACTATTACGGACCTAATTATGTGCCCCTCAATTCATATGATGAAGCCCTAACCCCCAATGTGGCTGGACTGGAGATAGGGCCTGTTAAGGAGGTAGTTAAGGTTAAATGAGCCCATAAGAATGGAGCCTTAATCTGATAGGACTGGTGGCCTTATCTGGAGAGGAGACACCAGATGCACATGCACAGCGGAAAGATGATGTGAGGACAGAGTGAGAAGGTGGCCTTTTACAGGCCAGGAAGAAAGGTCTCACTGGAAATCAACTCTGCTGGCACCTTGATCTTGAACTTCCAGCCTCCAGAACCATGAGAAAGCGATTTTTCTGTTTTTAAGCCTCCCAGTCTGTGGTGTCCCATTATGACAGCAGGAACAGACTAATATTTGTATTACATTATTTCCTGTCTTCCTATAACAATATGTTTACATTTTTCCAATGAAGAATGAGGATGGCTTATTGGACAAAGGACTTTTGTGTCTCTTTCAAGTCAAGGAGTCCATTTGGGAAATGTAGTTTGGATCTCCTGACTTTCATACTTCAGACAAAAAGAAAAAAATATTAACACCCCACACATAGCACTTGTGTTATAAAGTATCTCTTTATTAGGAATCTCTAAGTACCTCCCTCCAGACCTCAAGCACCGGCAAAGGGCCATGGGAAGACAAAGACCAGCCACACAGCAGCCATCAGTATAAACTTAGCAATGATACGGGCTCTTTGTTACATGGATTTTACTCTTTGTCCTTCTGAAATTTAAATTCTTTCCAGTTGAAAGGGATGGTACAATTCCATCTCTTTCAGCCAGTCATGCTTGGCAATTGTGGGTCAAGAGGCAGAATAAAACCATGGCCAGCACTGACTGATAAGGTTCTGCAGGTTTAGTGGTACTATGGTTTCCATTGATTGAGAGTATTTATTTTCTTAATTTTCTTCCAAAAATATTTTTTGAGGCCTGCTGTGTGACTGGTACTGAGCAAGGCTCTGGGGATAGAGCAGAGAAACAACAGCCTTGGTCTTTGCCTCCAGCTTCAAACTAGGATGTAAATACAGACCACAATATGCAGTTAACCACGTGAACATATACAATATTTTCTGATGATAGTAAGTCCTGAAAAGATCATAAAAGATAGCAATGGATAACTTTAAATTGTACTTTGGATAGAGTCTGAACTGTGGTCATGGCCGTGCTAACACAGGGGAGGAGAAGTCTGGGCAATTAGTGTAAAGGCCCTGTGGCGGGAATCACCTTGATGTGCCTGAAAATCAGAAGGAAGGATGGCGTGGCTGGGGTACAAAAGGGGACTAGATCAAGAGGGCCAAGTAGAACATGATCAGGAGAGCTGGGGATTCTTAGTGCTCTGACAAACCATTGCAGGGGTTTAAGCTAAGCGAGTCTAACTACAAACAACGGTCTGCAGGCCAAATCCAGGCTGCAGCCTGTTTTGTAAATAAAGTTTGACTGGGGCACAGCCAAGCCCAGTCATTTAATTGTTGTCTGCGGCTGCTTTTGTGCTACAAGGCCAAAACTGAGCACTTGAGACAGAGACTATATGGCCCACAAGACCTAAAATATTGACTAACTGGCCCTTTATAGACAAAGTTTGCTGGAGGGGAAGCATGCGGAATAGTCAGGAGGCTGTGCAGTCATCCAATGGAGAGGTGATGGTGGCTCGGACCAGTGTGTTTGATAGCAGTACAGATGCCAAGAGATGAACAGATCTAGGGCATGCTTTGCAAGAAGAGCTGGCAGAATTTCCTGAAGAACTAAACATGGTGGGGGAGAGAGGAATGGATAGAGAGGAATCAAAACATTTCTAGCGTTTTGCCTTGAGCATCTGAGTAGATTAACAAGGTCCTGTACTGAGATAGGAAGCTCCTGAGGAGGAGCAGCTTCGTGGAAACAGTAAGAATGAAGAGCTGTTGGAAAATGTTCAGTTCGAAATGCATTTTTATAAAGCCTCTCTGTTGCCTTTTTCCCCCTTCAGTCCAGTGCAGTTATTCCCAAAGCAACCCAATGACTTTTCCCCCCCTTGTTGCATAACACAAACAAAACCCACATGGCCAGTAGAATGATAGCTGACATTTCCTTGGAAGCTAAACCATAAACATTCTGAAGGCAGGGGTCGTGCCTGCATTGCACACCATCATATCTCCATGGCCAGCCTAGCACCTGGCACATAGAAGAAGCTCCATAAATAACGGTTTTGAAAGCAAACTGAAGAAATAGTAACCATTCATAGAGAACTTACTATGACATCAGGAACTCAGTGTGGCGCTGCACACAAATTACATTATTTAGTCTTTACAAAAATCCCGCAAGCTAGTTGATGCTATACAAATTCTACAGATTTGGAAACTGAGGCTTAGAGCAAGGGATCAAAAGCACAACTCCCAGCCCTACAGAGCTGAGTCAGGAGATAGAAATGGGTGAAGGGGAGGCAAGTATCGACAATGGGATGCAGTAGTTGGATGTACTGTGAGATGACAGCCTTCTTTAAGTGGGCAATTGCTTCTTGGCTGCCACTGAAGCTTGCTCTGTGGAAAAGCAGCTACCCAATATTACCAGGTCTGCTTTTTCAACAGAAGTTGAAAATCCAGTTTTTTATAAAATGAAAACTCTCAAAAAAAAAAAAAAGTACATTGTCCTAGAGCAAGCAGTAGAGAAACCAATCCTGGCAGGCATCTCTCATACTTTTCTCTGTGTATTAACCTCCTTTCTAGTGGGGAGAAAAGCTAGTCTACTCCTTAGTAAAAGTTGTTGGTGAATCTGGTCTAACATACTGTCCCTGTGGGCTCAGTTAAATGTACTTTTTGTTAAAGATGTTCCCTTATAACAGCTAAGGTTTCACTAGGCACTTGCTTTTTGTGTCTAGCACTCTGTAGCCATTCTCTGATGTTTGAACATCTGCCTGATGCCTAGAGTGAAAGCCCCTGTCATACTGAGTGGCTAATAAATTCGTACAGTTCTTCTAATGCGATGATGCAACACACTGACCTCACTGTGCCAACAAGCCCTGCAATTTTAGAACTAAAGATATTGAATTCTTCCTTTAAAAAAAAAGATTCATTTCTTATTATTAAGTCTGCTTTTTAGAGACTGGATATTATATTGATGGTGCCAGCTTAAATTAATTTCTTAAAGTGGGAGCTTAGAAAATGCTATCACTGGCTTATCTTTTCAATTTTAAGCAAAACAACCACTAAATGGTGTAACGAGGAGGGAAGTAGGATGTTTAAATTATCTAATGAATTGAATTTGGTGAATAACTACTGAATGTCTATTATATGCCAGGATCTGTGCTAGGTCCCAGGACACAAAATGAACAAGACATTGCCCTGCACTCATGTTCCAGTGGGGGAAACAGATCCATAAATAATAAAAGATTGAGACCTACACTATAATAGAAGGATTACAAAATGCTCTGGGAACTTAGATAAAAGGATGATTAACAATGACTTCATGTGAGCAGACCTGGGAGAAGTCTAGGTCAAGGAATGCTATATAGGAACAGTTACTACTCAGCTCTAACTTTAAGGATGGCTGGAGTTTCAGAATTCAGGTGTAAGAAGAGGTGCATTCTGGGTAATACAAGCTATTATCTATCAGAAATTTACTATAAATAAGGTACTATACTGAGCACTTATACTCCATTCTTCATAACAACCCAGTGAGTTAACTTGTTTTAAATGCCCATTTTTCAGATTAAGAAACAGAGGTCCAGAAGGTTTAGTAATTTAGCCAGGGCTTTATAGCTAGTCATTAGCAAAACTTGTATTTTATTCCAGGTCTGTGTGACGTCAGACCTGGGAATTCTGGCTTGAATAACTGAGTAGGTGTTGATGTGAAATGTGGAACATGAGGGAAAGGTCTATGGATGTTCAAGTTGCTAAGTCCAACAAATAACTGGTAATATGGAAACTTGTCTTGAAAACATAGATTTAGGAGCCACAAAAAAGGGGAGATCATCTACACCACGCAAAGTGTGGGAATGAGAGGAAATAGACCTAAGACACAATAGCAACACCAACAACAGTTTCACAAGGATGTTAACAATAAGGTTTAACCAGATATTAAGCACAATTCTTTTCAGAGCCTCTGTAATTTGTTTTAGTTAATTGTTTAAAATTAACCAAGGTACAGTAACTTTTCTTTTTTTTTTTACAGCTATTCCATCTATAAGTATTTAATGGCTAGAGGTCTGAGCATTCACTAATACTAAGGTATCAATGAGGTAGACATATTCCAGTTGGGGACCCATAGTGATAGTTGAGATAATTTACTTTAATCTACATAGGTGTGTATATCCTATATTGCTTTAACAAAAAGAAACACAGCTTACTTAAAAACATTTATATAAAAGTATCATAAACAGGGGCTTCCCTGGTGGCACAGTAGTTAAGAATCCGCCTGCCAATGCAGGGGACACGGGTTCGAGCCCTGGTCTGGGAAGATTCCACATGCTGCGGAGCAACTAAGCCCGTGCACCACAACTACTGAGCCTGCGCTCTAGAGCCTCTGAGCCACAACTACTGAAGCCCGCATACCTAGAGCCTGTGCTCTACAACAAGAGAAGCCACCACAAGGAGAAGCCTGCGCACCTCAACGTAGAGTAGCCCCTGCTCTCCACAACTAGAGAAAGATCGCGAGCAGCAACGAAGACCCAACTCAGCCAAAAATATATAAATAAAATAAATTTTTAAAAGTATCATAAACAGATAAGTATATCAGTACAAAGAGAAAGGCCCAACATAAACATTACTAATGTTCCAACTGTAGTGGATTAAATGAAAGTAAAATGCTTTGAAAGAATTCCTTTTCAAAGCACCTTATATTTTTACCTAGTGACGAAAGCATCAGAACGAAGCATTCTACTGAAGACAATCTGCATTCGTGTTGTCTTTACAGCAGAAATAATTTGTCAGTCAAGGTCAATAGAATCCAACAGGGAGGCTCTTGCCCTTCCTCCTTACCCTGGTACGTAAAGAGATTAGAATAGTCTAACCATTTAGCCTTGGAATTACTACATACTTCACCTCTGAGCTATTCAGAAAGGCTTTGCTCATGAAGAGTTCTCATGCTTATAAAACATTAAACAAAATCTTGTTCTGTGTGACGTGCTGTACTACATTTCTCTTTGTTTGAATAATTGAAAAAGCTTTACAAACAAGACCTAATAAATCTCTTTAAGACAGTCGTTTGTGGGAACTCTTCCCCAGTCAATGGATACTGGGGACAGGTAAGGGGAGAAGAGAGGCTGAGAGGAGAAAAGGAGGGCGGATAGGCACCCTCTGTCACCTAAAGTCACCAAAGAAGTTCACGGCTGCACACATTTCTCCTCTGATTGTCCTTGTCTCTATAAACAGCCAGCGCTCTACCCCTCCCAGGTGGTAGCTGCTGTTTCTAGAGTTTGCCATCTGTTAACACAGGTGAGTAACAGGGAACAAAACACTAAACATGCAGAGGGTAGGAGATAAAAGAAGGAAGATAAGAAAAATGAACAATTACTAGTGCTTCTTGTGTTTAGGAAACTATGCTAGATGCTGTCATATTTACAGTAGGCACTTAATAAATACTTAGTTTCCTCCCTTTCACATAAATTATGCTATCTGATTAAAGGAAACTAGTATTCGTAGAGGAAAAAAAGAGAAACCCTGTGATTTAAAACTGCTGGTCATGAAATAAGCTAATTTATGTATTAGCACGGAGGCATGAAGGAAAGGGCTGGTGAAGTGCTGGGTCAAGGTCAGCTTGTATGCTCTGTGTAGTGATTATACCAGGTAGGACTCATTCCATTCACATATAACATTACTACCAAAAACGAAGAACTCAAGGGACAAGGGACGGAATTAGCCACTGGCACAAAGAATACAAATTAACCATAGATCTCTCTTCTCTAGCTGAGAACTCTTCATAAATGAAGTCATTGCCTGAGTTTTTGCCTTTGGTAGCAGAGCGGAGACTGTGATGGGGCATTAGGGAGACTTGTTTTTACTCCCTCTACCCACAGAGTTAAACTCGGTCCTGACATTTTTGTAGAAGTCTAGAGAAGACCTTTGAAAAGCTATAGCTTTGGGCTTCCCTGGTGGCGCAGTGGTTGAGAGTCCACCTGCCGATACAGGGGACACGGGTTCGTGCCCCGGTCCGGGAAGATCCCACATGCCGCGGAGCGGCTGGGCCCGTGAGCCATGGCCACTGAGCCTGCGCGTCCGGAGCCTGTGTTCCGCAACGGGAGAGGCTACAACAGTGAGAGGCCCGTGTACCGCAAAAAAAAAAAAAAAAAAAAAAAAGCTATAGCTTTCACAAGACAAGAGAGCTACTGAAAGCAAGTCAGGCATAGTATCAAAGGGGCTCTGGAGTCAGATGGGCCTGAGCGTGAATCCAGTTTCTGCCACTTAACTTGAGCCTAGTTATATAATCTCTGGATCCTGGTTTCCTTTTCTGTGAAATGGGCGATAACAATAACATCTGTAATATCTGCCACTCAGGGCAATTATCATAATGAAATGAGATGAGGCAATGTGGGCATTTGGCACAGTGCCAGGCAGGCGGTAAAAATTCAATACATATTACTTTATGCTGGTAGCATTTTTTTTTAAATCCTGGGATGATAATGCACTTACTTGTGAGGCTTAATATCAATCTATACCATTTTTAGAGCATTCTGAAGATTTTTGATAAAGACATATGATAGAAAATTTGATGTATTTATGTATATCAATCAATACAAAATTTTATACATACACATCAATCCACAAGATCAGCTTCTTTTTTCTTTTCTGGAATGTATCAAGTATTAATGATGATTAACTTGCTTTTCATCTCAAAATACAAGCCATAAATTTTTTTAAACTAATGCATAAGCTATTTAACTTTTCAGAGGGTTTTTTTTTTTTTTTTTGCGGTACGCGGGCCTCTCACCGCTGTGGCCTCTCCCGTCGCGGAGCACAGGCTCCGGACGCGCAGGCTCAGCGGTCATGGCTCACAGGCGCAGCCGCTCCGCGGCATGTGGGATCTTCCCGGACCGGGGCACGAACCCGCGTCCCCTGCATCGGCAGGCGGACTCTCAACCACTGCGCCACCAGGGAAGCCCTATTTAACTTTTTAAAATAACATACGTTATTTAACTTTTAAAGGACAAATTTATCTATTAAAAGGCTATTCATCATCAACTTATCTTAGATAAGATAGATGCAGTAATGAACAGTTTAGTAAAGATTCAGAAAATAATATGGGTCCCTAAAGCTTGATTCCTCCAATTAAAGTGTGAAGAAAATAATGAGAACACAGAAGTACTGAGGTAATCAAAATGTACACTTTTTCCTAATTTTACAACTTTATCTAAACAGTTATAGCAATGTATATGGCATTGTAACAAATAATGTAAATAATTTCTGTTGGTAACAGAAGGATTTAATGATTAATTGCTAAAATACAAATGACAGCTAATTTTAGGAAAGGTAAAAGTAACTTCTTTGAAGGTATACGTATATAATATTAAATAGAGCAAAGAAAAATATATTTTAAAAACTTAGACAACCTGCAGTTTATACCATATATAAAAATAAACTTCAGGTTGCTTAATAAGTGAACTATGACTTTCAAATCATAGAAAAAGCTAAAAATGGACTATCAGCTCTTCAAAGCAATAACTTTCTAAAGTTTGAAAAAATAGAAACTGTATTTCACAAAGAAAAAGTTCAAAAGAATCAAATATAACGGCTTTAGAGTTTTATACAATGAAAATCCCAGTAGAACACACAGAAAGATACTATATATGTATGCAAAAATTAAACAAACAAACAAAAAGGGAAACAAAGGTCCCAAGAGTGCAATTTATGAAGCTATGTGTAGTTCAGGGGCATCATTAAGGCCTTTCACATACTGACTAATTCTCTTACTACTTATTGGAAAGCATTCACTGTTCACTCTATTACTCTTAGAAACCTCTGTATCTCCTCATACCATTGTGCCGTCTCTCATTTTTGGTGATAGAGGACTCAAGGGTTGGGGAGAGAGGTAACAGATTTTCATGGTTACAGGGTGCGTCTTACTCTTTGATCTGATTTCCATCCCTAGGCAAATTATTCCCAGAAAATAACTGAGAGGAAGAATAAAAGTGCATGCCTAAAGATGTTCATATCAGCATTATCTAATAATGGAAAACAAAAGAAAATAAAGGAAGGAAGGTACGGGGGGATATTTATTTATTTATTTATTTAATTTATTTATTTTTGGCTGTGTTGGGTCTTCATTGCTGCACAAGGGCTTTCTCTAGTTGCGGCGAGTGGGGGCTTCTCTTCGTTGTGGTGCGTGGGGTTCTCATCATAGTGGCTTCTCTTGTTGTGGAGCACAGGCTCTAGGCACGCAGGCTTCAGTAGTTGTGGCATGCAGGCTCTAGGGCGCAGGCTCAGTAGTTGTGGCACACGGGCTTAGTTGCTCCGCGGCATATGGGATCTTCCCAGACCAGGGATCGAACCCATGTCCCCTGCATTGGCAGGCTGATTCTTAACCAGTGCACCACCAGGGAAGTCCACAGGTGGATATTTTTTAAAAAAGGCAAAGAGTGAGAGAGGGAAGGAATCAATAGAGGAGAAAAGAAGAAAAAAGGAAATGACCTGAACGTCCAAAAAATATGAGATGGTACATCAATTACATTAACTATTATTATTTTAATTTATTTATTTATTTATTTTTGGCTGCAGTGGTTCTTCATTGCTGCGCGCTGGTTTTCTCTAGTTGCGGCAAGTGGGGGCTACTCTTTGTTGCGGTGCGTTGGCTTCTCATCACGGTGGCTTCTCTTGTTGCAGAGCACAGGCTCTAGGAGTGCAGGCTTCAGTAGTTGTGGCACATGGGTTCAGCAGTTGTGGCTCACGGGCTCTAGAGCACAGGCTCAGCAGTTGTGGCGCATGGTCTTAGCGGCTCCACAGCATGTGGGATCTTCCTGGACCAGGGCTCGAACCTGTGTCCCCTGCATTGGCAGACAGATTCTTAACCACTGTGCCACCAGGGAAGCCCGATTATTATTATTATTATTATTTTTTTTTTTTGCGGTATGCGGGCGCCTCACTGCTGTGGCCCCTCCCGTTGCAGGGCACAGGCTCCGGACGCACAGGCTCAGCAGCCATGGCTCACGGGCCTAGCCGCTCCGCGGCATGTGGGATCTTCCCGGACCCGGGCACGAATCTGTGTCCCCCGCATCGGCAGGCGGACTCTCAACCATTGTGCCACCAGGGAAGCCCCTAATTATTATTTTTTAAGGATAGTTCTGTGGACGATGCAGTCACATGGGGAAATGCTTATGTGATCTCTGGTCTAGAGCATTGATTCAACACATACTTGCGTGCCTACTCTTCAGGCATTGTTTTAGGCTTCAGGGATATGGAAATGAACAGATAGAGTGCTGGTGGTAGAGAAAACGCAAACACATCCTTAAACAAAATATCAGAGACAAGTGTTATACATCTCATTAAGATGGAGTGAGGTGACAGGAGTGTCTGTTGGCTTCTCTAGATTGGATGACCTGAGAGGGCCTCTCTGAAAAGAAGACATTAAGCTGGGATTTGAATGATAAGAAGAAGGCAACTTCTTAAAGTAAGAGAGAATTGCATTCCAAGAACAGCGTGTCTGAGGTAAAGGAACGGAAGCACATGAGGAAGAGAGTAGTTAGTATTATTTGACATTAGAGAGGTGTGCAAGGTCAATTTTCAGGACCGTGTAAACTTTGATAAGGAGGCTGTACTTATTAAATGATTTCGAAATGAGATTTGTGATCTGATTTATGTTTAAAAGGATTGCTCTGTTTTCTGTAAGGAGAATTTACTGTAAGAGGGGAGAGAAGCAGGCAATCCCCCTAGTGAGTTGTTGAGGTGTTTCCAGCTGTGGAAGATGGTGGCTTTGACTAGGACGGTGGAAAGAGAGGTGAAAAAGTTAGACCAGCTTAGGGGATGTTCTGAGGTAAAAGTAACAGGATTCTGCATAGATTGGATTTGGGGTATCAGGGAAAGAAAGAAATCAAGGGCAGCTAAACAGATTGGCTTTAAAGATTTAGAGGATATCAATGTCATCTACCAAGATGAAGACTGGTGAAGGAACAGTTTGTGCTCAGGGTGA
The DNA here is from genome assembly GCF_039906515.1 of Pseudorca crassidens. Lineage (NCBI taxonomy): Eukaryota > Metazoa > Chordata > Mammalia > Artiodactyla > Delphinidae > Pseudorca > Pseudorca crassidens. Next base: position 124,075,783 of record NC_090298.1, read on the forward strand.
CGTGCACATAAGTCAAGAGTTCTGCTCTGTCCCAGTTAAGTTTGAGAGACTAGTAAATATATTATCAGAGATGTTGAAGAGGTGACTGAATATGTGTCTGGACTTCTGAGAAGGCAGGACTGCACATGGGTGTTGCCATCCCATGGATGAGAATGCGTGAGATTACCTGGGGAAAGTATAGCTAGAGAGCTGGAGAAGGTCTGGGACTGAGCCTTGCTGAACTCAAATACTTAGAGGCGGAAAGTAGAAATGGGACCAGCCAGAAGAATGGAGAAGGGGGAGCCAGTGAAAGAGAAGAAAATGTCAATGAGTGTGTAGTAATAGAATCCATGAAGGGAAAAAAAGCAAGAAGGGACTGGTCAACAGTCTTCTTTGAGGTCAAGATAAGAAAAGGTCAACATAAGGAAAGGACTAAATGACTGGAATTTCCCATCACAGTGGTTGTTGGGGACTTGAAAAATGCAGTCTCAGAGGAGTGATGGGAATGGAAGCCCATCTAGAGCAGGTCAAGGAGAAAGTGTTGGTGATAGGTGCAGACAGCACAAGAAACAGATTTTTCAACAGGTGTTGCTGTGAAGGGCAGACTATAAATGGGATAACGATTAAAGGGGATGTTGAGGTCAAAAGAGGAATTTTTTAAGATTTGAGATACAAGAGCATACTACGTGCTAATGCGAGAAATTCAGTTTAGAGGAAGAAATGGATGATTCAGGAGAAGAGACCTTGAGAAGATGAGAGGGGATAGGATCCAGAACTCACAGGCTCCTCTCTGGCCTTGACAGGTACAGGGAGTCTCTTCTACTGAGAAAAGTATGAGGCCCATACACAAAAATATACACTCTAATTAGAACTACTACCTCGTATACATATTAGCCAGACTGGAAGGAAAGAGGAGTGTTTGAAGAGTTAAGTGAGGATACTAAGGGGAATCTTCTTCCTCCTTGTGTCCTTTAATATCTGTTTTTATAATAAATAGAAATTTTTAAAGTAACAAATTCTCAAAAAAGCTCCTAAATCAAGGTGCTCTCACAAGTTACACAGCAAGAAAAGAGCTGACAAATATACAGTTGTTTTGATATACTAAAACACCTGGACTATTATATTTTGACAATGTGATGATGATTTTGATAGTAAATACTATATACTACCCCTATATGAATTCTTCATAGTTAATAAATGCCTATATAGTCTTACTATGTGCCATACTGTTATCAGAATTTAATAAATATCAACACATTTGATATTCAAAACAATCTCAATTATGTACGTAGCATCATTATTCCGATATGAGGAGTCTGAGGTACAGGGAGGTTATTAACTTGTCCAGTATCACACAGCTAAAAAGTCAGGGAGCTGGGCTTCCCTGGTGGCGCAGTGGTTGAGAGTCCGCCTGCCGATGCAGGGGACACGGGTTCGTGCCCCGGTCCGGGAAGATCCCACATGCCGCGGAGTGGCTGGGCCCGTGAGCCATGGCCGCTGGGCCTGCGTGTACGGAGCCTGTGTTCCGCGGCGGGAGAGGCCACAACAGTGAGAGGCCCGTACACAGCAAAAAAAAAAAAAAAAAAGTCAGGGAGCTGAGATTCAAACCTCAGCATTCTGATGCCAGAATCCTTGCCCTGAACCTCTCTGTTGTGCTTTGGATATGTTATCTCATTGCATCTCAACAAAAAACTTTTAAGAAAAGTATATTATTATACACTTAACAGCTAAGAAAAGTGAGACTTTGAAAGATTAAATAACTTTCTCAAGATTATGCTGTTTAAGTGGCTGGACCAGCATTCAAATCTGGATCTTTCTCTCTACAAGTGTATGTTCTCAGCACTTAATGCTATATAAGTTTTAGAAACAGAAAAAGTAAAAAGTTTACATGTTTCATCACTCAAAAATGCTGAATAAATATGACAAGGGGTATAGAAAGGGAAGTTTTTGATTAAGGGAATAAAACAGATTAAATTAAATGATGAAGAAGATAATTAAATATTTAATGATATTATATGCATTGGTTTATAAGATAGTAATAGTTGCTGAGCTCAAGAATTTTACAATCTTGACACATTTTATTCCATATAAAAGCCATTTTAAAAATATGGGATAAAAATATATATGTCTAAATTATATAGAGAGAAATACATATAGGAATTTATATTTCTAAAAATAATTCATGCTCATTGGAAAACAGGCTTTACAGACAAGCAAAAGAAGAAAAAAGGGAAGGCGAGGAGGGTGAGAGGGAAAGAGGAATAAAACCATATCTGGAAAGGATGTGAGGGTCTGTTGCATATAATTCCAGACACTGTACACACACGCACGCATGCACACACATACAAACACATTTTTATATAAATGGGATCATACTATGTGTGTTTTTCAGTCACCTCCTTGGGAGTCACCATATTGGGAGCACTGCCTATATCAATAAGTAGGTATAAATCATTATTTTTATGATTGCATTATATTCCATTGTTGGATTGTACTCTAATTCACGTAATCTTTTTCTATTATTGGATGATTAGGTTGTGTATTAGTTTACTAGGGGTACCATAACAAAACACCAGAGGCTGGGTGGCTTAAATAACACAACTTTATTTTCTCATAGTTCTGAAGGCTGGCAGCCCAAGATCAAGGCGCCAGCAAAGTTGGTTTCTGATGAGGCCTTTCTTCTGGCTTGCAGATAACTGCCTTCCCCTCGTGTCCTTACATGGCCTTTTCTCTGTGTCTGCACATTCCTGGAGTAACCTTCTTCTTCTTACAAGGACACCAGTCATACTGGATTAAGCTCCTTCCCTTATGACTTCATTTAATCTTAATTACCTCTTTAAAGGCCCTATCTCCAAATACAGTCATATTGGGGCTTGGGGCTTCAATGTATAAATTTGGGGGGAGAACACAATCCAGGCTATAACAGGTTGTTTCCAATTTTTTGGTAGTATAAATCATACTGATGATAAATGATAAAGTGATTTTTATTCTATCATCTCCCTAGGATATAATCCTAACAGCATAATTGCCAGGTCAAAGAGTATGTCATTTTAAGGCTTTTGGTATGAATTGCCAAGTTGTTTTCTGGAAACGTGTTTTCCTTTGAACTTCTACCAGTAGACTATGAGAATGAAAACACCACCATTTTAAAGAACAATATACATGTGTAATATTCTCTAACCCTCAACTAAATCTCAGCTCAGGCCATTGTCTCTTGACTGTCTACAATATGCGGTGAGTGGCCCCAGACGACAACATTTTCAGTCCCACCTGAATTCTGCAGAGAACTTCATGAGGAAGGAAAAGAGTTAGAAGAGCCTGGATTGACTCATTCAGAGAGTTTCCTTTAGTATCTTTGTCGCCTGTTTTTAAATTCCTCCTCCTAGTTCTACACACCACATTAAGAAGATAAAGCCCAGGCACTTTCTGACAAAGAGAAACATGGTGGGACAGAAGAGTGGGCATGTGCTGGTTAATTTGGGGGAGGCTATGAGACTGTCTTCTCTAGCTTTCTGTAAGTTAACACAGTTGAAAGGGAGGCTTTTCCTACTCAGGATTTTCTCTGTAAATATTCACTTCTGCTGTCTCCTGCAGAGGTCAGGTTACTACAGGCTTTTGCATATCCTAGAGGCACTACAGGGAATTAAGCTCAGAACACTGCTTCCACTTCATTGCCTTTTGTCTCAAGTGTGCTGCCTCCACTATTGGGAGAATAATTTAGAGGGGGAGAGGAATCTCAGATTGAAATAAAGAGAAGGTAGCTTCTTTCATGCAGGGAAAAGAGAGAGCAAATCCATGTATTCATGTCTTTAAACTGTTCATGGAATAGAGGAGTACTTTAATGAATTAGGCACTTTGAGGTTTAATGTAGTTTTGGTGAGTGGAAAAAAAATCATGGGGAAGGTACCAAGAGAGGAAGAAAACTTGACATGAACAGGGAAGGCCATTTAAAAGCAAGAATTGATTATATTTAATGTTTCTATCATGACATTTTACCTCAATTATGTCAAACACAAAGCAAGAGTATACAAAAGTAGAAAATTAAGTAAAATGGTAAATGAGCTACAATGTGAAAGTGACGTATTATCAACCAGTCAGACAATATGGTGGAATGGAAAACATTTAGAGACCCAGAGTCAGACAGCTGGGACACTAACCAGCTGTGTGGCCTCAAGCAAGTATGCAACCTCTCTCAGTTTAGTCTTCTTCCATGACTTATGAGGATATTAATACCAGTTTAACGAAGAATTAACAGGCTTAAATGAGATAAGCAAAACACCCAGCATAGTACATGGCGTACTGGATGCACTCATAAAACAGAGGCTTCCTTCCACTTCTGGAAAATGGAGGACTGTAAATTCTTCAAGAGCCTTTCAATATACACATGGAGACAAAATGAGAACACTTGAAACAAGGAGAACAATTATGCACTAAACAGTGTGGCAGTGATCACAAGCATGATAGGAATTCAGACAAAGGGAGAACTGAGTGCACAGCACTACTCCGCCAGTGAAACATTCGTCAAATTGTTGGGTCTTACATACTGGGTGTCTGGGATAAGTAACAGAAGCAAACTGTGGAAAGAGGATGTTGAAAGGGGGTGGGTGAGGTAAGGGATGCTGGAGCAGATACAAAAAAATGGTAGGGACACTGAATAAAATTAAGCAAAAGTGACAAATGAAACTCTTCAACTGACCTATAGTCTATGGAAAAAGCAATTCATGCTCATAATAGATACAACAAAATATAATTAGAATGACTAAGAAGGATTACAGTATGAGTATGTGCTGAATAAATACTAATAGATAACAATAATGATTTATCATTTTGTAAATTAAGAAAAATATCAGTGAATAAAAACCAATTGGTTATCTATTCAAAAAAAGAAATGACCCCAATATTAATTTGCAAAACTATTAGTAGACAGAACATCAAGAAGGCTCACTTTTTTCTATTGACAATGATAATGTAATCACTCTGTTTTGCTTGACCTGATCTTATGGTTTTTTCTTTAATATCATAACAGCTTAAAACTGGCAGGAGAGCATTGCTGGTCTTCATTTGGCTTGTCTAAATTCTAGGGCTTTCATTTCCTACATATACCTATGATTGATAACTATTTTAATTCATATTTTTTAAAAAAAACAAATAAGAGAACAATGAAACAATTTATCTTAATGGTGAAAGAATATAAGGCCTGCTTTTCCTTCCCTAATATCCATCAGAAACTTTCTAAAATATTCAGCTAGAGGCAACATAAGAAGTCTTTTTTGGAGGAACAAAGCTAGAGGCATAACCCTTGCAGACTTCAGACTATACTATAAAGCTACAGTAATCAAAACAGTGTGGGATTGGCACAAAAACAGACATATAGATCAATGGAACAGAATAGAGAGCCCAGAATTAAACCCATACACCTATGGTCAATTAATATATGAATATACAGTGCAGAAAAGACAGTCTCTTCAGCAAGTGGTGCTGGGAAAGCTGGAAAGCTATATGTAAATCAATGAAATTAGAATACACTCTCACACCATATACAAAAACAAACTCAGAATGGTTTAAAAGACATAGCACCCTAAAACTCCTAGAAGAGAACACAGGCAAAACATTCTCTGACATAAATTGTAGCAATATTTCCTTAGAGCAGTCTCCCAAGGCAAAAGAAATAAATGCAAAAATAAACAAATGGGACCTAATCAAAATTAAAATCCTTTGCACAGCAAAGGAAACCATAAACAAAATGAAAAGACAACCTGTGGATTGGGAGAAAATATTTACAAATGATGCAACTGACAAGGGGTTAATATCCAAAATATACAAATAGCTCATACAACTCAATATTAAGAAAACAAACAACCCAATCGAAAAATGAGCAGAAGACTTAAACAGACATTTCCCCAAAGAAAACACAGAGGGCCAACAGGCTCATGAAAAGATAACATCGCTAATTATTAGAGAAATGCAAAACAAAACCACAATGAATTATTACCAGGACTTCCCTGGTGGTCCAGTGGTAAAGAATCTGCCTTACAACGCAGGGGATGCAGGTTCGATCCCTAGTCAAGGAAGTAAGATCCCACATGCCTTGGGGCAACTAAGCCTGTGCAACACAACTGCTGAGCTTGCGTGCCTCAACTAGAGAGTCTGCATGCCACAAACTACAGAGCCCACACGTGCTGGAGCCCACGTGCTCAGGAACCCATGAGTCACAACTACAGAGCCCATGCATCCTAGAGCCTCCGCACCACAACCAGAGAAGAGAAAAAAAACCCACATGCCACTAGAGAGAAGCCCGTGCACCACAGCGAAGAGCCTGTATGCCACAACGTAAGATCCCATGTGCCTCAACAAAGATCTTGCATGTATCTAAGACCCAGCACAGCCAAAAATTAATAAAATAAATAAATAATAAATAAATCTTTTAAAAAATGCAATAACTATTATGTTAATATTAAAACTAATTATTAAAATTATAAAAAAATTATTACCTCACACCATTCAGAATGGCTATCATCAAAAGGCCTACAAATAACAAATGCTGGAGAGGGTGTGGAGAAAAGGGAACCCTCCTACACTGTTGGTGGGAATGTAAATTGGTGCAGCACTATGGAAAACAGTACGGAGGTTCCTTAAAAAACTAAAAATAGAGTTGACATATGATCCAACAATCCCACTCCTGGATATATATCTGGAAAAAATGAATTCTAATTCAAAAAGATACATGCACCCCAATGTTCAGAGCAGCACTATTTACAACAGCCAAGACATGGAAACAACCCAAGTGCCCATTGATAGATGGGTTGCTTAAGAAGATGTGGCATATGTATACACACAACACACACACAGACACACACATGCAAACAATAGAATATTACTCAGCCATAAAAAAGAATGAAATATTGCCATTTGCAGCATCACAGATGGACCAAGAGAATATTATATTTAGTGAAGGAAGTCAGACAGAGAAAGACAAATATAAGATATCACTTATATGTGGAATAAAAAAAACCACAAATGAATTTATATACAAAACAGAAACAGACTCACACACATAGAAAACAAACTTTTGGTTACCAAAAGGGAAAGAGAGGGAGGAGGGATAAACCAGGAGTATCATATTAACAGATACAAACTACTATACATAAAATAAATAAGCAACAAGGATTTACTGTATAGCACAGAACTGTATCCAATATCTTGTAATAACCTATAATGGAAAACAATCTAATATATATATTTTTAGTTATCTATATCTGAATCACTTTGCTGTACACCTGAAACTAACACAATATTGTAAATCAACCATACTTCAATTGAAAAAAGGGAAAGGTCTTGAATAAATAACCTAAGCTTTCATGTTAGGAAACTAGGAAAAAAAAGAGCAATATAAAACCAAAGAACACAAAACAAAAACAAAAAAGTTCTTTTTGGTTTGCTTCTTGTCTTATTAACCAAGTAATATATGTTTATTGGAAAAAACCTAGGAAACCTTATCAACAAAAATTTTTAAATGAAAAATAAAATTCACCTATATTTCTACCACCTTAACACTTTTTACATTAAAAAAACTTAAAACTTTTTTTTTTTACTATTTATTTATTTGCCACACTGCACAGCTTGTGGGATCCTAGTTCTCAGACCAGGGATCAAACCTGAGCTTCCGTCCCCATCCCCTGTTGGCAATGGAAGCTCGGAGCCCTAACTACTGGACCACCAAGGAATTCCCCACTTTTTACATTTTTATATTTCCTTCATGTCTTTTTTCCCTATGCATATGTGAACATATTTTCAATAGACATAGAGTTTTAAAATCTAGGCTTTTCACTAATTATATTCTAATTGTCTTTCCATATCATTAAATTTTTTGTACCTGTAATATTGTTTAAAATGTTTATAGCACATGCCTTCTGCAATGTTCTTTCACCATATCTTCACTATATTCCAAGCATTCAAGGCAATTTTATGCAGTTTTACTTTTTACAGTTATATATTATAAATTTAAAGGATAAATTTATGTGCGTTTTTGAGCCATCTGCAATTCCATCACCCTTTCTTAAATTCTAGTTTACTCCATAGATTGTATTTCTCCTTCCTTTTCTCCCTCTCTCTCCCTACTGCACTTCCCTTGTGGAGATTGTGGGCTAATGGGAGAAATAAGCAAGGTCCATAAATAACTGTAATCAGTACCAAAGGCAAATAAAAGGACTTTGGATTTCAAAAGAGAATTCCTCCATCAGTTTGCAAATATGCCTACACATCTGAAGGCAAAGGAATGAAAAGACCCTTCTGAACACTTTGTTTTTTTTCTTTTGAGAGGAGCAAAGAGAAAAAAAAAAAAGAGGCATATCTTCTTCTCTCTTTCAATAGTTGAAAAAAACAAAAATCAATAATGGATAGGAGAGGACCTTCAAGGTGGAGGAGAAGTAAGAAGTGGAGATCAGCTTCCTCCCCACAAATACATCAAAAATACATCTACAAGTGGAACAATTCCTACAGAACACCTGCTGAATGCTGGCAGAAGACCTCAGACTTCCCAAAAGGCAAGAAACTCCCCACGTACCTGAGTAGGGTAAAAGAAAAAAGAATAAACAGAGACAAAGAATAGAGACGGGACCTGCACCTCTGGGAGGGAGCTGGGAAGGAGGAAAGGTTTCCACACACTAGGAAGTCCCTTCACGGGCAGAGACTGTGGGTGGCGGAGTGGGGGGAGCTTCGGAGCCACGGAGGAGAGTGCAGCAACAGGGGTGCAGAGAGCAAAGCGGAGAGATTCCCGCAGAGAGGATCGGTGCCAACCAGCACCCACCAGCCCAAGAGGCTTGTCTGCTCACCCGCCGGGCCGGGCGGGGGCTGGGAGCTGGGGCTCGGGCTTCGGAGGTCAGATCCCAGGGAGAGGACTGGGGTTGGCTGCATGAAAACAGCCTGAAGGGGGCTAGTGAGCCACAGCTAGCCAGGAGGGAGTCCGGGAAAAAGTCTGGAGCTGCCAAAGAGGCAAGAGACCATTGTTTTGGGGTGCGTGAGGAGAGGGGATTCCCACTCCATGTGCCCACAGAAGGCAGAGCACCACCTAAGTGAGCTCCAGAGACAGGCACGAGCCATGGCTATCAGCCTGGACCCCAGAGACGGGCATGAACTGCTAACGATGCCACCGCTACCACCAAGAATCCTGTGTGCAAGCACAGGTCACTACCCACACCACGCTGGGAGCCTGTGCAGTACGCCACTGTCAGGGTCTCGTGATCCAGGGACAAATTACGCCAGGAAAACACACGGTGTGCCTCAGGCTGCTGCAATGTCACTCTGGTCTCTGCCACCACAGGCTCGCCCCACATGTCAATTATGACTACCATACCCCTCCCTCTCCCCAACCTGAGTGAGTAAGAGAGCCCTAATCAGCTGCTGCTTTAACCTGCTCCTGTCTGGGAGGGGAACAGATGCCTGAGGGCAGCCTACATGCAGGGGCGGGGCCGAAACCAAAGCTGAACCCCAGGAGCTGTGTAAACAAAGAAGAGAAAGGGAAATTTCTCCATGCGGCCTCAGGAACAGCAGATTAAATCCCCACAATCAACTTGAAAATCTCTGCATTTGAAGAATACCTGATCAGATAATAAATGTTCCCAAAATTGAGGTGATGGACTTTGGGAGCAAATGTAGACTGGGGGTTGCTTTCTGCATCTTATTGGATTGTGGTTTTACATTTATCTTAGTTTAGATTTAGTGCTTGTTACCATTGGTGAATTTGTTTATTGGTTTGGTTGTTCTCTTCCTTTTTTAAAAAATTATTTTTAAAAATTTTATTTATTTATTTATTTATTTTTTGCGGTACATGGGACTCTCACTGTTGTGGCCTCTCCTGTTGCAGAGCACAGGCTCCGGACGCGCAGGCTCAGCGGCCATGGCTCACGGGCCTAGCCGCTCCGCGGCATGTGGGATCTTCCCGGACCAGGGCACAAACCTGTATCCCCTGATTTGGCAGGCGGACTCTCAACCACTGCGCCACCAGGGAAGCCCAAAAATTTTATTATTTTTATTTTGTTTTTTAATTTTTTTATTTTCTTTTAATGTTGTTTTCCTTTTTTCTCTTTTTGTGAGTGTATGTGTATGTTTCTTTGTGTGATCTTGTCTGTTTATGTTTCCTTTTACCATCTGTCCTAGGGTTCTCTGTTCGCTTTCTTTTGCTTTTTTAGCTGTTTGTTTCTTTTTTTATTTTATAAGTGTGTGTGTGTGTGTGTGTGTGTGTGTGTGTGTGTGTGTATGTTCCTTTGTGTGATGTTTCTTTGTTTAGTATTGCTATTACCATTTGGTTTGGGGTTGTATCTGTTCATTTTTATTTTTTCCTTCATTTTATTCTGAGCTGTGTGGCTGGCAGGATCTTGGTGCTCTGGCCGGGTGTCAGACCTGAGCCTCTGAGGTGGGAGAGCCGAGTCCAGGACACTAGACCACCAGAAACCTCCTGGCCCCATGTAATATCAAGCAGTGACAGCTCCCCCAGAGATCTCCATCTCAACACTAAGACCCAGCTCCACCCAATGGCAAGCAAGCTACAGAGCTGGATGCCCCATGCCAAACAACAAGCAAGACAGGAACACAACCCCATCCATTAGCAGAGAGGCTGCCTAAAGTTATACTAAGTTCACAGACACGCCAAAACACACCACCGGACGTGGCCCTGCCCACCAGAAGGACAAGATCCAGCCCCATCCACCAGAACACAGGCACCAGTCCCCTATATGAGCCACTGAACCAACCTCACCCACTGGGGGCAGACACCAAATATAACAGGAACTACGAACCTGCAGCCTGTGAAAAGGTGACCCCAAACACAGTAAGTTAAACAAAATGAAAAAACAAGAGAGCTATGCAGCAGATGAAGGAGCAAGGTAAAAACCCACCAGACCAAACAAAAGAAGAGGAAATAGGCAGTCTAACCTGAAAAAGAATTCAGAGTAATGACAGTAAAGACGATCCAAAATCTCAGAAATAGAATGGAGAAACTACAAGAAATGTTTAACAAGGACCTAGAAGAACTGCAGAGCAAAGAAACAATGACGAATAACACAATAAATGAAATTAAAAATACTCTAGAAGGAATCAATAGTAGAATAACTGAGGCAGCAGAACACATAAGTGACCTGGAAGATAAAATAGAGGAAATAACTGCCATAGAGCAGAATAAAGAAAAAAGAATGAAAAGAACTGAGGACAGGCTCAGAGACCTCTGGCACAACATTAAATGCACCAACATTCAAATTATAGGGGTCCCAGAAGAAGAAGAGAAAAAGAAAGGGACTGAGAAAATATTTGAAGAAATTGTAGTCGAAAACTTCCCTAACATGGGAAAGCAAATAGTTAATCAAGTCCAGGAAGCACAGAGAGTCCCATACAGGATAAGTCCAAGGAGAAGCACGCCAAGACACATATTAATCAAACTATCAAAAATTAAATACAAAGAAAAAATATTAAAAACAGCAAGGGAAAAACAACAAATAACATACAGGGGAATCCCCAAAGGTTAGCAGCTGATCTTTCAGCAGAAACTCTGCAAGCCAGAAGGGAGTCGCAGGACATACTTAAACTGATGAAACGGAAAAAACCTACAACGAAGATTACTCTACCCAGCAAGGATCTCATTCAGATTTGACGGAGAAATTAAAAGCTTTATAGACAAGCAAAAGCTAAGAGAATTCAGCACCACCAAACCAGCTTTACAACAAATGCTAAAGGAACTTCTCTAGGCAGGAAACACAAGAGAAGGAAAAGACCTACAATAACAAACCCAAAACAATTAAGAAAATGGTAATAGGAACATACATATCAATAATTACCTTAAATGTAAATGGACTAAATGCCCCAACGAAAAGACACAGGTTCACTGAATGGATACCAAAACAAGACATGTATATATGCTGTCTACAGGAGACCCACTTCACACGTAGGGACACATACAGACTGAAAGTGAGGGGATGGACAAAGACATTCCATACAAATGGAAATCAAAAGAAAGCTGGAGTAGCAATACACATATCAGACAAAATAGACTTTAAAATAAAGACTATTACAAGAGACAAAGAAGGACACTACATAATGTTCAAGGGATCAATCCACGAAGAAGATATAACAATTGTAAATATTTATGCACCCAACACAGGAGCACCTCGATACATAAGGCAAATGCTAACAGCCGTAAAAGGGGAAATCGACAGTAACACAATCATAGTAGGGGACTTTAACACCCACTTTCACCAATGGACAGATCATCCAAAAAGAAAATAAATAAGGAAACACAAGCTTTAAATGACATGTTAGACCAGGTGGACTTAATTGATATTTATGGGACATTCCATCCAAAAACAACAGAATACACTTTCTTCTCAAGTGCTCATGGAATATTCTCCAGGATAGATCGTATGTTGGGTCACAAATCAAGCCTCAGTAAACTTATGAAAATTGAAATCATATCAAGTGTCTTTTCTGACCACAACACTATGAGAATAGATATCAATTACAAGAAAAAAAACTAAAAAATACAAACACATGGAGGCTAAACAATACACTACTAAATAACCAAAAGATCACTGAAGAAATCAAAGAGGAAATAAAAAGATACCTAGAAACGAATGGCAATGAAAACACGATGACCCAAAACCTATGGGATGCAGCAAAAGCAGTTCTAAGAGGGAAGTTTATAGCAATACAATCCTACCTCAAGAAACAAGAAACATCTCAAATAAACAACCTAACCTACACCTAAAGTAGTTAGAGAAAGAAGAACAAAAAACCCCCAAAGTTAGCAGAAGGAAAGAAATAATAAAGATCAGATCAGAAATAAATGAAAAAGAAATGAAGGAAACAATAGCAAAGATCAACAAAACTAAAAGCTGATTCTTTGAGAAGATAAACAAAATTCATAAACCATTAGCCAGACTCATCAAGGAAAAAAAGGGAGAAGACTCAGATCAACAGAATTAGAAATGAAAAAAGAGAAGTAAAAACTGACACTGCAGAAATACAAAGGATCATGAGAGACTACTACAAGCAACTATATGCCAATAAAGTGGACAACCTGGAAGAAATGAACAAATTCTTAAAAACTACAACCGTCCAAGACTGAACCAGGAAGAAACAGAAAATATGAACAGGCAAATCAGAAGTAATGAAATTGAAACTGTGATTTAAAATCTTCCAACAAACAAAAGCCCAGGAACAGATGGCTTCACAGGACAATTCTATCAAACATTTAGAGAAGAGCTAACACTTATGCTTCTCAAACTCTTCCAAAATATAGCAGAGGGAGGAACACTCCCAAACGCATTCTACAAGGCCACCATCACCCTGATACCAAAACCAGACAAAGATGTCATAAAGAAAGAAAACTACAGGCCAATATCACTGATGAACATAGATGCAAAAATTCTCAACAAAATACTAGCAAACAGAATCCAACAGCACATTAAAAGGATTATACATCATGATCAACTGGGGTTGACCCCAGGAATGCAAGGATATTTCAATATACACAAATCAATCAATGTGATACACCATATTAACAAACTGAAGGATAAAAACCATATGATAATCTCAATATTTGCAGAAAAAAATTTCAACAAAATTCAACACCCATTTATAATAAAAACCCTCCAGAGAGTAGGCATAGAGGGAACTTACCTCAACATAGTAAAGGCCATATATGACAAACCCACAGCCAACGTTGCTCTCAGTGGTGAAAAACTAAAACCAATTTCTCTAAGATCAGGAACAAGAAAAGGTTGTCCACTCACACCACTATTATTCAACATAGTTTTGGAAGTTTCAGGCACAGCAATCAGGGAAGAAAAAGAAGTAAAAAGAATCCAAATCGGAAAAGAAGAAGTAAAACTGTCACTGTTTGCAGATGACATGATACAATGCATAGAGAATCCTAAAGATGCTACCAGAAAACTCCTAGAGCTAATCAATGAATTTGGTAAAGTAGTAGGATATAAAATTAATGCACAGAAATCTCTTGCATTCCTATACACTAACAACGAAAGATCAGAAAGAGAATTAAGGAAACACTCCCATTTACCATTGCAACAAAAAGAATAAAATACCTAGCACTAAACCTACCTAAGGAAACAAAACACCTGTATGCAGAAAACTATAAGATACTGATGAAAGAAATCAAAGACGATACAAACAGATGGAGAGATACACCATGTTTTGGATTGGAAGAATCAACATTGTGAAAATGACTATACTACCCAATGCAATCTACAGATTCAATGCAATCCCTATCAAACCACCCACGGCATTTTTCACAGAACTAGAACAAAAAAATTTACAAGTTTTATGGAAACACAAAAGATCCCGAAGAGCCAAAGCAATTTTGAGAAAGAAAAACAGAGTTGGAGGAATCAGGCTCCCTGACTTCAGACTATACTACAGAGCTATGGTAATCAGGACAGTATGGTATTGGCACAAAAACAGAAATATAGATCAATGGAACAGGATAGAAAACCCAGAGGTAAACCCACACACATATGGTCACCTTGTCTTTGATAAAGGAGGCAAGAATATACAATGGAGAAAAGACAGCATCTTCAGTAAGTGGTGCTGGGAAAACTGGACAGCTACATGTAAAAGAATGAAATTAGAACACTCCCTAACACCATACCCCAAAATAAACTCAAAATGGATTAAAGACCTAAATGTAAGGCCAGACACTATAAAACTCTTAGAGGAAAATATAGGCAGAATATTCTATGACATAAATCACAGCAAGATCCTTTTCGACACACCTCCTCGAGAAATGGAAATAAAAACAAAAATAAACAAATGGGACCTAATTAAACTTAAAAGCTTTTGCACAGCAGAGGAAACCATAAACAAGATGAAAAGACAACCCTCAGAATGGGAGAAAATAGTTGCAAATGAAATAATGGACAAAGGATTAATCTCCAAAACATACAAGCAGCTCATGCAACTCAATATCAAAAAAAACAAACAACCCAATCCAAAAACGGGCAGAAGACCTAAATAGACATTTCTCCAAAGAAGATATACAGATTTCTAACAAACACATGAAAAGATGCTCAACATCACTAATCATTAGAGAAATGCAAATCAAAACCACAATGAAGTATCACCTCACACTGGTTAGAATGGCCATCATCAAGAAATCTACAAACAATTAATGCTGGAGAGGGTGTGGAGAAAAGAGAACCCTTTGCACTGTTGGTGGGAATGTAAATTGATACAGCCACTATGGAGAACAATATGGAGGTCCCTTAAAAAACTACAAATAGAACTACCATATGACCCAGCAATCCCACTACTGGGCATATACCCTGAGAAAACCATAATTCAAAAAGAGTCATGTACCACAATGTTCATTGCTGCACTATTTACAATAGCCAGAACATGGAAGCAACCTAAGTGTCCATCGACAGATGAATGGATAAAGAAGATGTGGCATATATACACAATGGAATATTACTCAGCCATAAAAAGAAATGAAATTGAGTTATTTGTAGTGAGGTGGATGGACTTAGAGTCTGTTATACAGAGGGAAGTAAGTCAGAAAGAGAAAAACAAATACCATATGCCAACACATATATATGGAATCTAAAAAACGAAATCGTTCTGAAGAACCTAGGGGCAAGCCAGGAATAAAGACACAGACATAGAGAATGGACTTGAGGACATGGGGAGGGGGAAGGGCAAGCTGGGACGAAGTGAGAGAGTGACATTGACATATATACACTACCAAATGTAAAATAGATAGCTAGTGGGAAGCAGCTGCAAAACACAGGGAGATCAGCTCCATGCTTTGTGACCACCTAGAGGGGTGGGATAGGGAGGGTGGGAGGGAGACGCAAGAGGGAGGAGATATGGGGATATATGTATACGTATAGCTGATTCACTTTGTTATACAGCAGAAAGTAACACAACGTTGTAAAGCAACTATACTCCAATAAAGATGTTAAAAAAATAAAATAAAAGAATGGATAGGACACCTGCTCGTGTCATACAGCTGGTTGGTGGCTGAACAAAGATTAAACCCAGGACTTCTGTATCCCAGTTTTGTGCTTTCACACTGTGTCACACAGGCTCACCCTTAAAAAAAATTACAGCCAGGATCAAGACAAAAACTGTGGGAAGAATACTTGTCTAGTGAAGGGATGCTCTGATTCTACAAGAAACTCCACTGACCTGATATACAACAGTAAAACCTTTCCTGAGAAATGGGAGAGAATGAAAAGGACAATCCTGTATCCTTTCCTTGGATGTTTTTCTGTCAAGCACAGCTATATTCATACTTGGATTAAAATATCACACATATGGCAAGCTGGCTTCCCCAATGGGAAATCTAGAAAGTGACTTCCTGAATGCACAAGAGCAAATATTTTGTAGGACAGAGAATGCTCCTGCTTGGGGGTCTACTTCCACATGTTCATAATGTTGAGTGGAAACAGTCTTTGAATATAATCTAATACAGCCCCTTAAATAAACTAGGAAACCTCTTAATAATACCTCTGTCCATCAATCATTCACCTTGTGCTTGAACGTAAGCACTTATGGAGGACACAGGATCTGGGCTGAAGTCAAGAAAAAGTAAAGTCAATACTTTCATTTATTGGACTGAATAATTAGCCCTGCAGTATACCACATTCTATGCCTTTTTAGATGTATGGCTTAGATTTAGTGAACTTTTTGCCAAACTGAACGACACACACAGACATACACACACACACACACACACACACACACACACACACACACACACACACTTATACACAGTGAAAGAGAAAAATGACAAAAAGCTAATATTGCTTTATTACCTTGGGAAGCATTTATTAGGACACAGGACTGATGGAAAATGTGATGGACAGTCACAGAGTCAAAAACATATTTACAGCTGGAAGGGTCCTTCTTGTAGAAAACTAGCCCAAGACTTTCCTTTTACTTAAAAGGAAATAAAGAGTTTAAAAAATTTGCTAGGCTTTTACAGGTTTCTGCTTCAGTGGCATTTGACTACACAGAGAGAGAGGGTTTATAGATTATTTAATATAGAGGGTGGAGTACTGATAATCACAGCTCAAAAAGGAAAAACACCAAAATGAAGGCAGGTGGATCAGAATCAATACTCTCATTAAATACTCAGTTACCTTTCCCCCTCTGGACTTACGTTTTCCCTCACTTTCTGGGTTACCTTTTTATGTACTAAATACAGAAAAAATAATCATGAAAGAGTCCCTTGACTGTAACTGGAATCAATGTATCTAACACGTTTTCCAATACTTGCTGTGCATGTGGCCTCATTACATTCACATGCCAAGAAAGGTTCAAAGGGAAAAAAAAAACTGTAGGAAGCCATTCATAATTTCCTCGACAGGATTTAACAGCCATTCCTTACTCCAGTCTTACACTCTGTTTTCTAATACATCCCAAGTGATAAAACTTCAAGTATACTAAAATTCAGAGCACAGCAAACTATTCATGCTGCTAAGTGATTAATGTTTATGTTCTTCTGTTTTGCTTTATATTAAAAATTCACAGTCTGCATTATTCTCTGAAAAAGGGTTGGATTCCATATCACTATAACATTCCTTTATAACTCTAAGGCCAGGCAGGTTACAATGCCCCTCCCCCACTTTCAGGTGAGGAAACTCAATCTTTAATCATCATGAATTTACTCTATTTCTTCATTTATGAGCCTTGATGGATGTTTCTCAGTTTTCTTGTATAGATTTTCACATGTGTGATACCCAATTTGCAGATGTTCTTATGTTCTGATAAAGGTCTCTGTGTCTCTTGGCATAATTTTAGCGCCTAAATGCTTACTGCTTACTATACCTTTGGGATTGAGTCTTACTCATCTTTGTATGCTCCCCACTCTCTACTCCTCCACACATACACCTTAGAAGAACACATCGTAGGTGTCAGAATTATTTTTAAACATCATTTTCCTTTGCATTAAAATCAGGGCCACAAATTCGAAGAATACTAATTTGCATTTGGTTTGAAGACTATATTAAAGATCTAATTCAAAATGTTTAAATGTATCCCTAGTTTCTAATTGAACAGGTTCACCAGGTGATGTTATGAAGAGAAAAATCTAACTTTGGTTAGTAATTCACCTAAGAAATAAGATATTTGAATTATCTTACAACTCATCAATTAGATGGGTTTGGTCAGATAGTGTTAAAATATACGACCTAATGTACAGTATTACAATGTGTAACATAAATCAACAGGAAATAGTCACTAAAAAGTTGTTCACATCCTGTTTTTATTTCTTCAGTAAAGATCAAATACAATTCAGCTAAAATAAGACTCTATATCTTGATTGCAAATGTTAAGGTATTCTTTGTTTTTTGTGGCGTTTTTTTGAGTCTATGTCTTTGGTAGCTGAATGGGAAAGCCATACCATTACAATGTTTGCCAGGTTTTACTGTTAACTCTTGTTTATAGACCTGTTTCCTTTACTACTTATAAGCCTTTTGAGAATAAGGCCCTGATCTTTATCCCATATACCTAGTAATATAAAGACAAGTACTTAGGAAACATTCAGTAAATCATTTGTTAGCTGGTTGAACATTTCTGTCTTAGTTTCCTCAACTAAAGTTGTAAGAAGGGGGTACAACAGTACCTATGACCAAGGTGTTATGCTTATAAAGTGTTCAGAACTTCACAGGGCACGCAGCAGGTACTTATTCAGTACTGCTCCCCTGCACAACTCTGGGAAGTGTTATTCACAGTGCTCCCTGGGGCTGTGCAACTCCAGACCCCACCCTCAAAGCATGAACTTCCATTAGCATCATCATCATTACAACATCATCATTATTATTAGGCTCAAGAATAGAAAGATTTCACTTCATCTAAACTACAGAGAGGGCAGGAAAAGTGTAAACAGGTCCTTCATGATGGAGATTAAGTGCACCTACTTCTTAAAGGGAAAAAGGTGAGAATTTTGAAGAATTTTTGTGCATTTTTCTCTCTCATCATTTAATCCTTGTTTGAGGTCTTCCATGGAAATGAATTATGACTGAATCACACGATGTTAAGCTTGGAGTTTTGTCTGATTCTAACAAACACTGTGAACTAAAACCACTAGAGGCTGATGAAAGTAAGATGATGAATATCCAAGTGAAAATTAAAAAATTTAGTTTTTAAAGAAATTAATATTTTGGCACATAGAATGTCAATTACATCAGATATATCATTGGGTTTTCAAATCATTTTGTGAAAGGATCTTTTTTCTCAAAACTTTAGGAGGACATCCAGTGGGTATCTGTGTGTGTGTGTGTGTGTGTGTGTGTGTGTGTGTGTGTGCACGCGCGCTTAGAGAGCCTGGACCCTATCCTCCCAGCCTTTCTCTTCTCTCTATGGCTTACCAGGGACACTGTGGTTATCTATGGAAACCAATTTGGAACCTCTGATCCAGAGAGAGCAAAACTTCCATCTTCCAGAAGCCCTACCGAGTCACGCAGATAGTTAAGCTATTTGGATTTGTGGATGACTTAGAAATTTTGATGACCAAATCGTTCTTTCAAAAATATTCACATTTGCTAAATACATAAATTTTATTTTAGTAAATTTGAAAATCATAAAAAAAATCAATGAAGAAATTTCTCTTAAAGTTACCACCCAGAATTAATTGCTGTTAATATTTTGATTTATACTTAATATATATATATATATTCATGTAACTTTTTCCATTTTCACAAAATTGGGACTAAATTCCACCTTTTGATTTTTGACCTCTTTTTTTCTAACTTAAAAGACGTATCTTACATATTTTCCTAAGTCACTGAACCTTTTTCTACAACATACTGCTTAGAAAGCTTCATTACATTCTAAGGTTGGCATAGGTCACAATTTATCATATATACATGGAAAGGCAAATCAAGGTTTCAATCTTTTCTCACCCAAACCTACTCTTGTCAAAACTCCTGCTATTCACTATAAGCAAAAAATTGAAACAAAAGAATCTTAAAGTTGCATGAATTTAGAACCATGGAAACTATAAGAGCACAGAAACTGTGCTCTTCATAGCATCAAGTTTGGAATTTGTGCTGCTCAGTCTATTTTGCAATTGAGGATTTTTTTCCAGAAATGAAATTCCTGTAAAACTGCTCTCTGAATCTCTTTAGAAAAAAGAAAATATTCATAGCTTACAGAATTGTGGAAAACACAGCACAAAATGTTTTCTGGGGGTTTTATTGCTTTAAAAAAGTAGGAAGGAAAACTAGGTAATTTTCTTTTATTAAAATATATTTAATACCTATTTAAATGTTTATTTTAAAAAGAGAATCCCAGATTACATTGTACAAATATATGTAACTCACAAATGATCTCCTAAGAGTTATTAAAACACAAAATCTCCAAATGGTTTATTTTAGGACTGGGATTTATTCAGCCCCTTATTTGCTTTCTTCACTGGCGAAACTATGGTTATGTGGACTTTGTTCTTGAATGTCAATTTTAACAGTGTTTCTATCCTTTACTTAGCAAGAATTGGGTCTTCATTAATATTTAATAATAATAATAACATTAAAAATATATTTGCGTTTCTCTTTATTTAATTTTGGGGAGCACAATCAAGTTTTCACTACAAGAGGGAAGTGGTTTAGCTCATTACTTAAGATGACTTTGGAGTCAGGCAGACTTGAGTTCAGAATCTAGTTCCATCTGTTATCAGTTAGATAATCTTCAGTAAGTATTAAATTGTTGTATGGTAATAAACCTTAGTTGAGCTATACATAAAATAGAGATGCTATGACCTTCTTCAAAGCGTGTTGGTGCATGTATGTAACAACTTTAGGGCAATGCTTGGCATCTAGGAAGGGTACTGAAACAAACATAAACCAACAATGCAACAACAATTAACATTAATGTCAAGTGTGTTTTGAAAGAAATTTCAAAGAGGTTTTTTTAACCTGAATTTGGTCCAAAAAGTAGATTAATGTGCCTCATAATCTCTATTTATTAATGTAAAGATTATTATATTTGGCTCATCAAATGAAACATCTATCTTTAGAGAAGAAAGATAGGATTGAATACTGATTCAAAACCATCCATGTCAACACACATGTTAATAGTTGAGGCCAATTAGCTAGAAGCCATCGTGGTCACATCACAAAAACAAAGACTTCTGCTGAAAACAGTGGTGCTATTGAAGTATTCCATCTAAGTGTTACATGTGTTAATATTCTATTTAAATTTGGCCCTTTCTCCTTGTAAAAACAGAAGTTCCTTTTGGACAGGGACCAGGGATAACAATTGGAAGTCTATGAATGCTTTCTATTTTGAGGAACTTCAATTAGGCTTTTGTGGTATTAGTGATGATGGTAATGATACACATGTAGGAACTATTTATTCATCCCCCCACCCTCCACAAACCCCATCAAAGGTTCTTGGTTTATTTAGTTGTGTCCATATACAGATACACATCCACCAATCATATGTGAAAGGAAGGACTTGGTGAGGATAACCAAGGGACCTAAATTCCCTTAGCACCTGAGTTAGGATTTAGAGTGAAGGTCAGATCATGTCATAATTCTCTGGCTCTGATTCAGGTTACTGATGGATCATTCGGTTGTGTGGGGCCACATCTCATAGAACAAATAAATTCTGAAGTAAAGAAACCTCAATTTGAGTTGTATACTTTTCATTTAGTGATTAGGTGATGCTGGATACAGGTAGACAATCTGAACTTTAACCTGAGGTTGATTATAAATGATATAACATAAATTAACATAATGTAATATAATACAATATAACATAATATATAATATCTTCTCTACCTATATGCTTGTGAAATTTAAAGTATCAAAAGTCCTTTGTAACTTGTAAAATAAAGTATTGAACACATTAATTCCTGTGAAAAATGCCTTTGCTTACTAATTATGAAAGAAATAAAACAAATAATTGACGGTGCATAGAGGAAACACCTGAAGCTACAAATTGGTTGAAATGTAATTGTGATTGCCCCCAAATCAGATCAACAGCATTAAATTTCATACAGATAGTTAATTTTTATCAAATGCTCATCTGCTGGGTTAAATTCATTTCAGCTTCCATATTAATGAAACCTGAGTGTTTCTCTAAAGAACAAAAACCATGCTTAGCTGGGAAATAACATGGTATAGTGGAATGAAAATGGGCTAAACAGCAGTCAGAATTCCAACTGTCTCAAGAGCCAAAGAGTTAACATGAATCCACTGGTGGGGAAGGGGCTTGGGGTGTTGATGTGGCACATGCTGAAGAACACAATACCCACCCAGAGGAATACCTATCACTCAACTCCAGATGTGTCTACCATGAAGAGATGTGGACCTAGCGATGCCAGATTTTCTTATTTTCTAAGAGGAGGGAGATACTGAGATATTTTTTGAAATGTCAAAATTATAAAATTTTGGACAAAAGAGTGTTTTTTAAAATATTGTGCTGGAAGCATATATTTTTGCTTACAAACACTTGACATATGTTTATAAACACTTCCCTGAGCTGGGTCCAGTCCACAAAGCTTCAGGTTTTAACCACTGTGCTATAAAATCAGATAGCTCTTACTTCAGTCTTTGCTCCAAACTCACTAACTGAATGGCTTTGGCTAAGAATTTAACTTACTCAACTTCATTTTCCTCTTGCAAAGTGGGAAGAACAATGCCTCTGTTTGTGAGGACTGAAAAAATGGACATGGGTGAAAACAGTATAAGAAATACATAAGAGGTACTCAAAGAATTTAGCTCTTTTTCTGGATAACTTTGAAAAGTAAGTTGTAAAAGTAAGTTTTCTTTTTATTCTTGTTATATTCAGACCATGTCAGATATTCCTGTTATTAAGAGGGTCAAGGCTGTCTCATTTGTTCCTGGAATAAATTGGTTTACTTGAATTATAAAGGAAACTCGATACTACGGATGTCCTCAATTCTTCTAAAGAATAGAGTCAGCATCAAGTCTGAAAAAAAATTTCAGATTGACCCAAGAGAGAGTGCTTCTTTGCAAAATGTCTCCTGAACAAAATACTTTTCTACTATTTCATCAGCTACTCTCTGTCATAAAGATCCTTTCGTTAGAAAAACAGCATTTGAGGACATCAAGAATGTGGTTAGCAGTGGCACCACGTGAACTGAGAACAGATCAATTCCGCTTAGATTACAGTTGACTATACAGCCAAAGATCAAAGCAAGATGTTTCAAAGCAAGAAGATTATACAAAATAAATTTAGACAGTTAATGTTTTCAAGCCCTACAAATGTTAGTGAAAGTGCAGAAAGCAAATAGCCAGGGACTGGCTAGAAATATTAATCTTGTCTCTTTACTACCTTCCAGGGGTCTTGGCTAAGCCATTTAGGTTTGATTTCAAAAACTGTAAATAGAGTGAAAAGAGAAAAATATAAAATAATGCACCACACTTAAAAGAGATTGGACAATGTGTGTAGCTAAACCTGTCCAGATGAGAGCATTCATGTGAACTGGGCATGTTTAAGCATGCATTTAGAGACTGGGCTCTTTTCAATCTATAGAGGAAAAAAACCTGAAGGTCTACAGTGGTAGAAGAATCAATTTCCCTTGTTGCAGGCTGATATTTTCCTCTCTGTTTCAGAGGGTGACACTGAACCCTGTGGAGCCTGGAATGTGGACAATCTAGCTAAGAAGAGAGCGAGATGGCTAAAATGCTCCTTCTATGTAAAATTAACTAGGAGTAAGGGGGTCCTTGTTAATTCGGTTTTTAAAAGCTAGGGTTTATTTTTAATGATTGCTAATGTTTCAGGCATCTAGCTCAAAATACTATAAATTCTAAACTTTGTAGGCACTTTTATTAAATGAAGTGCTTTTAAAATAAAACTAAGTCATAATTCAAATGTTCTCCTTACTACAACAAAGAATCATATATTCTCTGAAATACAAATTCCCCTTTATGGTTAATTAGCAACCACTTAAATTCCTACTTAAGAGATGCAGGAGACAAAGACTAAGCCTGTGGAGTAGGAGGAATTCCTTCCTGGGGTCTAGGTAACCCTAGCAGAGCAGACAACGGAGAAACTCCAGTAATTCCAGAGTTCCTATTTTCACAATCTGAATTATCTAGGAAATTCGTAAGAAGGCAAGTTTGGGATCTATACTATCTTCAAAACACTTAAGTCCCTTTCTCTGTCTCCTCAGTGCCAATTAGCAGAATTACCATCTTGAGAATTCATGTGAATTCAGTGTGTTTATTTTTAATATAAATTGGTTATTGTTATATATAAAATTATTGTCTTGCTATTCTTTTAATAGCTTGCTGGTAGAATGACACAATATCCTAGACTTTACAGACTGGGACTCATTTAAAATATTCTGTCTAGCTCTTTTCATCAGTATAATTGCATCTAAAAAAAACATTTTTTGTTTTGGAAAATATGTTCAAATTAGGTATATCTGACCTATGAAGAGTTTACAGGCCTTAAATATGGGTCAGTAAGGACTAGAGAAGCCATTCATTTTTGGAAGGTACCTCTCTCCAAGAAATGCTGCACAAGAAAGAGCCAGATAAGGCATGTGGGTGAGAAACACTTGCTTGGTTTACATTTTCATCGTGGTTATACTGGGTAGCATTTTCCAAGGAAACATTTCCAGTTTGGATCAGAAGGCAGGTTGACAATATCACCCTCTTTTCTGAAGCACATGCTCACAAGGCTTTTTTAGAGTCATAATGACCTCAGCAAAATTTCCTTCTTGAAAATAATACCAATGAATTGTTTTCTGACCAGACAGTGTCAGCTAAACTTAGCCAGATTTGGTTTTCCATCTATATTTTAACTGCAGTTGACTCTAGAATTTCAAGCAGTGCAGTGAGTGATCTTGATTTAGATGCCAAACAAAGACAGGGAACAAAGACTTTTTCCTCTTACTTAAATTTCAATGTATCAGCAGGTCAGGCACCTATAGAGATGGCTGTTCCCAATGATTTCAAGATATTTCTTTGTATTTGCCAAGCATACCCCTTCTCCTCCAGGTCACTCTTCTTATATTTGATTTCAAAACTTCCATGAAAGCAAGATTTTTCCTCAATTCATCTTCTGAGTAAGGTTATTGTCTCCATTACTGTTTCAGCCTCATTTTTGGATATAGATATGAAGGAATGATTTATTTATGATTAGAGAATTTAGTAAAGTGGATTTCTAGAATAGCAAAATAGCTTTGAGTGTGTATCATATAATTTGATGCTAATAATAATTAAATTACTAATTTATTTTAATAAGTTATAGTGAATCCAAAGGTATTCCCTTGTCTCATTATTTCTGACTTGCAATTCAGTTTTGAAAGGGAATAAATGAAGCCACAGAAATATTCACAGCCTTTCTTATTTATGTCATAGTATGTAGTGAACAATTTTTAACGATGGATTTTTTTAAATATTGTGATTTGTCATTTAAGAATTTGGCTTTCCTTTATGAACATCCTAAAATCCTGAGAATATCACATATATGAATACAATCATTTTGTTTTCACAGCCAAAGTACAAGAATGAGAGTCACAGTCTGAAGACCTGCTAGAAAACAGAGGTCCTTCAGGGGAGCACCCATTTATTCGTTCAGTCAACCACTGTTTATTGAGCACATATGTCGTGCCAAGGCTTTCGTTATTAATTGACAGTTTCATTTTCTGCCCTCACAGAGTTTACAATCTAGTGAAGGGCAGGGAAGATCAAGTGAGCAAATAAATAGCTCTATAATTACAACTTTGATAAATGCTACAAAGGAAACAGAGGGTACGAAGAGTAATAGTGGAGATATACTTAAGGAAACCTCTTCAAGGAGTTATATTTAAAGCTCAAACTTAAAGTATAAGAAGAATCCAACCATTCATATTTTAAAAAGGGAAGAGTCAGATGACTGGGCTTTCATTTAAAAACTATATACCAGTTTAAGAAACATACAGATGCCAAAAATATATCTTAGTTTAGTCTGAGAAGTCATGTGACAGCTAAGGTATGTTGTTTAAATGTTTTTATGAAGAATTTAAGTTGGTCACTGAGGTTAAGACTACAGGATGCCACTGCTATACTGAGGAAGAATAACATGAATCTGGAAGAGATTTGTTTTTGTTTTTTTAATTGCCGCTCATGCATGCGCCTGGTGAAATTCCTAGCAATTCAAACAGGGATTTCACTGACTTGAGCTTAAAACTCATTCATTATCAGCAGACAAGAGATGACCGAGGTTAATTTAATATCCACTGTGAGATGCAGTGGCAGGTCAGAATAACAGATCTCCTATTTCCTGAAAATCATGCTTGACTCGCAGCTACTGAAAATCAAGCAGGAGCTGCCTGTATTTAAAAGCAAAATGTGAAGACCCCAAAGTGGGGGAAAATATCTTGAGTCATCAAGAAAAATGCACACAGAGATTAAAAATTTACTAGAGACATATTTCATTGACATGGAAAGATGGCCACCTTATATAAAATAAAAAAACTATAAAACAATGCTTAGAGTATGGTCCCATTTATGAAATGGTGTATCTGAGTGTGTTTATACTGGCAGATAGAAAAAAATCTAGAAGGAAATATTTCAAAGTACTAACAGTAATTATTTCTTGGTAGGCTTATGGGGGATTTTCTTATACATTTCTGCTTTATCCTTTCTTTTCCAACAATTTGGATATATGTTTCAAATGTAAAATAAGAGAGCCTTTAAAAGAAAATTTAATTGTATTGGTGAATATTGATTTAAAGCAGAATGCCTTTAATATGACAGATGTCACTTGTACTGCAAGCTAATTAATTATAAAGGATACTTCACAAATGTGAAATGATAGTTCAGATGGCATGATTTACTCTTTGGCCAGTGCTGAATTACCAAACAGTTGGACAAAGTACGTGCCTACAGTGTTAGCAAAGAAAGGGAGACATCAAAAAACTACAATATTTTGGAGAAAAGTATTTGATTTTTGATACTTCAGAAAAGTATAAAAGTATTTGTCCAGGAAATATCAGAAAGTTGTTAAACTGATGTACACTTATTTATGAGTTAATATCATTTTAATTTTTAAGAACATGTAGGTAGAGAGATGCTTAGGACATACAGGTAGGAGGTATGGGCTAAGTTTCTTCAAGGTCCAGGACCTATAGAAATTAATTTGGTCCTAAGCACAGGAAAAAAAACTGTGCTACCTCCCAACTTTATGTCATTAAAAATAAAAATAATACTTAGGTATAAAATAAGTGCAGATCAGTCCAACAAAGTTCCAAGTTTTCCCCAAATGCTTCATGCTTTTATGAAATATCATGAATCCCAGATTTTCTCCAAAATAATTTTTGTGTCTACCTTGTTTTTGGCTGATAACTGAAGAATGAATTTAATCTATGTGGCAATCCAATATGATCAAAGAACAAATCATATCCAAATAAATGTCCAAATAAAAATGAACTACATTTAATGCAGAGTTTACTATATTTGATATTTTAAAATTCAAATCGGCAAGATAATTTGCTAAATTTTCTAATACGGCAGATTTGAGCTCATGTGAGTTGGAATTAGGGCCCAACTAGGCTATTTACCAAACCCAAACTTGAACAAGTCTAATCTCCCGAGCCTCTTTCCACTAATGTAAAATAATTATGATGACACAAGCTTTACTGGCATGACAGAATTTTGGGGAATATAAGATGACAAATAAAGAATGTAAAATGACTTTAAGAACTACAAAAGATTATATTAAGATAAGGTGTAATGATGGTGCTAATTACAACTATATTGTTTTCGTCATTAACTATTGCACATGTGTATAGCTTATATACCCCCCACAAGGAAATTCTACGTTCCTAGATATGCGAATTGTGCTAGTCATATAAGAGCTCTACAAATAGTTGTTTTTCAACTGATTAATTCATCATGTCTGAAAACACATTTTCACTTGGTAAAATAACATTTGGGATGTGCAAACAGGGGGAACTGTAACTGACTTCTCAGAGTAACACCCAAGTATACATCTAGTTTATTTCAGTAAAAAACAATTGAGTAATTTATGTTAAAACTTCCAAGATAAATTTTGTTTTCTTTTTGGTTCCAACTATGGAAAACAAAGCATTAATCTTTTTATGAAACCATGAAAAATGTAGAAAACAGTTTTGACTCTCCAGCTATTTTCTAAGTTCCCCTGATGGAGACTTGAAGCATGTATATAAGACTGAAATATGTTCTGAAGTCACCTGAAGAAATAAGGAACATCCTATCACAAAGTGAGAAATTAGATAATATGTGTTTTATCCCAATTAAAACAAGTTTTACAAAAGTTTAAATGCCAGTGAAAATGTTTAATATTGCAATAAGAATGGCATTTTCAAGATAGTATTTGAGAAAAAGGTAATTAATTAATTTGCTTGTTGTTAAATAGCACATTTAAATAATCAAATGTATGTATCTTCCATATATTTTGTTTTTTCTGACATCAAATTGATGGCTCTTGAACTATTGATATTTTGTATCTAGACCCCACTAAACCCCGTTTCATTTTTTAAAATTATCCATACAAAGGGAAAAATGTTAATACGGCTGTTAGGCACCACATTCCATAAAGTTGCTGAGAAAGGAGTCTTATGAAGAGGACAATGTTCAGGTCCCTGCATCCTGACAAGATAACATACACGTTTCTCCAAGCATACGGTCAATTGATTTCTTTAAAAATATTCAGATTCTGTAATTTAGAAGCCCATTACAACATGGAGTCTTACTGTTGCAGGTCTAGCAGTACCTGATGTTAAACAACTAAAGCACACTCTTAAATGGACAATTTACTCTAGAAAAAGCCAGTAAAGTTCTTGAGAAAGAATTTAGCCTGTTCAAAATAAATGCATGTCTATGGCATACTTTTGGAGGTTTTGAAGAAGGATGCACTGCCTTATCTGGTTATCCAGTTGACAGTTCAAATTTCCTATCAGGAAGTTTTACATTGTGTATTTCTAATCTTCATTCTTTCTAATGAAGTTGAAGCCCAGTGACCATATTTTAGGCTCCAAAAAATGTCAGTAAGCAATGTCCAGCTCTTTGTTTCACTTCTCCCAATAAAATAATCCTAATTTCCTTATCCTTTCTTAGAGGGTTCAACTTGTAGTCCTTTAAAAACAGTTCACTTTTCTGTGACCCCTCAGCAAAGGTCATATAATCGTCTCAAGTTGTAGGATCAAAAACTAGACCCTTATTTCCATCAGGGTCTGACCACACAGCTGAAACTCACTGCTGAGAGTCAGTTCTATGTCCATGACTCAGAGTGATTTGCCTCTGCTCAAACTGTACCAACTTCACCTATAAAACCACATCCCAATGAAAACTCGAAACAAAGGAAATAAAACAAAGCCCAAGGTAACTGTTTTCAGTGCATGAAATACAATGCAACTGCAACTACAACATGTCTTAATTTTTTAAAGCTTACTGAAATTTTAATTTTTGCCAGTCAAAAGTTATCATTAACGATTCAGGATGTAGAGTGTTATAAAATTTTTGTTATGACATACAAGCCCAGTACCCCTTTCCCTGCTCTACTTTATGTAGTTGTGATAATAAGGCCTATGGTAGCATGACTTGATGGAGCTGTGAATCTATATAATATATGACATGCCATGAGCACATTAAATCCATTCTTCCTATTAAGTTACTGAAGAGCCTTCCCATATATAAACCAAACCGGACATTTATTCTCGGAGAAGTTAAACTATAAACCTGATTCAAATACATGTAAAGATTGTAAATGAAGGGGAGCAGTGTGTAAAATAAAATGCAGGATTAGAACAAACGTTTTTTTTTACATTTAAAAAATGTTTGCCCTGACAATGACATTGTTAGAGAAGAGAGAGATGGATAAAAAATAGTCCATATGATAAATGTAATGTTACTAACACAGTTTTACCTGCAAGGATTTTTCTGGCTTTAATTCAATGAAATTTCTATTATCCTGGGTGGTAATGGAGCCCTGTACCCTACTCATCTCAGGCGTCCTTAGTATCCTGAGTTGCCTTAAAGCTGTGACATAATAAAAGGTCAAGCAGATCACACTAAGCATTTGTAAACTACAATAGCCCCCCATTTTGCCTGCAAGCCACACATTCTCACCCTAAGCTTTGCTCACTCTCTTGTTTCATTTCATTGTATAAGCAGGTTAATTTGGAGATGGCTAAGGTACTTGGGAACACCTAGATTTTCAAAACAGTCCCACTTTCCTACTTAACCACCTAAAGAAGTAGACCCATAACACAACATTTGAGGGAACTGTAAAATGGTGTCTGGATACTGAAGGAATAAGCAGCACTATTAAAAAAATGAATGCATTTCACCTTCCAACTCATCTGTGCTTCCTGGGACACAGGTACAAACATGAAACGCTTGGGGTAGAATTTCAAGAAAACTGATTTGTTTCAACATTCATTTGGCAAGATGCTAGACACAAAATAATACCACAAGCCACCTCCCTTTCCTATCATTGTAAATTCAGGGCTCTCAAATCACCCCCCACAAACCCAATTAAAAATAAAGAAAAGAGGCAGGCTATGAATTCACATCCAGTGCTATGATACAGATTGTCCTAATTGGTCACAATGAAACTAAGGGACAATAACAAGAATAAATCTTGCATTAATCCAAATGAAGCCAATGAATAATAATACAAACCAGAAGCACAGTTTCAAAAATATGCAATTACCTCCAAGCATGCAAGGTCATTTGTAACCCATAAAAATGATTGCAAAGCACACTCTGCATATAAATATGTTTCATAAATGCTAAGTAACGTGTATGTATCATATGCATATCCATAGGGTATCCATTTGTATGTTCACAATCAAATCTATGTACTAAAAATGAAACTCTATCTGGCAAATGGTTTCTCAGCAAGAGTACATTGGAATATGAAATAAAATGCTAAATTCTGGGGCTACCTTTTCTTAGCAATGAGGGAAATAAGCAAAATCACCTTATAATTAGGCCGGAAAGCTTAGGAAGCACCAAATGTGTTTTTGAGGAAGGCCCAACCCTGTATGTGAGAGCCGCAAATTAAATGATTCCCTTCAATAACATCCATTTCTTGTCAGCTCTTTTTCCACCCCCTGATTCTGTTGCTAAGCTTGGAAGGAAAGGAACCAAGTGGCTCAGTCTGCATTCTGAGCCAGTTCAGGATAAAATCACAACACCATTTTTTTTTTTTTTTTAACACAAGCAGATGCCTTCTTACTTCTCTCTTCCTGGCAACCTTCCTCTCTCCCATCCCCATCACTGTCTCCACATCTTCCTCTCCTTCTCTGAGGGAGTCATTGTTCAAGTGCAGGCCACAAATGTATACACAGGTCATTTAATAGCCAGCTAAACCAAGAAGATAACCCCGCTCTCTGCTACTTACCATGCTGAGACGCGGAGAAGCTGTTGAAAGGAGGGAGAGATGCAAACTGAATCCATTTTCCTTGTGACCGAGTCGGATGCAGCCTCCGAACCCAACATCAGCAGCGGCTGCTGGGATTTTTTTCCTTCACTCTCTGGTTGGCGACGGTGCGAATAGGAACCACCCTTCCAGTCTCACTAGAGTATCAGCAGTCGAGGCGGCAGAAGCAGCAGCATCACCACAAGGCCTCCTCCCTCTCGGAGGATGGGGTGAGCTCAGAAGCAGCCAGGAACTTGCAGCAGATACCTCCTCTGGCTCCTCCTCTCCTGCCCCCTCCTCCAAAGCCCCACCCCTGCTGCGGTAGAGGCTGCCAGCCCTGGCTGCTGCTGGTTGTCATGGCAACGACCAATGGTAAGCCACCAGACTAAGAGGGAGGCGAGATGGGTGAAAGGAGCTGCAGGGGTTGGAGGGGAGTGAATTTGCGCTGCTGCTCTCTGGGATGCTCTTGGTCTCTCCTACCCTGGACTCCAGGTCTTTAAAAATGGGGTAAGGGTGTATAGCCATGGGAAGAGAATATTTCAATTTTATTGAAGTCTAGACTGAATCATACAAAACAGCTTAGTTATTTTTTCATTTTCTATGGTTTTCCAATAAAATGTATTAAATTTGCAATCAGAAAAAATAACAAATATGGAGAAAGTTATATAATGTAATAGGAGATTATTATCACTCCAAATATGTTTGTTCTTTATAGCATCTTTTACTCAAAGCCACTCAAGGTTGTTAACAAGGAAAATGGGTGGCTGGAC
The DNA here is from genome assembly GCF_039906515.1 of Pseudorca crassidens. Classification (NCBI taxonomy): domain Eukaryota; kingdom Metazoa; phylum Chordata; class Mammalia; order Artiodactyla; family Delphinidae; genus Pseudorca; species Pseudorca crassidens. The sequence continues at coordinate 124,107,903 of NC_090298.1, forward strand.
TTTGCAATTAAAAAAGAGTCTGTTTGATTCCTTGGCACTACTCTGCTTGTTCTTCTCAGGTGAGTCATTGTTTTTCCAGCTCCCCCTCTGAAGAGGATCTGGAGTTGTTTGGCACTCCCCTGTGGAAAAGGAAGTTGGAACAGAGGAATCAGAAATTCCTTGAGCAACCACGGCTGTCAGTTGGTGGATAGTTTCAAACCTTTTTAGTGTCAGACTCCTGGAGTGTTCAATATCCTGCAGGAAATTCCATGATATTTCAAGGATGCCCTTTTGGAGGTCCCAAGCTAGCTGGTGGTCTGGGTGGTGAGTAGGAAAAAAAGGATGTGAAATCAGCAGTGCTGAGTTCTAGATGAATTGTTTCTAACTATACATTATAAATGACACTAGTATTTATCTCAGGCAGTAGTTGTAAAGATTGAATGAGATAATGCACTAAAAGCACTTCGCATGTAGTAAGCATATAATAAATGTTTACTCTTATTGCTATTATTAGTAGTGGTGGTAGTACATTGTAGCCACTTCTTGATCCAAGGGATTGAAGGAATAGAGTGGCAATTTCAGACACGGGAAAAAATTAAGGTGAGAAAACACTTAATACATGATAGCTGTGATGATGATGATGATGAAGAAGAAGATGATGGTGACAATGATGATGATGACAAAAACAGCGAGGCCCTAAGAGATTAAAAGTTCTCTAAAATGTGACAATTAAGGACGTTGTAAGCCTTAAAGGAGTTAAATAAATTTCCCAAATCCACATGGCTAATACATGGCAGAGCCAGAATTAAAACTCTGATGCTTCTAACACTAGCATTTGCTCTCCTAACCATTACATTTTCTGCTACTCCTCCATGGAATGGAGATACTCTTGTTCTTAATCCATAGGGTTATTTACAGATTCAAATAGGATTAGTACAAATTTCAGAGTCAGACAGCCTGGGCTCGACTGACTTTAGATATGATTTGGGACATGTTAATTAACTTTCCTGAACCTATGTTTCTTCATCTGTGAAATGGAAATAATTGTAGAACCTCATCGTGAGAATCAAATAGGATGATGCATGTAGAGCATGAGCACAATGTCTAGCACAAAGTGCTAGCTAAGATTCTTTGTTACTCATTCTCAAGTAATTAATTTTAAAATGTGAGAGGACATTTTCCTGCTTGGGTTCACACTTAATGTCAGGGCCTTATTCTAGCAAAACTGATTTGAGGGCAATTAGGTGGTTGAGGAAAGGGTTGCAACTCATCCTCCACACTTGGCATTGCCTCCGGGTCCTCTCCAGGGGAGAGCCTGCATCCTGCTCTGTGCAGCTAGGGGCCCCTCCCTCCCCCAGAACCTAGACAGTCAGTCTACACACACTTGCACGTCAGCAGCACGTGAGTGTAGCTGTGTAGCATAAAGGAATGCGTTGTGATAGTCTAGCTTTTGTATTCTCTGTATTTCATCTTCTGCTGTCTCCACAAAAATGGTCATGTAAAGTAAGCAGAGATGAAAGCTGCAGGTGGTGGAAACTCAGACGTGCTTAGGTGATGGAATCCTCTCCACCAGCCTTGTGAGGAAGCCTTTTATCTTGAGCACCAAGAGCTGATTTTGTTGGGGTGAGTGATTCTAGTTTTCTCTCCTCCTATCAACACAGAGGCAATAGGAAGGGAAAAGTGTTTAGTGTTCCCTATTTAAACAATTCCCTAATTTAACCATTCAAATAGTACTCTTCCTTTTTTTTTTTTTTTTTGTGGCTATATCCATGCAGCACTGTTACCGTTATTTAATAATATTTTCCTTTAGATATTTAATTGTGTGGTATTTATTTTTATTTACTTTAATTATTTGTTATTTATTTACTTTAAAAGGAAATTTGTCTCTGGCTTTGGCAAAACATTAATAAAATTAGGCATGGTAAACAGAATGTTCCCAGAGAAAGCAACTTAATGTAAAACAATATATATATGTATTTTTTTTAGTTAAACAAAGACTTCAACTTCACTTGTAATAATTCTTAGTTAAAAAAAAGAAAATTTAAAATTTCATTCCTTCTCTCCATTGCCATTTCCTGTTACTGTGCTCTATGTTTCCATGGTATCTATTATCTTTTAATATACTATGCTACTTATTTATACTTTAAAATTTTTGTCTGTTTCTCCCCACTAGAATGTTAGCTATGAAAGGGTAGAGACATTTGTTTGTTTGTTTATTTGTGAACAGTACCTGACCCATATTAGATGCTCAATAAATATTTGTTGAATGAACAAACCAGTAAATAAATGAAATATCAAACAACTTCTGCATTGAATCATGGCTAAATAAGTTATTATTATAATATTATTTTTCCAGTTATCTATTTCTGATATTTCTAAAAATTAGAAAGAAATTATAATAATTATCTTTTCAGCATACATGCATATTAGCATGTGTATCTATTACATAGTTATTAAAATGGAAATGTTTGCCCATACATATTCAGAGTCACCTAGTATACTGCTGGTAGTCTTTGGGAAACACTGATTTTGTTTCAAGAGCATCTTCTCCATATGTTAGCATCTACTAACTGTGGCCAGACTGTCTACCCCTCCTGAGATCTCTCCAACTTTGACTTCTGAATTCTACGAGATGTCTGAAAAAGTACAGGGTGTGTGTGAGTCTTGGCTCCAAAAGCAGCATTAAATTTTCAGGAGGAACCACAGCATAATGGGAGGAAGCTGCAAAGTGTGGGCTCTGGAGACAGACTACCTGGATTGAGTCCCCACTTCACCACTTTTTTTTTTTTCTGAATGACCTTGGGCAAGTGCTTAATTTCTCTGTACCCCAGTTTCTTTTGAAGATCAAAGTTCATGTGTGCAAAGAGTCAAGAAGCATTTGGCATGTAATAAATAAGTAATGTTAGCTAATATTATTATTAACATAATTCTTAATAACCATGGTTATGCATAGCACATTTTTCTAGGTGTTTACGGAATACTCAGATCACGCCAAGCTATTCTAAGAACTTGCTGTTACGACCGCAGACCAGCTACCAGCAGACTATGAGGAATTCTGGAAATGTTTACCTCAGAGATAGGCCAATGTCCTTATTTCCCCCCCAAAAGGGACAAAAAGCTAAGGGTCACAGAAGTGACTGTTGTTTATTCCCTGTCTATTCTGTAAGAGGTTATTAACATATTGTCTATGTACAGAAAACATTAAATGTAAGTAGCCAGGATCTTCTTGAGGTCATTAAGGATAAGGATATCATTCTGACCTCACTGCATGTCCTTTATCAATACTACCAGGAAGCAAGTATATTGGAACTCTCCCATGAACTCTACAGTCCTATGGCCAACCATCTTATGGATGACTCTACTTAGCAGGTAGACACTTCTGCCTTTGCTCACCCTGTATCCTCTGCAAGTCCCTTCCCTGCCCTAATTCTTCAGCCTTCAAGATTTATCCATCACCTCCTTCAAGGACTCTTCACTGATACCAGGATTAGCATGAGATTAGCATTAGAAATGAGATTCCCATTGTCGTTGTCCCTTGTCACATCTTTATTACTATGCTCATGATGTTGAACGGTAAATATTTTTTTGTCTTTCACTCCTATTTGATTGTAAGAACATTGAGGTCAGCAGTACCATTCATTCATTTGTTTACTGATACATTAATGCTGTATTAGGTACCAGGGACACAGCTGTGCATAAGATAATGTGAACACTCTTTTCAAAAAAAAGTTTATAATCTAAAATGAAAGAGACACTACAAAATTTCTTAAAATAAATGATGAGGGCTATAACAGAGAACTACAGGAAGCTCTGAGAGCATATAAAGAGAGAACATAACTGAGTTTGAGAGCCTAGGAAGACATTCTTGGAGGAATTGTGGAGTAGGGTGCGGGCAGATGGCTTCAGACAAAGAGAGGGAAATGTATGCTGGTCCGAGGTGTGGAAAACAGGCACGTTATTCAGTTTTTGTTTCATGCTAGTACCTAGCACAGTACCTGTGCACATCATGTGCCACATATGTGTTTGTTGAAAGAATCAGCCTCCTTTCCCCCCTAACACATAGACACACAGTTCTTTCCTCTAGGTTTTCCTTCTGTTAATTTATTTGAGGGATTAGAGTTTGTCAGTAGCTAAGGAGCTGACAGGCTATGTGGGATGAGAAAGCATGAAGAGAGGCCAAAGGATTCATTGTTGTTCCCACAGTAGAAAAAGAGGTGTAATGCTATCAGTGACCACTGCTCCATTGCAGATTTATTAATAAGGTTTACTCGATAAGACAACCTTTGCTCTGATGTTGAAATGAGAAGCAGTTTTTTCCTTTCTGGTTCTGGGCAGCTGTTATTACCCAAAGGCAGACAACACATGTGCTTAGGTTACCAGAAAATCAGGGACATCAAAGAAATGGGAAAAGTTCCATTTCAATGAATTTTTCCAAAATTTTGTAATCAGAAAATCTATAAATAATTGGGAGATTGGGATTGACATATACACACTGCTATATATAAAATAGATAACTAATAAGAACCTGCTGTATAGCACAGGGAACTCTACTCAATATTCTGTAATGGCCTATATGGGAAAAGAATCTAAAAAGAAAAGAGTGGATACATGTTATGTATAACTGATTCACTTTGCAGTACACCTGAAACTAACACAACATTGTAAATCAACTATACTCCAATAAAAACTTTTTAAAAAAGAAAATTTGCAAATAAGTTAGTTTAATTTCAGTATATGTAGAAGTTTTATTTTAATTTTTGTATAATTTTTACTATGGAAGGCACCATAATTGTCAGAATTTTTACAGTGCTCAGGAATGTCATTACTCCCAGCACTAAGAGGAGAGAACGTGAATCAGGTAGTATGATAAGCGTGTGCATCCCACAGTGAACAAAACAGACTTAGTTCCTGTCCTAGCTGAGCTTAGAGTCTAGTGGACGGGGCAGCCAAAGAATAAGAAAACCAACCACTAAAACAATAGCACATTTTCACAAGTGCCATGAAGCAATGAACAACTGAGGGGAAGATGAGGACCAGAGATGGAGAGGAATGACTCACTGTGGGGTGACATTTAAGTTGAGAAATGAAGTATGGAGTATGCCAGCCCTGTAAGAGCTAAGAAAAGAGAGTTTCCAACGGAGATGAGCTCTGAGGAGAGGAAAAGCAAGGGAGGAGAAATATCTTTGAAGGCCAGTGTAGCTGGATACGGTGACCATGGGGGAAAGGGCCATGAGGGGAAGTTGGGAAGGTGGGTGGGAACCAAAATATGCAGCACCTTGTAGCCCACTGTCAGGCAACTGGAGTTTTTCTTAAATACAATGAAGAGTCATGAAGAATTTAAACTTCGTTTGAAGCATTGTGGGAAATGAAGTTTTGAAGGGCAAAAGTGGATGAAGTTAGGATGCAGTGGTCACCTAGGCTGGAGATGAGAGTGGCTAGAATTAGGGTGGTGGCAGTGGATAGGGAGAAAATTGGACTATCTCAAATGAATATATATTAGAGGTGGCATTGTGAGGACTTGCTGATGCATTGAAAGCTGGGGCTGAGGAAGGGGTAAATATCAAGGATCACTTTTTAATTTTTTAATTTTTTTAAGGATTACTTCTAAGTAGACAACTAACTCTTCCATTTTGAAGAAATGGAAGAGGTTTGGTTTTTACCTTCTGTGGTGAGGAAAGGCCTCAGGGCTCTGGCTCTGAAAAAGTGTGGGGAAACTCGAAAGGGTTCTAAGTGCCCAACTTTCGGGGGGGTCCCTCCTCCCTCCCTCCCCAGGCCTAGTGCCCTTGAGAATTAGGCATTGATGACCAGTTGGTGCGCTGGGCAAATCATCACTGAGCTTAGGCAACCGCAGTGGAAGTAGCTTGGCTGGGAAGGGATAGATGAGGCCTGGGAGAACCCCATGATTTTGACTCAGAAAATCCCCAAGCTTTGAGAAGTGGATTTCCAACAAGAAATGGCCTTTCTCTATGCTGAGCCTCCTAAACATTCTAAACCATATTCTCTTCCACAACGAGTTTGACTTCTTCCTGGGTTACAGTCCTGATTCAGCCACCTTCTAATCATAAGACCTGGAAACCTTATCTTCTCTTAGCTCCATTGCTTCATCTATGAAGCCTGGGTGAAAACTGCCTTTGCTTACTGAATGGAGGTTTAAATAAATCATGTTAGTAAAAATCTTAGTCCATGCCTGGCATGTGGAAGGATCTCTATGAGTTCCAGCTGTTCTATTATATTGTCTCCTCCTCCATATCTGAACCTTTCTTATTAAAGCCACTAAAGCCTCAATCTTTTCCTTCCAGCCCCTAAATTTTTGGACAACTTCCCTAGTACTTCCCACCTCAAGACCCCCATATTATTCCTTTGATCCCTCAATGGCTGAGTACTTATTTTCCTCTGACAGGGCAGGTACAAAGGAACTGAAAGGAGAAAAGCGTTGTCTAAAAGTGGAATTTACAGATTTCATGGTCTGTCTCACATATTTATGAGCCAACTTTCTTTAAATATTTACATCCTGCATTTACATTTTATTACTATTTGATTTGTTTCTTATAGCTGATCTGAAGTGTGAAATTGGAAGCCTGGAGCTTGCTAAGACTTTCATGCTAGAGAAATGCACAATGAAGAAATTGGAGTTTCATGGGTTTTTTCCTCCCCTACCAAGGACAAGAGCATTCTGCAAGGAAATCTTTGAGATCTCTTGCATCTGTCCACTGCCTCCCCCAGGTATTCTTAACGTGTTCCCGGCTCTCGCTCATGCTTCAAGGGTCTTTCCCGAGGAGTCAGAGACTACCGCCGGGGACCAAGTAGGTTTGATTCTGAATGTGGATAACGGAGGGAAGGCAGGACCAAACCCAGAGAGGGGAGTTAAATTTCAGGAAAGCAGCTTTCCTCTTTTTAACTCTATTAAACCTCTTTTCTTTTTCCCTAAGTCCAAATTCCTTCTCTTTTCTCAGCATCTATTTCTTCTTCTAAGAAATTTGTCAATTCTTAACAAAATCCCAATCCATCTCTCAAGTAAATCTGTAAACTCTTAACTCTTGTTGAAGTATAATTTTCAAAATGGTAAAATCATGACACTTAGGCAAATGCAAAATGTACACATTAGTGACTTTACTCATTTATTATTTATTTATTAAATCAGAGGTCCTGTAATATGTTAAAACTGGTCCAAAGCGCATTTGAGAAGCTAAATATTCATAGGAAATAGAAAAATGAAAGGAAAAGAGTGGTTTTTCTTATGCAGTCAACTCGAGCTTCAAGCCTTGAGATGCACATTTTATGCACAGTATTGATCTTTATGACCCTGAATAAACTAAACTAGTGATTGATCTTTTGTCAGTCATAATAGCCAGCTCTTGTATCCCCTGATTCAAGAGACGGAATGAATATTAATCTCTTCTCTTGTTCCTGGGAGAGACCTCATCACAGGATGATAAGGGTACAATGGTCTGATACTGAAGTTGGAGAAATGGAATTTCATATCCTTTCTCCTAACCTTTCTTTGTTTTGCCAGATAATTTTTTAACCTCATCCACTGACTCACAACATGCCCAAAGTTAAATCTGGGGTGTTCTCATTTCATGCAATGTCTTTGTCTCTCACAATATCCTCCCATTTTACAACTCTATTTACGGCAAAGAGATAAGTAACTGAAAATAAAGAACAAAAAAGAAGAATGGATGAGAACAATGCTTTCAGGTAGAATGTGGTACAGGTGCTTGAACCAGTCTTGACTCATCTGTGTGGAAACTGAAAGATTCCCCCTACTCAACACTTTCACACACTGGGGCCCAAGTATTCCTGCCTGAACAACCCATTTGAAAGAAGGCAGAGAGAATTGTTCTCACCTCACTAAAAAAGCTTTGCATAAAGGGAAAGAGCTTTCTCCTTCCCTAAAGGGTAGAGGTGAGAGTGAATTTTTCCTCACCTTGAAAGGTGCTAAGCCTTCCTGCCTGACAAGGATCCAGGGCATCGGTGGGCAGGGTCAACCACTGTGGGTGGAGGAGAAGAGGGCTGTGCAGGATTGTAGAAGCTCAGCAGACCATGTGTGCAGGGCACCTGGAAGCAAAACGGTTCTACATGTTTACGGGCTCTGATGAAGGCCTGGTCCTGAGAAGCAAAGACCAGAGGCTGCGGCACGGATTATTGAGCTCATATAATAATCCCCTTGGGGTCTTTTAGAGAGCTATTGAAGCAGAGGACGTGGAGGGCAGAAGGGAGTATTTGGCAGGAATGTGACTTTTCAGGGTGAATAGGTCAGGGCTCATTCATTCACCCAGGCAAATCAGGGGTCACGATATATTGGTTATACAACAAATAGTTTTAGGTTCCTCCTCCAATCTCTCATATCTTCTTTTCAGTTGGATAAACTGAGAGTGAGCTACAGAAATGCAGTGCAGCCTAATGCTACAACCCTATCATCTGTCTAACTTTTCGTGCGTCACTGTCTCCACATTGGAGTATAGTAGGACAGCGGTAGAAAATACAGACACTTTTATTTGTACAGTTTGCTCATGCCCCAATCTCCTGTTAATCGCACTGTTTGTCTTCATAAAAGAGAGCTTCTTGAAGTCATGAGAAGAGAGGAAATTTTGTTTCACAAGTTTCCCTTGATTGATCTGGAGTGTCTGGCAGAGGACTTCCTAGCCTGGAGTCAGTATGAGAAATCCAGCCCGGGGAAAGGACTTCATGCCCCTCCTTTTCAATAGAACTGTAAAGTCTGTGGACACTACTTCTTTAGTGTCCCCTTCAAATGAAAGCTCCTCTTAGAAAGCTTAACACCATGTAGCCACAGTTCCCTACAGAGTTATTATAGCTGTGCTTCTGGGCAATGCAGAGAGTCAATGAATTTTACACCACAGAGGTCTCCTTAGGGGTCACTTACATCATCCCAACACCAGGCAAATTTAGATTTTATGTTATAATAAGGAAAACTGGGCCAAGGACTTATCCAGAGTTTTGGGTGTTTTGCCTTCGATATGAGAACAGAGTATCAGTGGTAGAATTCAAGACTGTACTGTTATTAGATCATCCTCTTAACTCCTGAAAGGCGTGATATGTAAGAATGCCATGAGTGGTGAATTTAACCCCTCCTGATATGTAAGAATGCCATGAGTGGTGAATTTAGCCTCAGGCTACTCTATTGTCCTAGGTGAGGCTTTAAAAGTCATTACATCAGGAGCAAATTAACACTAAGAAAAATGTCCATTCTTTCTATACCTCCAAACAGCTCAATTTCCAAGCCTTCTTTATTTTATCTTTAGTCACTGAACTGAAGACCCAGACAGGAGGAATAGGTCACATTGCTTCATGATTATGTCCCCTAGATTCCCAGCCTCTGTAACCAGGAACAATTTTTATTTATTTATTTATTTATTTTTATTTATTTATTTGTCTGCACCACGCAGCATGTGGGATCTTAGTTCCCCCAACCAGAGATTGAACCCGTGTCCCCAGCAGTGGAAGCACGGAGTCTTAACCACTGGACCACCAGGGAAGTCCCAGGAACAATTTTTAAATATAAGAGCAAAAGGAGATGTGGCGTATTGTGCTTCGTGCAAATTCCTCTGTAATTTTTAAGATTTGTTTGCTCTTCATAACTGAGAGAAGATCTTCATTCTTTTTTTTTGATACAGTGGAATGACTAATGACTATCTGATTTTAATACATAATTAATAGGATTAAAAAACTTACAGTGAATCAGAGGTGATGGAGCTCCTAATATTTCCTCCATTTTTCCAACCATTTCTATTTTGGCTCTAATACACAACAGCATGAGGATGTCAAAGAGGAAGAACAAAGTGCTTTGAATCATGCAATGTCCTAATTTTCCAGAATTTTCTGGAAACTGTCCTAGGTCTGACTTTATGTGGAGATCTGTATGGAGATATTACAGAACAAGGGTAGGTTTATTTCGCATACCTTCCCTGAAGGAAGAGTCATCATGTCCCAGACCTCAGTATGAGATATCAAGCCCAGAAAGGACATTTATGCCTTATTGTGGCTTCTGTGACCTAAATTAGATTAAGTCAAAGTCCTGGTCTCTTATAGGTCATAATGACAATCTTTTCTATCTCTTGAACCAAAGCTTGTAAGAGATATTAAACTTAGTTTTTGAGCCTCAGTTTCTCAGATCAACCTAGGTAAGGCTCTATAAATAGGATTTTACAAGCAGATGGTATGAGACAAAGGAAAAGGAGCTTCTTTGGCTGCTAACATCTCCTGGGCTTTCCAGATTTCTTTAACCTAAGCTTTAGCTAATACACCACAAAATTCAATGAAGCAATGCCCTCAATCCTCATACTTTCCTCCATTTGGCACCCTATTTTCAGGTCAGACAGATTCATGTATGAAATAGAGGATGTGAAAATGAAGATGATTGAGACCAAAAATTCCAAGCACACGGTAGTAATTTCTTAGTTCAGAGCCTAGTCTGAGAGACCAAAACTTGAAGAGGAACCCTGATGCAGTTTCTCTCCATCTCCTTTAACAAATATGTGAGTGACGTGTCACCAACACTCCTAGTGTCCTTTTAGTATGGACATCTCCCCTCCACCTCTATCCCTCAATAGAGGAGTGATTCCATGACTGTCCCTGCAAAACCCTCAGTCTCTGTAGCTGTGCATGGGAGCTAAAGGTGGAAACTAGAATTGTACTTTCCTTTTCCAGTGAAAAGCCTTTAGAATACATCTTACTTAACTCTTCCTCCAGTCTTGGTTTGATTAAAAATTCATCAATAGAACACTGAATTTCACCCCTCCCAGGACCATACCCAGAACTTATTGAGTCTAACCATCAAGACCAGGATCTTTTGAGTCATGCCTTCTGGCAGGACCTCATCTAAACTGTGGGGCAGTCATGGGTATATCGTATATCTTATGCTATTAAACAGTCTGGGATGGGTTTTCACATGTTGGTGAACAAATTTGCTATGGGAGAATCAAGTGGAATAGAGCTTCATGCTAACTCTTTTTATCCTGTTTCTGTTTTCAGTCACTTTCTACTATGGCAAGAATCTTAGCATGGAGGACAGGCCAAAGGGCAGTACTGGAATGCTTTGCTTTATGTCTTACACTCTTTCCCCAATATTCTTTTCTACTCTTAATTGCCTTGTTGGCCAGTTTTCATGTGTAGCCTTTAAAGTTGAAAGAGAGGATTTTTTCACTGAGACACACGTGAGGACTCCAGAATTAGCAGTGAGTCTTAATAATCCATGTCTAATATCAGGGACCAGCCTTTGAGTCAGGGCTTCATGTATTTCCTGTAATTTGTGATCACAGTTATTATGTCTCCCACACACAAGGGAGCAGGTGGACAGAGATTACTGAGGAATACCTAGCCTGCCTTCTACTGAGAGCTGCAGGCAGAGCACGGACCTGATCTCCCTATGCTACAGCACACACTTCTAAGTGGCACAGTGAGCAATGTCCCTTCCCAGATCTGTGTGAATCATGTCTTTATGACTAGAAAAGACCATTGGAAACTGTCTTATAAAATCAGATTATATTGAAAACAGCTTCTGCTGATGAAGTCATGGAGAAACAGACACTCTCATTGATTACTTGTGTGAATGCAAATTGATAGTGAGATGGGGGAGAGAGGCAGAGAGAGAATACTTAAACATAATTGTCAGCTCTGTCTGCTGAGAAGGCCTAGCAGCCATGACACACCAGTATCCAGACCATGAATTCTAAATACCATACTTCACTAAAAGAAAAGAAACAAGAGCTCGTGGGAGAAATGGTTGATTCCAGGGCAAGGCAGTAAAGTACAAGATGAGCCTGGAACATCTTGCCATGCCAGAAAGTAGAGAAGTATTCAAAGAACGACGGGGACACTTCAAAATCAAATGAGCCAGCTTGAAAGACTCCCACTAGCAAAATCTGGGAAAGTCTGAGCATCAACATGAATAATTGTAGTAATGGAATATAATACATTGAATAAAATCAGAATCCCGTGAGTCCATACCAACATATATAAACAAATAAACAAAATGGAATAAATAGGGGAAAAGGGATAGTTCCCTTCTACAGTAGAATGTCAATTAATAACTATAAAAGGAATGATCCATCATTTGGCAAACCATCATTTAGCAAACATCATAGTAATATTTTTAGGCATGAATCATCAATGGTTGCTAAAAGTAATGAGTTAAAGTTTGATGAGGAAGTGGACATTTACAGAGCCTCAAACTATCTCTCCACAAGGCCCCTATTAATTACAAAGGGAAAAATTGTAACTTTATAGTGACAAAAAGTTGGTTGACATCTCTTTAATCAAGTGATTAAAGATAACCGAGAGTAGGACAGATAGAACTCACGTGCCTCCTTAACATGATGCAGGGGAAAGAACACAACATTCCTTCCAAGGAATCCGCCAAACTCATGACATTGCAATTCTAATCCATGAGGAAACAGTGGATAAACCCAGATTGAGGGATGTTCTACAAAATAACTGGTCTGCACGCTTCAAAAATGTTAAAGTAATGAAAGACAAAGTAGGACTGAGAAAATCTTCCCTATTAGAGAAGACTAGAGACATGATTATTAAGTGCTTTGGAATCTTGGACTGCATCCTGGGGAACTGAAGCAAAATAAAACAACGTGCCATGAAGGACACTAATGAGATAACTGGCAATATTTCAATAAGGTATATAGATTAGAATTATATCATTCTTAATTTCCTCCTTTTGATAATTGAATTCTTGTTGTGAAAGAAATCGCCCTTGTTTTTAGGAAATACACACAGTATTTAGGGGAAAAAACATAATGTCTGAATTTTTCTCTGTAAGTTTTCTCTTTGTCCTCCCCCTTTCCTCTCTTTTCTTTCTCCCCTGCCCTCCCTCCTCCTTCCAGTGTTGCTGCAGTGACGCTCACAGGAATCTCAAACACACAGGATGCAAAGGGGAAAGAACCAGTCCTTTCTCCTTCCTACAGTCTTCTAGTCTCCCTCCGGCACCTGCTATTGGCAGAGTTTACTGGCCAAGCAGCAATGGGGTTTGCATAATCCCAGCCCTAATATTGCAAATCAAAGTAATGAGGAGTGGAACTGAAGCCGAGAGACAATGCGTCCTTGTCTCTTAGCCCTTCAGAGCTTTCTAGGAGGTGCCTTCATGACATACTTCAGGATAAGAGACTCAGCCTTGGAGAGGAAACTTCACGTTTCCTCTTAGGTGGGCAGGATTCTGACCTATGAGTGCTCACATCTCCTGGTGTCATTTTCTTAAAGGAGACACTTTCATTCCACAGGAAGTAAGCTATATGCTTTATTCTTGTGGTCAGAAATTTCTATAAAATTCTCAGCAAATTTTTCACTAGTGTTGGGACCTTCATTGAGAATCAATTATTATGAGCTCCTTCTCCAGGGAAGAACATTTAGAGATAATCTACCTCTCTCTTCCAGCCTTTATGAGATGTAAGGTCCTTACAATGCATAATGAGTGTCTTTCCCTCCCAATAGTATAACCAGATCTCTCTAAATTTGACCTTCAGGGCTATGTTTATTTACTTATTTTTAAAAATATGCCTTTTGGAAGAATATTGTCAAGTTGTAGACTAGTGAACTGTGTGGTATGCTTTCTGTCTAGTACCATAGAATTGGGGGCATGGGATTTTTAAAAAAAATTTATTTAGTTATTTATTTTTTGGCTGCACCACGTGGCTTGTGGGATCTTAGTTCCCTGACCAAGGAGAGAACCCAGGCCCATGGCAGTGAAAGTGCCCAGTCCTAACCGCTGGACCACCAGGGAACTCCCTGGGGGTGGGCTTTCTATAGCTAGAGTTTGGGAACAAATTCAGTGTTGGAGAATCAAGAGGAATAAAGCTTCATATTGCATCTTCTATTGTGCTTCCTACATTCCCAAGTTTTTTTCCCCATTGTTTTAAGCCCTGATATCTAGAGAAGACTGGAAAGAAAAAAAAGGATTCTGTGCCTCAAGTAATGCCCTCATTCCTTGAAATTCTTATCTACTTTACACTCATGCTTAACGGCAGAGAAATGCAGAGTTATGTGACATCAGGGAAGGGCTTGCTTCTTGAAATCCCCTTTAAGCTTGTCAGAGTTATACAGGAGGGTCTTCATGCCCTGATTCTTAGTATGAGAGACCCAGTCTGGGAAGAATACTTTAAGAAGCTATATATATCCAGGTTTCCCACTGCTATATTAAAGGAAGCGAATTGTCCTGTCTGACTCTGAGCCTCAGACACCATCACTTGGTTGTCATTATCTGCCAAATTTTTATTCAGGCATCATCACTCTGGTGTGGGTGACAATGGTAAGTCAGAGCCTCCTAAATTATACATGGACACTTAGAGTGCATCTAATTCTATCCCTTCCTTCTGGATGGGCTAGTTCTAACTTCTTAGTATGAGTGCAAAGTCTTTCAAATGAAGACCTTGGAGATGCTTTAATAGTCAGGATGATGGGAAGAGATTAGCTGAAATTAGGAGAAATGAATATTCATGTCATATATCCTAAACTATTCTGCATTCTCCCAGACTACTCCGCTTGGACTCAAGTCATGGCATATAGTGAACAAGAAAGGGACAAGGGAAGGATCATTCTCTCTCCCAGAGTTTTCTCTACTTTGGTTTCATGGAAGAGGACAACAAGTAGGCATCAGAGGATGCCATCGAATGATGGTTTCAAGCAGCCTTTTCTTATTCTCCAAGAATTATCTAAGAAGGGTCCTTGTGACCCAGAAAAAAAAAAATTCTGAAGAGAGGTTGTCATTTTCTTGCACCCAGAAGTATACGAGCTCTCTAGGGTCTCTGCTCTACTGTCTCTCATAAAGGCCTCAACTACTAGACAGTTGCTGTAGGTCATAACCTCCCATGGGCAACAAGTAGAATCAGAAGGCATGCAGTTTCCTGTGAACCTCCAGTACTTGTTCCCATTCCCTCATAGCTCTCAGTCCCAGCATGGACGGAGTCATAGAGAGGTTTAACAGAAGGCTGGGTTTTATTTCAGACCCTTTCTTTGTGGTAGGGACTCGGTGTAGGTAGGCATAGAAGGACAATGAAAGGAGATGCTTCATGAAGCCTCTTTGGAGCTCACAAAACTTTTAAACCTCTACAGGCATCTATTATCCCCTTCTCTTTCCAGAGATTGGACTAATTTCAAATATGGAGATACCTGAAGGCTTTATATGGGATTATCTTGCTTAAATCTGCCAAGATTTTTGATATGATTAGGAAATCTCTTTTCTTTGCCTCTCAGGGTTCTGGATTAAAGAAGGTCCTAAAAAATCAATGAAATGTCTCTTCTCCTTCAGAGATTCTTTCCTCTAATTGGTTGACTCCCCCAAGATAATGAAGCCAGCCAACAAATGACTGAATAAAGGAAATTCACACTTAGTTTATAGCGAATGAGTAAAGCAGAAGCTAGAAGAGGTAGGAAATGAACTAGAACCTTCTGTCTCCTCCCTCTGACTCCTGAGGTCCTGCTCTGTGACTCTCACCTGATAGGAGTGTTCCTTGAGGTTTTGAACAGCCGAGGGATTATCTTAGTCCTGTACTTGGTCTAGTAACAATTTTCATTGTTGACTAATTTTATGATATACGTAATTATTCTTCAAGGAAGTACAGTTCAAATACCCTGTAGAGCCTACTTATGCAAGAGAGTTTAAAAACAGCCAAATTCTGCCTTTTCCATCCTCTTCTCTCACAAATCTCACTGCATTGGCATTGATGTGATTTTCTGCCCGTCCACGATAAAAGGAAATGCCTCAAATATGGTGCAGTAAAGAGCATGAGAAATAAATTCCCTGGAATACGAGACAGTTCCCTGCAATTAAGCACCTGGGAAGGGAAACCCAGGTGCAAAAAGCAGTGGGAACAAAACTAATCCGAAAGTCAAGGTAAGCAGACATGGCAAGAACAAGTTAAACATGAGGGCACATTTACTGCAGGATCCCGGTATTCATACAGCGAATGTCATACGAATCTTTAGAAAGAAGCCTTTCAGTTGGGATCTCCCATTTGCGTTTATAGTAGTCTCATAGGCCAACGAATCAGTATATCTGATCTTAAAAAGTCTCATGTGCTTCAATACGTAGATCATTCTTGGTTTCCACGCTGAAAGTTAGTAATTTTTTATTTACTTAAAAGACTTTTAAAATACCAGTTTTTATATAGAAGACCTGATTCATTTGTGGTCTAACATTAATACTAAAATAAAGGAGGTCACTTAAGTAGCTCTCTCTTGCTCCAGTCAAATATATTTTCCATTGACTGCATACTGAGGGACACAGCAACACTAAGTACAGACTCCTTGTGTTACATATGGTGAAATGCAAACCTTGGCCCATCAATCATTCCTTCCCAGTGGCTTTCAGTAAATAAATGCAGTACTCTATCTTAGGAGAATGACTCCATCCGAGTTTTCCTGAAACATCAATAAAAACCCATCTTGTTTGCAACGAGGATATGCTCATTTTAATTAAGTTGATCTCTGGAGACAGATGGACATGTCTTACACTTAGCCTGCCTTGGGCAACAGATACATCCAGGTGAGAACAGTAGGATAAACAGATAAAGATTAAGATTTAGAAGCTGGGTCAGGTGATGGCCTAGGTTTACCTGGGACTCGGCAGAGAGAATTGAAGAGCTTAGCTGGGATGAAGGGAAAGGAACCCTAAAAATCATTTTGATATGGATATGATATGGGCATGATCTGAGCCCTGAGAAATCCTCCTCTAATGCTTGATTTGGTTTTGCTCTGTTCCTTACTTTACACGTTTTGGCCAATCTTGTCCTCAATGTCCCTTACAGCTGTGTTTCTCCTTTTCTCACACTGAAAGTGCTGTCTCCCAGTTCAGGGGAAATAACTGACCCGTGCAAACCTTGCCCTCTCAAAGCTAATTTCAAGTGATTGTCTTGCAGCATGCTTCAGTGGTTTCTGTAACATGCACGCATCATGGGGGAGGAACTGAAATATACACACCTCTCTACTGTTTGGTTTTTAAGGGGAATTAGGTGGGAATTTGGTGCCTATTGAAGGGTAGAAATCAGAAGTTGAGGAGGACAGAGGCAGATGTTTCTATCTGATGCCCAACTCACTGTTTTCCTTTTTAAGGAATGAAAAACAAGTGACCCCTGAAATTCCCTTCATTTTGAAAGGATGGGTGGATAATTACACAGCAACCTCATTGGCAGGTGTCAGGGCCACACTGGGAATTATAAATAGCACCAGGTCTTCCCACCTGGGTATTCTGGGTTCTAAGAGGAACTTCACCTCAGACAATACAGGACTGTCAAGGACACACAGGTCAGAGTGGAGAGGGCTTTTTCCTTCCTGCTTCTGCTTTCTCCTTCCATCCCTTCTAGGGAAGCTTACAATTTCCTCTCCTGGGAGCAAAGTGCAGACCTCTCACTGCTAAAAGGATCCTGTTACAGAGGTGAATTTTCTCTTAGTTCCTTGCCTACCACCTGAAACGGACTTCCAGCCAATGTTATCCTGAGAAAGCTGGTGCTGCCTGGGTGTTAGGGGACTTTGCTGTGTCCCAGCCTCAGTCTCTTTCTGCTCTAGTGACATTCAAATAGAGTATTTCACCCAGCTTCCTTAGAATAAGCCAAATTATCCCTCTTCTCTCTTTCAGAACTTAACATCCTTAATACCAGTGTCTCTCAATTATGTTTGATTGAAAGTACTTTATATAAGGTAAGTAACTTCTGGCTTTGACTTTTTGAATGAGAGGAAAACTCTGTCTCACTTTCCAAAATCATCAATAAGCCTCCTCCTTCCTAGTTACATGTACAAAAAACCCATTTTTGTTCCCATAGACACAATTTGTAGGGATGGTACACTTCGCTGTCTTCCGATAGACCTCCAGTTAAATGTGGTAGAGATAGACAGATAAAGGTAGGAACAAGATATGAGAGAAGTAAAAGCATAAGTTACACTGGAGCAGGGATTTCAGAGAGTGTTGGTAGTAGGGATGTGAAACAAGTGACAAATCTAGCATCAGGATGATATCTTTGAGAACAGTGATAATCTTTTCCTTGAAGATAACCCTCCTTGATGCTTAGGTAGGTTTCCCCATGCCTTTACATGTTCCTTTCCCTCTCACCCCTAAGAAACCTTGTTCTCATTTCCATCTACACTGAAAGCAGAAAGGGGGGATAATAGGCATAAAACGCCCAATCCCTCAATCTTACCTCCCTTGAAGGTCTTGCTTTCTTTTTCCATGGACAGTGGCGTTTTCTCCCATCCTCGTATGTGCAGAATTTTATCTACTGAACAGAAGGAACAGCTTATCCATAGATCCAGGCAACTTCTGGGAAATAAGACTGCCGTAAATTCCATCTTTGGGGCAGGTCTAGTGGGAGACGAAAGAAGATGAGTAAACCTATTATAAATGAAAATAAGGCCGTGAAGAAGAGGGAAAGACCATTCACACCTGCACAGACAAACATCATCACAAACTTTTTCATCTGCTCTCCTAAAAACCCATTTGTCTCTCCTATTTGTTCTTCCCACAGAAGCCTTTTCTTCTCCCTCCTTTTCCCCTACTGAGTTAGGCATCTATGACTCTATGTTTAACCATCTAGTGAGCTAGTTACTTCTTTTGTTAGCTTTCATATGCATATGAATCAGCCGTTTTTCTCCTGTTAATCTGTAATACATCAGTTTAACTTGCAGACTCCAGATACTGAATATAATTGGGTAAAGAAAAAGGTGTCCTTCTCCACACATCAATTTTCAAACAGGAATTTTCACCTAATATGAAAGAAGGAAACCCAACTCTTTAAAAATATTGACCACCACCAGATTCATGATATAAAATTAATTTTCGTTTATTTATTGAGTCAGTATACTGAGAATGTTCTGTGTTTGTGTAATACAGAATACAGAGATACTTAGGACTCAATCATTCCCCTTAGGAAACTAAAACAAATAAACATTAGCACACTTTCTTATATTTCAAGGTTGACTGTGGTTACAATAAGAGAGGAACCAACAAATTATTATGGGAATTTGGAAGAGATAGGCTTGGGAGAGCAGGAAAAATTCATGGGAGATTTAACAACTGAGATGGATGACAAATCAGTGGGATCCACCTCAAATCAACTGATCCATAATTTCTGGAGGGTGAGGCTTGGCCATTGCAATTGTAAAGAAGCTCTCCAGGGGATTCTCATGGAGTCTAAAGTTTGAGAACTACTACCTTAAGTGATAACACATGTGTGTGTGATGTTTATTAAATAGGTAAAAGTGACAGGTAAAAAAGGAATGCAGAAAGACATTATCGTGAGAAAAATGCCTAGAGTGAAGACAGAACATGTGAGGTTTTATATTCCTGAGGGGTTATAACCACCAGGCTAAATTAGGACTTTCTTCAGTAGACAATGTGTAGCCTTTACAGCTTTTTTTAAAAAAATCAAAGTACTACTTTATTGTGTGGTCTAGAAGTATTTACTCGTTCAGAAAGAGTTGGTACTGTGCAGTGTATAGAGTAGGAGGATACACTGGAAGGAAGACAGACTGAATAACCTTGGACAGATAGAGCACCTAGTGAGTTATATTAAACCACATCAGAAGTAATGCTGGGCTTAGAGAGGGCAGTATTTGAGGAAATGGAGAAGAAGGGTTGGATTTGAGAGAGTGTTTTAGGGATGGATTCCATTGTCCAAGTTCTATGGAAAATTTTGTTGGTCCTCACTTTTTAGCTCTACTAGATACAGTTGATTTTTCTGATGAGCATGAGTGGGGGAAGGGGGTGTAGTGTTTGGCTATGAAACAGATTTACTGACCTGACTCATATACCTAAGAGTGCTTAGAATGCCTAGAAAATCAAGAAAAGAGGAAAACCTAGAAAACATTGGGGAGACCGTGGTTTCTGCAGTGGCAGAGATCTTGAAAAGATGTTTGAGAAATTGGCCAAGCACATAAAAGGACCAAAAAGAGGGGGCACTTAAGAAGAGTTGTATTAAGAAAGAGTTCTCAGAGGTCACACCTGCATCTGATAAACCAAGAAAAAATTAGACAGATGGATTGTGTGCAAATAATGTGTGTGTGTGTGTGTGTATGTCTGTGTGAAAGGTGGGGAGGTTGAACAATAAGGACAACTCAGAGAAGTAATGCAGAGGCCAGAGAGCATGGTAGGTTCAGGGAACCTGGAGTAATTACTTTTAAAGAAGGGGAGGCTATAAATGCTGTCACAGAAGGCAGAGGCAGTAGCAGTTATAAGTAAGAGATGGACAGGCAGTGTAACATGACAGATAAGCCAAGGAATTCTGCGGTTTTAACAGCTCTAACCCTGAGTGAATGAGAATCTCAGTTTTCTCATTCCTAAAATGAGGATCTCAGGGGTCACTGTGAGGATTCAGTGGGACAATGCAAGGGAAGCATTTAACATAGGGTCTGGCACATGGGATTAATTACTCAATACAGGTTGGCTCCTATTTATTATTGTTCATTAACTTTCACCTGATAGTAATTTACATTGTTAAGGTTTGAAAGCTAATTTCCATTAAGTCATTCTTTTGAATATTTTAAAGTTCTCTAGAAATCAAAAAAAACTTTATTTCAAAAATATAGCTGTAAGTTTTAAGGAAAAGCACATACATTTCAATAAACAAAAGAGTTTAAAAACCCTGATATGTAGCATAAGCAGTTCAAAATATAATAACTTACATTGAATATGGCCTTGAAGAATTATAATCACTATAAAAGTTCCTAAATTTTCACTGTCTTTCTCTCTGCTTCTCATTCTTTTTCTATTCTATTTCTATTTATATTCTATTCAGGTGCTTATCTCTATGTTTCTTTTGTTGTTGTTCTTGTCTATTTGTTTTTATAGTACACATGGCTCCTGCTTTTTGCTCCTCTAAATTCCACAGGTATGTATTTTTCTTACTCAGTAGTTTTCTTTGTGTTTATTTTCTGTTTCTAACACAACTGTTCAATGACTCCTAATCTGCCACTTTCTGTTAGTCCTTCCTTCAACAGGGAATAATAAAAAGCCCCCCCAGAATAGTATTAATTTTATTTTACATGCTTTATTCATGACTACACATGCAATAAATAGAATGGTCACCTATTACTATCTAAAAAAATGCATGGCCACAAATAGCAATCCACCAAACCAAGTGTCTTTTGACCTTATCTCCAACAAGCCTATTTTACTTTTGATGTTTGTTGGCTTTCCAGTGAATGCTGAATGTTGACTTGTTGAAAAGCAAAAACCTATATTATTCCTTTTTCATGAACATCATTTTATTATCTACATGTTTCATATTATTTAGCTAAAAGTTAGGTACTGCTTAAATAATGAAACAAAAAGAATAAAGTACCTAGGAATAAATCTACCTAAGGAGGTAAAACACTTGTACTCAGAAAACTATAAGACACTGATGAAAGAAATCAAAGATGACACAAACAGATGGAGAGATATACCATGCTCCTAGATTGGAAGAAGCAATATTGTGAAAATGACTATTCTACCCAAAGCAATCTACATGTTCAATGCAATCCCTATCAAATTACCAATGGCATTTTTCACAGAACTAGAACAAGAAATTTTACAATTTGTATGGAAACACAAAAGACCCCGAATAACCAAAGCAATCTTAAGAAAGAAAAACAGAGCTGGAGGAATCAGCCTCCCTGACTTCAGACTGTACTACAATGTAACAGTCACCGAAACAGTATGGTACTGACACAAAAACAGAAATATAGATCAATGGAATAGGATAGAAAGCTCAGAGATAAACCCATGCACATACGGTCACCTTATCTTTGACAAAGGAGACAAAAATATACAATGGAGAAAACACAGCCTCTTCAATAAATGGTGCTGGGAAAAAAGGATAGCTGCATGTAAAAGAATGAAATTAGAACACACCCTAACACCATACACAAAAATAAACTCATAATGGATTAAAGGACTAAATGTAAGGCCGGACACTATAAAACTCTTAGAGAGAAACAGAGGCAGAACACTCTCTGACATAAATCACAGCAAGATCCTTTTTGACCCACCTCCTAGAGTAAGAGAAGTAAAAACAAAAATAAACAAATGGGACCTAATTAAACTTAAAAGCTTTTGCACAGCAAAGGAAACCATAAACAAGACGGAAAGACAACACTCAGAATGGGAGAAAATATTTGCAAATGAAGCAACTGACAAAGGATTAATCTCCAAAATATATAAGCAGCTCATGCAGCTCAATATCACAAAAACAAACAACCCAATCCAAAAGTGGGCAGAAGACCTAAATAGACATTTCTGCAAAGAGGACACATAGATGGCCAACAAATACATGAAAAGATGCTCAACATCACTAATCATTAGAGAAATGCAAATCAAAACCACAATGAGGTATCACCTCACACGGGTCAGAATGGCCATCAACAAAAAATCTACAAACGGGGCTTCCCTGGTGGTGCAGTGGTTGAGAATCTGCCTGCCAATGCAGGGGACACGGGTTCAAGCCCTGGTCTGGGAGGATCCCACATGCCGCGGAGCAACTAGGCCCGTGAGCCACAACTACTGAGCCTGCGCGTCTGGAGCCTGTGCTCCATAACGAGAGGCCGCGATAGTGAGAAGCCCGTGCACCGCGATGAAGAGTGGCCCCCGCTTGCCACAACTAGAGAAAGCCCTCGCACAGAAACTAAGACCCAACACAGCAAAAATAAATAATTAATAAACTCCTACCCCCCCCCCCGCAAAAAAAAAAATCTACAAACAATAAATGCTGTAGAGGGCGTGGAGAAAAGGGAGCCCTCCTGCACTGTTGGTGGGAATGTAAATTGATATAGCCACTATGGAGAACAGTATGGAGGTTCCTTAAAAAACTAAAAATAGAACTACCATGTGACCCAGCAGTCCCACTACTGAGCATATACCTTTCTGAACCATGGTTCAGAACGATGCATGTACCACAGTGTTCACTGCAGCACTATTTACAATAGCCAGGACATGGAAGCAACCTAAATGTCCATCAACAGGTGAATGGATAACAAAGATGTGGCACATATATATATATGGTGGAATATTACTCAGCCATAAAAAGGAACAAAATTGGGTCATTTGTAGAGATGTGGATGGACCTAGAGACTCATACAGGGTGAAGTAAGTCAGAAAGAGAAAAACATATATTGTATATTAACACATATATTTAGAATCTAGAAAAATGGTACAGATGAACCTGTTTGCAAGGCAGAAATAGAGACATAGATGTAGAGAACAAATGTATGGACACCAAGGGGGGAAAAGTGGCGGGGGTGGGATACGTCAGGAGACTGGGATTGACATATATACACAGTATGTATAAAATAGATAACTAATTAGAACCTGCTGTATAACACAGGGAACTCCACTTCGCTATACAGTAGAAACTAACACAACATTGTAAAACAACTATACTCCAATAAAAAATAAAAAAAAAAAAAGAAAAGGAAATTGTTAGCAGTGCTAAGTACTCAGTATACGTTTTATACTTACTCAGTATAAGTCTTTTCCCCATCCCCATTTTCAATATTTCTCCCCATGCGTCTAGCACCCTCTTGGCAAGAAAACTGTTCTGAGGTCCCTACCTGTGCCCAACTACCCCCACGTAGGTTCTCCAACCCCCAAGCCCATCAGATGCTTAGCTGGCTTAAAATGCAAATTCCTAGGGACTTCCCTGGCTGCGCAGTGGTTAAAAATCCAGAAAAAAAAAAAAAGAGCTTTGAAATGTAAGAGCTTTGCACCTTTTTATGCAATTGCTTCTTTTATTATGCAAATACATTTTATTTTTACTTAGTTGGATTAAGTAAAGGTTTTTAGGGGATAAATTGGGCAAGAGAAATGGAAATAAAAGTTTCAATGTTCCTCATGTTCCTATTTCTCAGGAGGCTCATAAACTATGAAAAATCATCATAGTTTTAGAAACTATTAGAAATACTTTAAAAAATGTTTTATTTCAAACAAGTTTACTTCTTCAATGGGACAAAAATATTTTTTTGTATACTATTTTTGTCTGATAGCTTTATATTTCAAATACTCTGAAACCAGTAAAGGCAACTGTCCTGCATTCCTAATTCCCTAGGGATGAGGAACTAACAGTGGAAGTTGGGTTTACTACCCTATTTTCCACCATGGCCACAAAACCCTTCTCCTTCCACAAACTTATTCTCAGTCACTACCCTTGAGTTCTTGTTTTGGGGGTGTGGTTTATAACCTTGGAATTTTCTACAGTTAAAAGCAGAGTGATTTTAGTCTACTCTTGTACCCAGTTAAGGAATCTATTCCGGAGGGTAACAATTCAATAATGCAGTGAATTGTTACCTGAAGAAGCAGAGCTCTTCCTATCAGGGAAATGTTCATGTACCAGGAGACCTTTTTAGTGAGCTCGAAGGGTTATGAGATGAACAATAACAACAGTGATAATAATAGTTAGTCCTTCTTGAGCACTTACTGTAGAGCAGGCATTGTACTGATTGCCCTAAGAGGGACTTGTTATTATTAACCCTATATTAGAGATGAGAAAACTGAGACTTTGAGAAATCCTCTGCCTTTTTCCAGGACACATGGTTAAGTAGTGGTAAAACCAGATTCCAGTCCAGGCACTCTAAATCAGAGACCCTGATTTTAACCATTATACTATATGCTTTTCTACTGAACCCAAATCAATCTCCCTTTAATCCCTACGCAATTATTCTAAATTCTACCCTTTGGGGCCAACAAGAACATGTTTATTCCTCTTCCTCATTCATTTATGTAACAAAAAGAATATTAATTGAGCACCTCCTAGATGTTAGGTACTGCCTTCCAGCCTGTAATACAGCAATAAAAAAAGAACAAAGTTTCTGCTTTCATGGTGTTAGCATTCTCTCCCTTAAATTGTTTGAAAAGACTCAGCAGATTTCTAAGGGTTTTCCTTTCCTCAAACGAAAGTTTCCTACTTCTTTCAACCATCTATCATAGGAAAAAGTTTCAAGTTCTTATCTATCATGGTTATCTGTCTCCTCTAAACATATTCCAGTTGTAAATATCTTTTTAAAAAATGAACCAACCAGACATGAACACAGTAATCCACATGCTTTCTGATGGTTCTGTTAAAAATAAGGCAACAGGCCCCCAATGGAGTTGCTTACGCTAAGACCCATGTCACCAAACCAAGACTTAACTGAATTATAGTTTCCATTTCGAGACATGGAATCTTAAATTAGTAGATCAGAAATCGCCTAATCAGCGTTAGTTAAATAATCTGCCTGTTAAACCCCTGCCATCCCCTAAAGGAAAGTGACATTGCAATAACTTTGTCTAGTAACTTCCTTGTCCCCCCTCCTTTCTGGCTGTAAATGCCATTTTGCACTGACCCTTGGAGCTCCTTCCTGTCAGCTAGTTTGGACGCTGCCCGATTTGAATCAATTTTTGCTCAAACTTAATTTTTTTTTTTTTTTTTTTTTTTGCGGTACGTGGGCCTCTCACTCTTGTGGCCTCTCTCGTTGCGAAGCACAGGCTCTGGACGCGCAGGCTCAGCGGCCATGGCTCACGGGCCCAGCCGCTCTGCGGCATGTGGGATCTTCTCGGACCGGGGCACGAACGCGGCAGGCGGACTCTCAACCACTGCGCCACCAGGGAAGCCCCTCAAACTTAAAATTTTTAATATGCCTCAGTTTATCTTTTCACAGGTCTGGTGACAGAAGAGGGAACCCAAGGAGACCCTCAACAGCCCTCAGGGGGACGAGAAACAGCAGTGAAGGTACCTGCACAGGCCCTTGAGTCGCGGCTTTCTCGCCGCCTCTGGAGGTGGTGGGTAAATTCACTCGAATTCTCCATCCATCCATTGTGTGTTAAGAACTTTCAGACTTTGAGCACTTTTTCCCCCTGGCCTGGGTTCTGAAACTGGCCGGAGTTGGAATGCAACGGACATAAGAGACCGGACTGTTTCCGGTGATGGACGGGGCCGACTCTGAAACTAGACCGGGTCCCGCGTCAGACGTCAGACGTGGTCCGACTTAACGCTGGACTGGTCCGGAGTGACGCCTCGGGCGAATAAAATTTTGTTTGAAGGCTGAATGAGCAGGTTAATCTTACCAAAGATAAACATGAATTACAATGGCCGCAATGGAGAACTTTGAACCTAGATAAGATTATTCATGTATGACGCGCCCTGGAGAAAATGGAGTCTCAGCCAAGCGCTCACCGTGAAGGGTGGAGGGAAAACCCCCTGGGACACCCCACTCTCTCTGGAACCCACAGACAGGATCCAGGGAAATCCTGCAGGAGCTGGCCGAGGGTATGAATCCTTACCGAAGTCAGCTGGCCCATCTCTGTTTCTTTCTGTGCTGCCTGGTCGAGAGAGGAAGGTAAGGTTTCATTTTGTCCCTTCCTTTCCAAATCCAGACTGGCGGGAAAAACATTTGTAAGATTTTAATGTTACGGAACACAAGATTCTGTGCCCAACACACAGTGAGGCTAAACAAACCAAAATGTCGGAGTCTGGAGCAGAGGAAGGCTTAATACAGGACCAAGCAAGGAGAATAGGGTGGCTCATGTTCAAAAACCCCCGAACTCCCTGATGCTTCTCAGGGAGGAATTTTTATAAGTATAATTTGGGATGAGGGCTATAGGAGATGTGACTTTCTACTGATTGGTTGTTG
The DNA here is from genome assembly GCF_039906515.1 of Pseudorca crassidens. Taxonomy (NCBI): domain Eukaryota; kingdom Metazoa; phylum Chordata; class Mammalia; order Artiodactyla; family Delphinidae; genus Pseudorca; species Pseudorca crassidens. The sequence continues at coordinate 124,134,474 of NC_090298.1, forward strand.
GTGAGGTAACGGGGAGGTGCTCCAGGAATCTTGGGCTCAGCCTGAAGTTACCATCCTCCACCTGGGTGGGGGCTTTAGTTCCTGCAGAAGAACTCAAAGATACTGTTAAGTATATCCCTTGAGGGGGAATGAGTTCGAGGTTTTGATCACTGCACTATAGTTTCTTGATCGCTGCGCCTTTGTTTCTGCATTCTCTTACTTTCCTGACCACCAACTGTTTGAATGTGCTCTTTGGAACTCAGGGAAGGTCTAGGAGGTTGAAGCCCTCTTCCTGCAAACAAGAAATGGGGGACAGGGAAAGGATTTGTACCCAGGAGGGCCCCACAGGATCCTGCTCGGTTTCAGATCCTTGAATTGGGTGACTTGTGAATTTGCTTTCAGGTACCATTCCTTGTCCATCCTTTCTTTCCCAGGGGCAGCTATTGCTTCTTGTTTGTCTTATTTTGTGTCCTGAGAACTTGGCTTGGCAACACTTTGGGGGCATGGCCAGGGAGAAATGTGGGTTGCCTAAGTTTATTAACAGGTCAGAAAGAGAGCAGAACCATTAAAGGCAGACAATCTGGGTTTATGTATTGGCTCTGCCTGTAATCTCCAAACCTCTTCTCTCCTGTAATATGGTCCAATTAGACACGACAATTTCTAGCATTCAATGTTTAAATCCATTTACTGTGTCCAAGTTCCTTAAGCTTAGCGTTGTCCTTGAAATGTCCTCTAGCATCACAGACAAGATGCTGGAAGCCATCTTGCATTCATAACTTACCTGAACTGTGAGGTGGTGGTTTGGCTGAGTCACTTGGTAGACCACAGCATCCCCTAGTGGTCAGATTTAAACCTCAAGTCACGTATATTCTGAATTTCACAAGAAATTAACCTAACCCTTAGAGTGTCCGGCAACTGTGTGTTCCAAGTGTGGCACAGATTTTATTGGCTACCTTTGGTTCAGCGGGTGATGTATTCTCCACTATTTATCAGGGAACCTGATGCATCTCAGGTTCACTTAACCCTCTACCCACTTCTCCATTCTGGGCTGCTTCTTTGTATGAGCTTAGGAATTCAAGCTGCTTCTCCTTTTCTTTTTTTGTGATTATAGATACTTTTCTACTTTTGAGGCACTTCGTTATTTCTACCTTATTTGCTGTCCCTGACTATAAACACATAGACCATTTAATATGAGGATGTTACCTAAAGTTCCTGTGAAAGAAATCGGGAAGGAATAGTCCACCTGGGGTGATTGTGGTTTAGACTAGGAAGCATTAGATCTGGAGTCAGCCCTGAATTAAAAGCCTAACTTTGCCACCTATTTGCTGGTGATATTAGTCAGGTTACTTAACTTTTCTAAGTTTACTCACAAGATAAGGATAACCTTCCAGGGTTATTGTGGCTCATATGTAAAGCAAAGTGAACTACACAGCGGCCTCATGATCAGTTCATCTGGTCTGTAGTCCCTTCCTTCCATGGCAAATCATCTCTTGGGGATGGTTTGGTGGTAAAAGTTAATTCAAAATGAGGCCTTAGTTCTTCTTTGGTTATCTCAGCACAAACCTGTCAGACCCAAAGAAGCAGATCTCCAAGTCAAGGCTGAGATATAGTCCTCAGGCTACCAGGGAAAATGGGGAGCTCTACATCACTGCTACTCACCTCAGTAACTAGTAGGGAATGGCCTCTGCTGGGGGAGAATTAAGGCTGAATGCAGAGGCTTCTCCACTGCATAGTTGAGAAAATGTAGCTTTTTTGGTTTCCTCAATGATTCAGAGCCTCTTTGAAAAAGTCGTGTCTCACCTGAAATCTACATTGTGAGATATATGGAAAATCTTAAGACTAAACTCTGTTTCACCAGACAGGCAGCATTTCAAAATCATATGCCTCTGTACCCAGACCAGTGCCAGGCACAATAGATGCTCAGTTAAATCCCAAGGAACCCTAAGGGAATTATTTCAGTCGGTGAAAGGTGATGGGCAACATGTTTCTGGACTGAGAGTTTTCCAACTGTTTCTTAAAATGCTAGTCTAGTCCTCATGGGATTACATGTATTCATGATCGATCATGTCCTGTCACTTAATATCTGCAATCACATTTCCTGAGATGGAGTCCTCAGATGTGAGGAAGATGGGGAAGGAAAAAGCATGAAGGAAACCCTGTCCAAAATTACAGGATTGCTGTGTTTTGTAAAACTTGGTTTATTCTGAGTTTGCCTCCATCCTCCGTCCCCAGTATAATCAAACGTGCCTTTGAGGAAAAAGCATATGGGAGCAACAGCAAGTGTTTAGATGCATTTTATTCAACAATCAGGCCAGCCACCGCATCATAGTGTTCTTATGGAATTTCAGAACCTTGGTTCTCAGCAAGGCCCAGATTTTTGAATGAGGACAGGAGTCTTGTGTTTCCTATAGAAGAGATTGGGGGAAAAAAATCAGCTTAAACTTTGTTGATAAAACGTGACAACGGGAGAAAAACAAGGAAAAAAGATCAGCTTTATTTAAAATAGAGAGGTTTGAGATTCATTTCCATTTCAATTTCTGTTATTCATTTACTCATTCACTTATTCATTAACTCCTCAAATATTGATTGAGAACTATAACGTACATTAAGGATACAACAAAAGGGAAAAATGTCCGTCCTTACAGAGTTTACAGATCTAGCAGGGCGTTATAAAAAGCTTCTGAAATTAATCTTTAATCCATTGTTGCTTCTTTTCCTTCTGACGGCATTGTCCTAGTTACCAGGTTTCCATCTTAGCTGGTGCCTGGGCTACTTCAGGACCTTGTAACTGATTGATCCATTGCCTTAGAACTCTGGGGATTCTCATCTGTGAGATCTTGCAAAAGGAAATTATATCCTTATCCCATATGATAGCTGCTTTAGTTAGCATCTAGACAGAGCCCACGGATTGGCTTATTTTCTATAGCTGTGCTGTCCACTATCCCATATAACTATTTAAATTTAAATCAGTTAAAGTTAAGTAATATTAAAAATCCAGGATCTCATTTATAGTAGCCACATTTTAAGTGCTGGTACCATGGCTAGAGGCCTCCGTATTGGACAGCATTTCTGTCATTGCAGAAAGTTCTACAGGAGAATAGTAGTCTATAGAGAAGAATTTGCCAGTATAGATTTCTTAAGAAGACATACAGGAATTAGAAAAAAAAAGTTCTTACTGAATATATCTGCTAAGCACTTAATGATCAAGGAGATGCAAGCCCTTGTTTGTCTTCCCATCTCAAAGCTCAACAACTAAGGTCAGAACCTGGCTCTAGTTAACCATACAATGTATTTGTTTGGGGCTTTTAATGGGCAGTAGAGACAAAGGCAAAATGGTACATTGGAAAATATGTTGCATTTGAAAAAGACACATTTTCTCTCTAGACCTGTTTTCTTATCAGAGAAATATAGGAAGAGAAGTTACATTTTCTGGCATTCAAATGTTGCTCCCATATTTACATAATTTTAAAAGAATAGAAAGAGCAGGTAGGACTGGTAGGTTTTAAAGTCTAAGGAAACCGGGTATCCCAGCTCTATGCTCATATTTTCCCAATGGTTCAGTCTAAATACTGGGCCTTTTGATTGCGGGCTCTTGGAAATTGACCAAGCCTCAAGGCTGTTGTGTTGCTTTCTCCTCCCCTTGGATGGAAATATGATGTTTGACCTTAAGGTCAAGAACATAAGCCATGAGAAAATTAACAAGTGGTTTCAAATTCCTTTTAACAAGTGGTTTCAAGTTCCTTTTACAAGTCCTTAATGTGGAAATTTTTTTGAAAAAGCAGAACATCCAATGTTTTGGGCCTAAAACTTCAGGATATTAGATGTTTCTCCCTGGAGACCTAATTCCACAATTCTTGTTAAATACTGAGAATTTTCTGAAACGACTTAAAGCAGACCAAGGAGAGGGTGCATGGTACAAGGAATTAGAGATGTGGAATGCATGAAGTCATTTGAACCTAAATCAAAGTGTTAATACCACATCAGTTCCAAAATAACAGAGTTTTCTGGGTGGCTTGTGGGATCTCTTTTATTTGTTTTGATCATTCTACACCTTTATTTAACCTGGAGCGCTTTTGTGATGCTATGAAAATGCAAAGTCCAGTTTAAATGACACCCTTTTCATGAATCCTTTCTTGACCCTTCCAGTAGGAAGCAATCTGTATTTCTCCTTCACTCCTGTAGCATGTTGCTCACACCTCATTTGACTTCTTGTCACAAGTTACAAGAAGCTACCTTATCTGTGCTATTTTCTTTCAGTTATATCTACTAGGAAAGCAGAGGAGACTAGCACAATGCTTGGCACATAAGTGTTCAGCAGCTGAGTAAGACAGAAACTCTGTGGCGAATTTATTTCTCTGAGTACCTGAGTCTAATTCCCATCACCTACCCACCTACAATCAGTTCAGAAACTCCACTGAGGCTAGGTCTCACATCCATAAGTGATTGTGTTCACTAAAGTATTACATAAAGTGTTACAAAGATATGTTTTTGGTCACCTAATCTATATAATTCATATTTGCATACTTCAGGGCTTTAGTGAACACAATCATTGCTATCACCAAGAATGATTTTTTAAGTATAATGGTATTTTGGGTATGTGGACTTTAAAAAATCCAGACTATCTCTTGTTCGCTATAAAAGGTTGGGTTTTTATCGTAGAAGTGATTTTTTTTTATTTAATTGAAAGAAACATTCAAACACTTTCCTTCCTCTAGCCCATTGTCCTTTCTTTAACACCTTTTATACAGCACCATGTTATTAATTCCTTTCTCACTTTTGTTCAGTTTTTTCTTCATCTTGAAATACCTCTCTCTCCTTCTTTATGTTCTAGAGAAAACCTCAGACTTTTCCAAATCCTAGCAGGCACAATTAGTTCTTTTTAGTTTTGTGCTCTCGGAGCACTTTGCTTATACTACCATTGACCACACCGTGTTAGCGTTGAGTGTAAGCAAACTGGGAGACAAAACATGTTGGATTTTCTTGTGGATCTCACAAATATTTAGTCTAGTACCTGACTTTAAAGTATAGTGGAAGGAGCAAGGATTTTGTACCAGATCTGCCACTCATGGCTGAGTGACCTTGAGCAAGTTATTTAAACTGAGTCTCAATTTCTTCATGGGTATATTAAGCTGAGTATTATTTACCTCATAGAGTCATTGTGAATATTAAGTGCCTCGCATAATGCTTGACATAATAAATACTACTTTCTATCATAATGCACACACACACACACACACACACACACACACACACACACATGCACACCTCTCTATATAATCATAACATATATAATAAGGAGAAAAAGAAATCAAGAATTGTTTGGGGGAAAACTAGGTATTTTGTTTCTCTCATGGTGAGATTAATGTTATTGGTATAGTCTTTGAGGCTTAAAGGGATAATATATGTAAAAATTTGAAGACTTCTAGCTTAAAACATATATTTTAAAAGAAATTCAGGTTTGTACTCACATATTTTCAATACATAACACGCATTCATTAGAATAAGTAACTCCATCTGTCCCACAGACAGGGTTATAAATCTTGGGACATCCACTCACTGCACTTGTACATTTAGCCTAAAAATGGAATGAAACAGAATCATTTCCCATCATTTTTCATTTGAATTTATAGCAGAGTCTCTAAAATCTCCCTGGAGTTGATCAGCTTAAAGTGGAAGCATGATTGTGATTGGGAGAGTGATACTAAGTGTTCCAAGAGGAAGAATCCAAAATTTGGAGTCAGAAAACCTGGTTTTAAGTAATGCCTCTGCTATCTGCAAGCTGTGTGACATTGGTAAATCTCTTGGTGTCTCTGAACCACAGTCACTTCATTTGCAAAACGGGAATGATGTTGTTTCCCTACCTATCTCATCATGGCGTTGTGAGGTTTGAATAAAGTGAGTGAGATAATGTTCAAATTTACAATTACTACCTGTGCTGGCTCTCTCAGGTCAGCCACACCTTGAGGCGTGTTCTTCCTTGCACACTAGTCCTGTCACCCTGGTCTTCTCTAAGGCAATTAAAGACACGCGGTGCCTTCTACCCTTGGGGTTTTTGTACAGCCTGTTTACTGTCAGTAAGAACTAGTAATTATCAAATGACTTTCACAGGGCAGACACTGTCCTAAGTGCTTTTCATGTATTATTATATTTTTATAATATTAATATGTATAATATTAATATTATATATAAATATTATATATAATATTAATATTATAATATTATTAATAATATTATTATATTTAAACTCATAGACTATCCTATGAACTTTTTATTATACTCTTCTTCTGGTAAAGGCAGTGAGGCACAAAGAAATTGAATCACCCAAGGCCACACACCTAATAATTACTGGATCCAGGATTTAAACCCAGTCAATCTAGGTCCTGAGCTTTAGCTCTTAACCACTTTACTCTCCTACTTCTCCCTTTGCTAACACTCATTTATCCTTCAGGGCTGAAAATAAATCTCACTGGCTTAGGGCACCTTCCCTGATTTAACTAGGCTAGGTTTCTAATGGAACCAGAACTTCTTTATAACACATCACCAATGTAGTAATTTATTTACTTATACACTTTTGGTTTGCCATCGGCCTTCCCACTAAATATAAATGTAACGAGAAGAGGGACGCTTCATCCTCTGGTCTCCAGATTTACTGAAATTTACATTATAAGTACAAGAAAAACTGGAAAAGTTAGATATAGAATATTTTTCTAGAGGAAGAGCCTAGTTTATTATTATTATTGCTCATTATAAATTAGAGCTCCACCTTGTTGATGAAGAGAACTTTATGGCAACATGGTCAAACTGGCTGTAAGGAGGAAGGGCTGCTTGGAGTGATGTTTAGAAGGTTTCCACTTAAAATCCTTGTCCTACCAGATAGCCCTAGTATATATAAAAACTCCTTCACAGCAAGCATAATATGACTACAGAGAAATTGCCTATGTGTCAGTCAATTTGTCCTTCAACATAAGCGCCTGTGGCGGAACTACAATTACTATCCACATTTAATGGGTTAAGTCTTGCCAGCATTCATACTCCTCATATTAACTTAAATTGAAAGGTGAGTTAGACTACGCTTTGGGTGGAACAAACAGTCTTAGCCCCAGAAATAAAAATTTACAAAATTGTCTTTACCTTTCTTTCCAGGAAGTTAGCTCTAGTACTACCTAGAAAACATAAATCAGACATGTCAAGTTGGGTCATGAATGGGAGAAGCCTGAGGTATTCTCATTCAGAATTTTCTGCTTCCATTTAAGTCTGTGACTTCTCTGCTTCCTCTTGCACCACCCACCCCTTCTTATTACCATTTTTTTTCAAGTATGTCTCATTGGTGTCCATTCACTCCCTGCCTGCTGAAACCTCAAAAAAATTAAGCAAAAATTTGATTAGGACCAAAGTATCTCAATTTGATATTTAGGACAAGTTGACCCATTTCCTTGAAAATAGAAATGATGTACTTACTGCTTCAAATGTGTCAGGCACAGAGCAAATACCTTCTAAACGCTCACTGACATTCTAGTGACAGCCAGCTTGTTGATCTCACAGTGATGTAGGAAATATAAGTATCTTTATCTCAGTTTATAGATAAAGATATGGAAAGTTTCTATAACTAGCTGTGAACACTAGCAATAACCAGGTCTTCTGATGAAAAACTAACTTTTGCACTTACATGTAAGTCTTCTTTTGTAAGTAATGTTTTAAAAAAAATGGAGCTCTTTTGACAATTTACCTTCAGTTCCCAAAGAGCTCCCTCTCTCCATTGCATTATACTGACTATTAGTTCAATTCACATTTCTTGAATTTACAGGTAGATACTTAAAATTGCCATGCTGCATTCTCTAGAAAATAGCAGGTCTTGTTGACATCACCATCAGGAGATGGTGATTGTGGGTGAGCTCACTGCAGGGAAGGAGAACTAATTTGATAGTATCCAGAGGAAGAAATGTTGGTGAGATTTGATTTTGATACTAACAATCTCTGAGGTCATCTAGAGGAAGTAGTTCTTCCTACCTAAATGTATTGAAAAGTAGGGGCTTGGAGAAGAAGGCCCCTGGAATAGTCAGAACCTGATGCGGTGAGAGTCCCACTGAATTTTAGAATCGAGTTGAGTCTAAAATTTAATGAGCACGTAGTCACCACAGGCATCTATATGTATTAATTAATATGCATGAGAAGGGGAAAAGGGACCACTGCTCCCATAAATATTTAGCAAATACAGCAAATAGTATTGTTCCTTTTCTTCGCGAAGTGCTGATTTGGCTGTCAGTAGGTTTCTTTGCTAGATCTGATAAAAATTAAAAAGTGTTAACCATCTCCGAAGACAAAAAGGAAGCTGATGCCAATGCCAGGGGTTCAGATCATCTGTCAAAATTATTAAGACAGTTTGAAGATATAAACATACAGTCTATTCAAGAAGAATATTTTTTCTAGAAATATTCTGTAGGTCAAAAATAAAAATTTTAATCAAATTCTGCCGTTTATACTGGAGTAACTGGAAATCTTTGTTAGCTATTTATGCAATTCCATGAGAACATAAAATTTGTAAATTGGCCTTAAATATTTACAGAGTTAGAAGTATACTTGATATTGAAATAATCCCTTCTATTTTCTACCATAGTTCTGACAAAGAGTCAGCCTCATTACCTGGGGAAAACCATTTTATGTCTGGGCAGTTCTCACTAGTAAAATTGTTTTCCTGTGTTATGTTAAAATCCCTCTTTCTATATATAATTCTCATCCACTGATCTTATTTCCTCTCACTGGGACCAAAAGATCTGTCCAAGAGTAGACTCTAAGTCTAGAAAGTAATGTGGTCAGTAAAGCAACTGGTCAAAAAGGTTTTACTTAAATCAGAAAAATATGCAAAGCCACCTACCAGATAAACTCAATAGGACCAAGGCAGTGAGAAGGAAGATGCTGGCTACCTTCATGGCTGGATTGCTGGCTCCAGGGCTCAGTCAAAAACTGAACTCAACTTACCACTTCTCTCTAGAATCCTGGGACTGGAAGGTTCATACAGGCAGGATGGTATCCCAGTCTCCACCTACTGCCCTTTGTCACAGATCTCCTTGGTTATTGATTGACTCCGTAGCATAGCCTGGACCCAGCACAGCACCAGTGTAAGAAAGGTGAGAGGAATGCTGTGGGCCTAAAATGTGCAAGGTAAAGACTGTCAGGAAGAGATGACTAGTGGTTAGTTAGTTGGTTCTTGCCCTAACTTCCTCTGTGACTATGGAGAGGCCCTTCCTTTCTCAAGCCCTGGTTTTCTCATCTGTAAGGTGAACTCCAAGGTCCTTGTACTCTGTAGTTCTGGGTGCATGAATAGGTGTGAATATCTAAAAAACTCCCTTCATTCTTTCTTCCTTTTCTTCAGCTTTTCCATTTTTTATTCTCTCTCTTTTCTCTCTTTTTCTATCACCCATTCACAAAGCCTAAAGTAGCTGAGAGAGGGACAGGGTAGAGGTAGGGAGGACTCAGTTCCCTAAGGTGTGTGTGTGCTCCGAGGTAGAGTGGGCTCACCAGAGACGCTTACCAGCTTTTTGTCCTTGGACAAGTAGTTCACTTTCACTGAGCTTCAGTATATTCATCTGAGAACAGAAATAATAACAGTACCTACCTCAAAGTGTTGGTCTTTCATTCTAAAATATGCGTTGTGTCTGTCATGTGTGGTTTGGGGAGACAATTCTCAATTATCTCTCATGTTTCTGCATGTCTCATGGGTAGAGACACTGACTGCCTGTGTTTCAAACAACTTTTTCAAGAGGCTTTGTATAACAAACAGCCTTGGGAGGTGGAATACTGTCTCTCTCTGGAGTAAAGGGGAGGTTTGTTTACCGTTGGGTGTAATAAGATAGTATCTTTCACCAGGGTGAAGTTTAGGCAGGCATAGTGCTCTTTTTAAAAGATTAGGGGGCTTCCCTCGGGGTGCAGTGGTTGAGAGTCCGCCTGCTGATGCAGGGAACACGGGTTCGTGCCCCGGTCCGGGAAGATCCCACATGCCGCGGAGCAACTAAGCCCAGGCACCCCAAGAACTGAGCCTGCACTCTAGAGCCCGCGAGCCACAACTACTGAAGCCAGTGTGTCTAGAGCCCATGCTCTGCAACAAGAGAAGCCACCGTGATGAGAAGCCCGCGCACCGCAATGAAGAGTAGCCCCCACTTGCTGCAACTAGAGAAAGCCCGCACACAGCAATGAAGACCCAATGCAACCAAAAATTAAAAAAAATAATAATAATAAAAATAATTTTTTAAAAAAATAAAAAGGGATTTTTTTAACATCTTTATTGGAGTATAATTGCTTTATAATGGTGTGTTAGTTTCTGCTTTATAACAAAGTGAATCAGTTATACATATGCATATATCCCCATATCTCTTTCCTCTTGCGTCTCCCTCCCTCCCACCCTCCCTATCCCACCCCTCTAGGTGGTCACAAAGCACCAAGCTGATCTCCCTGTGCTATGCGGCTGCTTCCCACTACCTATCTGTTTTACATTTGGTAGTGTATATTGGAAGAATCAACATTGTGGAAATGACTATACTACGCAAAGCAATCTACAGATTCAATGCAATCCCTATCAAATTACCACTGGCATTTTTCACAGAACTAGAACAAAAAATTTCACAATTTGTATGGAAACACAAAAGACCCCAAAGACCCAAAGCAATCTTGAGAAAGAAAAATGGAGCTGGAGGAATCAGGCTCCCTGTCTTCAGACTACACTACAAAGCTACAGTAATGAAGACAATATGGTACTGGCACAAAAACAGAAATATATATCAATGGAACAGGATAGAAAGCCCAGAGATAAACCCATGCACATATGGTCACCTTATCTTTGATAAAGGAGGCAAGAATATACAATGGAGAAAAGACAGCCTCTTCAATAAGTGGTGCTGGGAAAACTGGACAGCTACATGTAGAAGAATGAAATTAGAACACTCCCTAACACCATACCCAAAAATAAGCTCAAAATGGATTAAAGACCTAAATGTAAGGCCAGACACTCTCAAACTCTAGAGGAAAACATAGGCATAACACTCTATGACATAAATCACAGCAAGATACTTTTTGACCCACCTCCTAGAGAAATGGAAATAAAAACAAAAATAAACAAATAGGACCTAATTAAACTTAAAAGCTGTTGCACAGCAAAGGAAACCATAAACAAGACGAAAAAACAACCCTCAGAATGGGAGAAAACATTTGCAAATGAAGCAACTGACAAAGGATTAATCTCCAAAATTTACAAGCAGCTCATGCAGCTCAATATAAAAAAAAACAAAACAGCCCAATCCAAAAACGGGCAGAATGCCTAAACAGACATTTCTCCAAAGAAGATATACAGATTGCCAACAAACACATGAAAGAATGCTCAACATCATTAATCATTAGAGAAATGCAAATCAAAACCACAATGAGGTATCACCTCACACCAGTCAGAATGGCCATCATCAAAAAATCTGCAAACAATAAATGCTGGAGAGGGTGTGGAGAAAAGGGAACCCTCTTGCCCTGTTGGTGGGAATATAAATTGATACAGCCACTATGGAGAACAGTATGGAGGTTCCTTAAAAAACTAAAAATAGAACTACCAGTAATCCCACTACTGGGCATATACCCTGAGAAAACCATAATTCAAAGAGTCATGTACCACAATGTTCACTGCAGCTCTATTTACAAGATTAGGGATTTTTAAAACCTTGGCATCCTTCCCTTGTAACACACTGTGCTTCCTGTGCAGGTACCCTTGGCCCTCTTTGTGTCACCCTATGGAGGCTGGGCCTGGGGAACCAGAGCAAATGCTGGCAGTCTGGCTATTGCTATTGAATGATTATATCTCTTTTGTCTGAGTCAGGAGTCTGTGTCTTCTGCCAGCATCTCTTTAACTGTGGCAGGCTAACATGTCAGCTTCCAAGTATAGGGTATAATCATAGACCCTCCCAGGTCTTGATGTATGTTAAGAACTGCACTCATATATGTGGATGGATCAGTGAGTGAAAATGACAGCACCGGTCCTCATGGAGCTTCCATTGCATTTAAGTTGGGGGAGACAGGCAATAAAAAAGTAATCAAATAATTATAAAGGTTATAATAAATATTATGGAGAAAAAGAATAGAGAAGATAAACCTAGAGATTTGGGGAGGTAGTTATCACAAATTGGTCAGAGAATGCCTTGCTGATTGACATTTGAACAGAAACATGGAGGAAGTGAGGAATTGAATCGTGCAAATATCCAAGAACATGCACTCCAGACAGAGGGAATAGAAAGTGCAAAGTCTCTGAGGCAGAAACTTGCTGATGTGTTTGAGAAACATCCAAGATGACCGTCTGGCTGGAGCAAAGTGATAGAGAGAAATATAGGCAGTAAGATAAAGGAAATAGTGGGGGCCTGGATAATGAAGAGCCATGTAGGCCATAGTGAGGACATTGGTTTTTAACCAACGGAAAGCCATTGGAGAGTTATGGCAGAAGAATGACATGATATGACATTCTTTCTAAAAGGGTTTTGTGCTCTATGAGAATAAACTATAAGGCAACGACAGCAGCAAAAAATCCTAATGTTAGGCTATTATAATAGTCCAACCAAGAGACGATGTTGAAAGTGGAAGAAAGAGGTTGATTTTATAGTTGAGGTGAATTAATACATATAAAGCTTTTAGAACAGTTTCTGGCACATGGTAAACATTTAGAAATATTATCCATCACTATTATTTTTATTGGTGTTATTTTTTCAGTATTTAAAATGTTGTTCCATCTAACCAGAAGGTTCTTCTTTAAACTTACACAGCAATGAATTTTTCCTAAGTCTTTAAAATTCACTTTGAATGCTGTTTCTTATTGGAAAGCTTCCTCAGCTCATTCTGAGTTTCCATGGTATCTCGAACATGCTTGAATATAATACATAATACACTGTTGAAACTGTTTGTATATATAACTAGCTCCCTCATCTTCCACTGATGCTTCAACCTTTACCATCCTAGCTTCCTCCACCTTGTTTAGGTCACCAATTCAGGTTGATTAATTCCGTAAACATTTTTCCAGAGCACATGACCTCGAATTCTTCAAACTTGATCAAATGCAGTATAATCTGTTTTCTTGGGTTTCATGATTCCACAGTCTCCTACATTTCCTCATACCTTCTTCATCCTCACGTCATCTCCATCCTCTCTGTTGACACTTCCTCCTCAAATGAGTGAAGACTTGGTGTTTCTCAAGTATTGGTCCTGGGTCCTAGTCCTTCCTCACTTTTCAATTTCTGTAGGTGAGCCCATTTATCCACATTATTTAAATTATATATATAATTATATATATATATTTCTCAAATATGTATCTCTTTCCTATATCTCTCCTTTGATCTTCATACCAAATATTAAGTGCCTTCTTGACAATTTTGGACATCCTATAGGCACTTCAAATTTAATGTTCTATACTACTGTTTTAATCATTTACCACAAATATTTGTCTCTTCAGTCTCCTCCTGGCTTCTTTTCCTTCCAACTGGTTGGGCAAGTCAAAACCTAAGTGTTCTCCTTGATGCCTCCCTCTGCCCTTACCATGCACCATCTTCCACTCTTAATTCGTTACCAAGTTCTCTTCTTGACTCTGTGTCCAAAATAACCTCAATTCTGGAGACTTCTCATTACCTTACACTGTCATATCTAAGATGATGCCATCATTTCCACTTTGACTTTCTGAAATTACCTTCAGGTAGTTTCCCAACAACATCTACCATTATTTCATCCTCAAAGCTACTCACCATAGAACAGTTCAATGATCTTTATAGTGTGTAAATGTGATCATGCTGCTCTCCAGTTTCCCATTGTTCAAAATCCTCAGGAAGGATTGATTTGAATGATACGGCTCCTTTCTACCTCTCTCACTTTATCCCCCACCATTTTCCTCCTTGTTCAATCTGTCAAGCTACATTGGACTTTTCTCTGTTCCCTCATAATAGAGGGGGAGAAAAAGCATCTAGCTTTTAATGCTCAAGATTCAGGCTAAATTTTCTCATGGAGCTGCTTTTCTGAGTCTTCCCTAATTCTCTTCTGCATCTAGATTAAGCTTTGCTATTTTATCATTTCATGATACCCTGTATAGCACTTAACTTTTATTCTATAGCTGTTTGTATGATTATTCTGAAATATCTCTTCACCTTTAGGGAGCAGAGTTGGTCTTTTGTTTACTGTAGTAGCAGCAAAGTACCTGGAAAATAGTAGGTTCTAAATAAATATTTACTGAAAACATGAAGTAAGTAGTACCTGTATATACAGATTTTCTTGAAGACCCAGATTTATGCCTTGTTCATTTCTGTGTCTTCAGTGCCTGATATAGAGTAGTCATTCATTGGTTTCTTCAGTCTTTTATTTATTCAACTATTGTTATAATCAAATATTCATAGAGCCCTACTATTTGAAAGCTCTGGTGCCTGAGTGCTAGGGAAATGCATATCATTTCTGCCCTCATGGAGTTTAGGCTAAGCATTTATGGATGTAGTTTGAATGAGTAGAGTTTTATTCTTTACTCATTTCAAATCATAATTTTATCTCAAATCATAATTTAAATAGTAGTTTTGTTGCCAATAGGAAGGTTCCAGTAACCACTGTAAAGGGTGGGGAGCAGTTAATATTTGAGAAAAGGGATTTTTCTTTGGTTTCACAAGTAGTCTGAGGAGAGGGAATTGGATCTTGGGGCAGGAACTCTTTAGATAATAATAGCAGCAGTGAAATATTCAGATTTAGACCCATCTGATGCCAAAGCCCGGGCTCTTTCGAAAACAATGATTACTAAACATTTGGACTGTGGACCCAAAGTAAAAAGTAAATTTTGTGTTATGGCCTAGTATATACATACATATGTATAGACAAGTAAGACTGTTAAGAAATAAAACATAACCTTTTGTTTTTATTTCTGGTTTTTTTTTTTTTTTTTTTTTTTTGCGGTACGTGGGCCTCTCACCGCTGTGGCCCCTCCCGCCGCGGAGCACAGGCTCCGGACGCGCAGGCTCAGCAGTCACGGCTCACAGGCCCAGCCGCTCCGCGGCATGCGGGACCCTCCTGGACCGGGGCACGAACCCGTGTCCCCTGCATCGGCAGGCGGACTCTCAACCACTGCACCACCAGGGAAGCCCAAGCATAACCTTTTTATATGTGATGATTTTTGGTACTTTTTATTCTGTCCTGTCTCACAGTTCACCAATCCTGACCTGCAGTTTGAAAACCTGTTCACTACAGTGATATCCCATGGACTCCATGCACTCTTGTTTCCTTTTCTTTTCTTTTAATACGTAAGCTTCTTTTGGTTGAAGACTGTCTTTTATTATTTATTAATTTAGTCATTCATTCATTCATTTATTGGGCTGCGCCGGGTCTTAGTTGCGGCATGTGGGATCTTTAGTTGTGGCATGTAGGATCCAGTTCCCTGACCAGGGATCAAACCCAGGCCCCCTGCAATGGGAGCACGGAGTCTTAACCACTGGACCACCACGGTAGTCCCCCACTCTTGTTTTCTTAATTGCTGTAAAATTTAGATAAAATTCTAATTAGAAACTCACCCTAAAATTATGATGGAAAATGACTCTTTGGAGGCAGCAAGTTGAAGAGGACATGAAGAGACAAACCTGGCTCCAATTACAAGCCTGCCATTTCAACTGTGATAGGACTCTGGGAAAATCATTTTCTTCAACTATAAAAATGCACATCATAATATATTTGTTTGGAGTGAGAATAAACCTAGAAAAGTAAATAAATATTGTACAAAAATATTGTCTTCCATCTCCCCTGAAATAATAATTGCCAGCTGGTAATAGTATAACTTCCTGCTCTGGACTGGAATAATGGATAATGCATTTAAGCTTCATATGATTAATATCTTGACAGAATAAATACTATTTGCCCTAGGGGATGGGATGGGCACTGGCTGGAACAACTCTGTTACTATGCTAGACTATTAGTCATATTTAATGTGTTTGCATGGCCCAGCCTTGCGTAAATCTCTCCTTCATTTTACCTCTCTGTGTACATATCCATGTATGTATATCATCAGGAACTCAAGCAGATATATTATGACCTACTCTCCCTTGTTTCAAGGACAAATTATTCACCTGAATAAAGAATGATAACAAACCTTAAGAGAACAGTTCTAATAGTACCGATAATATTGGCTGGAATGGGGATATTGGTTGAGCACCTGTTGATTTTCACATACTGTGCCCAAGGTTTGACTAGCATGAAAAATGATGGAGACTGGAGAGACAGAGCCTTATATATTTAACCTGAAATTTGAAGACCTTCTTTGACTTAGCTGCATCTTAACTCTTAAATCTTATTTTTCATTATTCATGGACCTGCATGACTTTTCTTACATGATGCCTTCTTTTCCTTCTACTGCTTACTTTCCAAACAAGTACCAGTGATTTTAATTGTACCCATCCTCTAAAGCTTGGCTAAAATATCTGTGGTGCTTGATTCAATTAGTAATGATTCCCCCTCCTCTTTAATCTCTCATGGCAGTTCATAAACCTATCACATAATAATAATTTTAGGACTTTCCTGGTGGCACAGTGGTTAAGAATCTGCATGCAATGCAGGGGACATGGTTTGATCCCTGGTCTGGGAAGATCCCACATGCCGCAGAGCAACTAAGCGCATGCACCACAGCTACTGAGCCTGCACGCTGCAACTACTGAAGCCCGCTCACTCTAGGGCCCACATGCCACAACTAGTGAACCCACGTGCTGAAACTACTGAAGCCTGCATGCCTATAGCCCATGCTCTGCAACAGGAGAAGCCACTGCAATGAGAAGCCCACGCACCACAATGAAGAGCAGCCTCCACTCACCACATCTAGAGAAACCTGCATGCAATAACAAAGACCTAACACAGCCTAAAAGAATTAAATAAATAAAATTAAATTAAATTAAAAAAATAATAATTTTAAAAATTAGATCATCATCATTACTATAATTACAATATAACCACTGCAGCTGAAAAATTTCAAAACTTTTATTCTGGGCACTGTGGGACTTTATTTTCATCATTTAGAAACCCTATGGCATTATTATTCCTATTTACAAGTAAGGAAACTGAAGCACAGAGATTTCAGTTGTCATGTTTCTAGTCACAGAGATCAATTACTGACATACATATATTTGTGTCTCTATATATAGATACATATATCCACAAAGATATCTGTATATACATTTATGTATATGTGTGTGCACGTATATATGTATATAAAATGTATATCTGCACATGAAAAGAAATGAAGACAGCCTAAGAGACCTCTGGGACAACATTAAATGCAACAACATTCACGTTATAGGGGTCCCAGAAGGAGAAGAGGGAGAGAAAAGACCTGAGAATATATTTGAAGAGATTATAGTCGAAAACTTCCCTAACACGGGAAAGGAAATAGCCACCCAAGTCCAGGAAGCACAGAGAGTCCCATACAGGATAAACCCAAGGAGAAACACTCCAAGACACATAGTAATCAAATTGGCAAAAATTACAGACAAAGAATTATTGGAAGCAGCAAGGGGAAAACAGCAAATACCATACAAGGGAACTCCCATAAGGTTAACAGCTGATTTCTCAGCAGAAACTCTACAAGCCAGAAGGGAGTGGCATGATATAC
Source organism: Pseudorca crassidens (assembly GCF_039906515.1). Lineage (NCBI taxonomy): Eukaryota > Metazoa > Chordata > Mammalia > Artiodactyla > Delphinidae > Pseudorca > Pseudorca crassidens. The sequence goes on from NC_090298.1 coordinate 124,152,082, forward strand.
TTAAAGTGATGAAAGGGAAGAACCTACAACCAAGATTACTGTACCTGGCAAGGATCTCATTCAGATTTGATGGAGAAATCAAAAGCTTTACAGACAAGCAAAAGCTAAGAGAATTCAGCACCACCAAACCAGCTCTACAACAAATGCTAAAGGAACTTCTCTAACTGGGAAACACAAGAGAAGAAAAGGACCTACAAAAACAAACCCAAAACAATTAAGAAAATGGTCATAGGAACATACATATCGATAATTATCTTAAACGTGAATGGATTAAATGCTCCAACCAAAAGACACAGGCTTGCTGAATGGATACAAAACCAAGACCCATATATATGCTGCCTACAAGAGACCCACTTCAGACCTAGGGACACATACAGACTGAAAGTGAGGGGATGGATAAAGATATTCCATGCAAATGGAAATCAAAAGAAAGCTGGAGTAGCAATACTCTATCAGATAAAATAGACTTTAAAACAGATTGTTACAAGAGACAAGGAAGGACACTACATAATGATCAAGGGATCAATCCAAGAAGAAGATATAACAATTATAAATATATATGCACCCAGCATAGGATCACCTCAATACATAAGGCAACTGCTAACAGCTATAAAAGAGGAAATCAGCAGTAACACAGTAATAGTGGGGGACTTTAACACCTCACTTACACCAATGAACAGATCATCCAAGCAGAAAATTAATAAGAAAACAGAAGCTTTAAATGACACAATAGACCAGATAGATTTAATTTATATTTATAGGACATTCCATCCAAAAACAGCAGATTATATTTTCTTCTCAAGTGCACATGGGACATTCTCCAGGATAGATCACATCTTGGGTCATAAATCAAGCGTCAGTAAATTTAAGAAAATTGAAATCATATCAAGCATCTTTTCTGACCACAATGCTTTGAGATTAGAAATCAATTGCAGGGGGAAAAATGTAAAAAACACAAACACATGGAGGCTAAACAATACGTTACTAAATAAACAAGATCACTGAAGAAATCAAAGAGGAAATCAAAAAATATCTAGAGACAAATGACAATGAAAACATGATTATCCAAAAGCTATGAGATGCAGCTAAAGCCGTTCTAAGAGGGAAGTTTATAGCTATACAAGCCTACCTCAAGAAACAAGAAAAATCTCAAGTAAACAATCTAACCTTACACCTAAAGGAACTAGAGAAAGAAGAACAAACAAAACCCAAATTAGCAGAAGGAAAGAAATCATAAAGATCAGAGCAGAAATAAATGAAATAGAAACAAAGAAAACGATAGCAAAGATCAATAAAACTAAAAGTGGTTCTTTGAGAAGATAAACAAAATTGATAAACCATTAGCCAAACTCATCAAGAAAGAGAGGGAGAGGACTCAAATCAATAAAATTAGAAATGAAAATGGAGAAGTTACAAGAGACACCGCAGAAATACAAAGCATCGTAAGAGACTACTACAAGCAACTCTATGCCAATAAAATGGACAACCTGGAAGAAATGAACAAATTCTTAGAAAGGTATAACCTTCCAAGACTGAACCAGGAAGAAACAGAAAATATGAACAGACCAATCACAAGTAATGAAATTGAAACTGATTAAAAATCTTCCAACAAACAAAAGTCCAGGACCAGATGGCTTCACATGTGAATTCTATCAAACATTTAGAGACGAGCTAACACCCATCCTTCTCATACTCTTCCAAAAAATTGTAGAGGAAGGAACACTCCCAAACGCATTCTATGAGGTGACCATCACCCTGATACCAAAACCAGACAAAGATTGTACAAAATAAGAAAATTACAGACCAATATCACTGATGAATATAGATGCAAAAATCCTCAACAAAATACTAGCAAACAGAATCCAACAATACATTAAAAGGATCATACACTACAATCAAGTGGGATTTATCCCAGGAATGCAAGGATTCTTCAATATACACAAATCAATAAATGTGATACACCATATTAACAAACTGAAGAATAAAAACCATATGATCATCTCAATAGATGCAGAAAAAGCTTTTGACAAAATTCAACACCGATTTATGATAAAATGTCTCCAGAAAGTGGGCATAGAGGGAACCTACCTCACATAATAAAGGCCATATATGACAAACCCAGAGCAAACATCATTCTCAACAGTGAAAAACTGAAAACATTTCCTCTAAGATCAGGAACAAGACAAGGATGTCCACTCTCACCACTATTATTCAACATAATTTTGGAAGTCCTAGCCATGGCAATCAGAGAAGAAAAGGAAATAAAAGGAATACAAATTGGAAAAGAAGTAGAATTGTCACTGTTTGCAGATGACATGATACTATACATAGAGAATACTAAAGATGCCACCAGAAAACTACTAGAGCTAATCAATGAATTTGGTAAAGTTGCAGGATCCAAAATTAATGCACAGAAATCTTTCATTCCTATACACTAATGATGAAAAATCTGAAAGAGAAATTAAGTAAACACTCCCAGTTACCATTGCAACAAAAAAAAATAAAGTACCTAGGAATAAACCTACCTAGGGAGACAAAAGACCTGTATGCAGAAAGCTATAAGACATTGATGAAAGAAATTAAAGATGATACAAACAGATGGAGAGATATACCATGTTCTTGGATTGGAAGAATCAATATTGTGAAAATGACTGTACTACCCAAAGCAATCTACAGATTCAATGCAATCCCTATCAAATTACTGATGGCAGTTTTTACAAAACTAGAACAAAGAATCCTAAAATTTGTATGGAGACACAAAAGACCCCAAATAGCCAAAGCAGTCTTGAGGGAAAAAAATGGAGTTGGAGGAGTCAGACTCCCTGACTTCAGACTATACTACAGAGCTATAGTAATCAAGACAATATGGTGCTGGCACAAAAATGGAAATATAGATCAATGGAACAGGATAGAAAGCCCAGAAAAAAAAAAAAAAGGCCATTATCAAAAAATCTAGAAATGATAAATGCTGGAAAGGGTGTGGTGAAAAGGGAATTCTCCTGCACTGTTGGTGGGAATGTAAATTGATACAACCACTATGGAGAACAGTATGGAGGTTCCTTACAAAACTAAAAATAGAACTACCATATGACCCAGCAATCCCACTACTGGGCATATACCCTGAGAAAACCATAATTCAAAAAAGACATGTACCACAATGTTCATTGCAGCACTATTTACATTAGCCAGGACATGGAAGCAACCTAAGTGTCCATCAACAGATGAATGGATAAAGAAGATGTGGCACATATATACAATGGAATATTACTCAGCCATAAAAAGAAATGGGACTGAGTTATTTGTAGTGAGGTGGATAGACCTAGAGTCTGTCATACAGAATGAAGTAAGTCAGAAAGAGAAAAACAAATACCGTGTGCTAATATATATATATATATATGTATATATATGTATATATATGGAATTAAAAAAAAAAGGTTTTGATGAACCTAGGGGCAGGACAGGAATAAAGACGCAGACATAAAGAATGGACTTGAGGACACGGGGAGGGGGAAAGGTAAGCTGGGACAAAGTGAGAGAGTGGCATGGACATATACACACTACTGAATGTAAAATAGTTAGCTAGTGGGAAGCCGCAGCATAGTACAGGGAGATCAGCTTGGTGCTTTGCGAAGACCTAGAGTGGTGGGATAGGTAGGGTGGGAGGGTGAAGCAAGAGGAAGGGAATATAGGGATATATATATGCATATGGCTGATTCACTTCGCTGTACAACAGAAACTAACACAGTATTGTGACTTCAATAAAGATCTACCAAAAAAAAATAAAGTTAGAAAGTGAACAGAATGTGAGAAAATGGAGACAAAGAGAATGACATCTATTTCAAGAAATTTTGCTCTAAAGACAGTAGGAAATAGAGGCTGTTCCTGAAGGTGGCCATGGGGTCAAAAATGGTCTTAAGATTCGAAACAATGTACTTCAAATATAGACTTCTGAAGACAACTATCAGGCCCATTCTAAACACTCTTTTCTTTTTTTTATTGAAGGATAGTTAATTTACAATGTTGTGTTAGTTTCAGGTATACAGCAAAGTGATTCAGTTATATATCTATTCTCTTTCAGATTCTTTTCTGTTACATCAATATAAGATACTGAGTATAGTTCCCTGTGCTATACAGTAGGTCCTTCTTTATTTTATATACAGTAGTGTATATATGTTAATCCCAAACTCCTAATTTATCTCTCCCCTCCTCACCTGCTATCCCCTTTGGTAGCTATAAGTTTGTTTTCAACGGCTGTGAGTCTATCTCTTAAACACTCTTTTCTGCAAACTGAAAATTGCTAGTTCCTTTAATCATTTACCAGAGTAGGAAGAAAATAATGTCATAAACCCTCAACAGAGCCTTCCTGTATTCAACACATGAAAGGCAAGTGATAAGTGTTTACCGTTGGAAAGGAAAAAAATCGATTGAGACAATCTTTTTTATATTGTGAAGTATAATTGATATACAATGCTATATTAGTTTCAGGTGTACAACATAATGATTTCACATTTTTATATATTGTAAAATGATCACCACAGTAAGTCTGGTCACCATGTGTCACCACACAAAGTTGCACATATTTTTCCTTGTAATAGAACTTTTAAGATTTACACTCAGCAACTTTCCAGGCAATCATATTTTTGAATAAAAGGACTTCTTACAGAGATCAAAAGGCACTCTGGAACTCAATAAGGAAATTTCTTCCTGCATTGGGAATCCTAGTAGTATATTTCCAAATAACAGTTATTAAAGACATACCTTTCAGTGTCATGTGAATACGGTCTTCCCTGCTTTGGCTGCCCCTGTGGGTACCCAGCTAGAATAATGGTGCTCTGCTAGACAGAAAGAATTGCTCACTTATTTGTGCAAACCGTGCACTTAGGCATGCTTCAATTATAGAACATTAAACTACAAATTCTAATTTTTTATTTTTCTTATCTCTTCTACTAGACTAAACCCTTTGAGGTCATGACTTGTTTTTTTCATCTCCAGAGATAAACATGCTGTTTAGTCTAGAGGCACCTGATAAGATGGGGAAAATGATTCACTCTAAGCCTTTGTGGGCATAGTAGACTTTAATAAGTTTGCAAAGTAATGATGGAGGAAATCATATCACACACCGGACAACAAAATACTATAAAGTAACACATAGGTCTTTAGAACCAGTCTTACTTGGGAATCTTTCTTGGCTATTTCCCCCCAAACAGAAGCCAAACCCACAAATGTTTGGTTGTTCCTTCTCTTTTTACCCTGTCTACTCAAGAACAAAACAACAAGCTTCTAAAGCAGGACCGGATGACACCTAGATCCTTAAGATATCATACCCAACAAATTCCTTTCCCAATGAAGACAGTTCTTCCCCCAAGATAAATTCTGGTGCCAGCTCTTAAAATAATAACATTTTCAGCATGTTATATAATGACCCAAATCCCAGTCTTTGGAGAATGACAGACCTTATTTCAAATCTCTGCCTGGGGCTTCCCTGGTGGCACAGTGGTTAAGAATCCACCTGCCAATGCAGGAGACAAGGGTTCAATCCCTGGTCCAGTAAGATCCCACATTTCGCGGAGCAACTAAGCCTGTGCGCCACAACTACTGAGCCTGTGCTCTAGAGCCCACAAGCCACAACTGTTGAGCCTGCATGCCACAACTACTGAAGCCCGTGTGCCTAGAGCCCATGCTCCGCAACAAGAGAAGCCATGACAATAAGCCCATGCACCACAACAAAAAGTAGCCCTCATTCGCCACTAGAGAAAGCCCGTGCACAGCAACAAAGACCCAACACAGCCAAAAAAAAAAAAAAAAAAAAATCTCTGCCTGTGTGGCTTTGAACTAAACTTCACATTTATCACCCTCAGTTTTCACAATCTTTTCTCCAAAACCCCCGGTTGCCAGACGAGTTTAGGAATTCAGAGGGGTTTTTTTTAATTTTAGAGAAGTCATATGATGCATATACTATTCATTATAGAGAGCTCAGTGGTGTCTAGGGCAGCACTCTCTAGAAAAGCACACTAATAATTCTGCAGCAAAACACATAATACAAAGAAAATAAATAACCTTAAATTATCTCTTGACAGATTTTGCTGTCAAATGAGTTACAAAATAAAACAAAACTTCTGTATTTCAGAACTCTGTATGGTTTGGGATTATGAATTAAGGACTGTGGACCTATACCTACTTCATGGAGTTGGCATTAGAAATAAAGAGGGTAATGTATATAAAGCTCATGGCTCAGACCATGACACTAAAGGCTTAATAAATGGTTACTATTACTACTGCTGCCACAGTAGAGCTTATGATAGATTTGGGATCAACTTCTTGCCCTTTCTCTTTTCTCTGATTGGTAAAATCTTTCTCTAATGTATATTTAATTTATAGGGAACTTCTGAACTAATCTTGCATTAACTTTTTAAAAAAGGGGCAAGCCTTCAGTGTTGAAGACCACCTCCATTGAACCCAGAGTGGTTGTGACCACCTCCCACCCATGTTTCCTTGTTGATACAGCCCTGAGTCTCACTTTCCAGCAGCTTTGCTCTCTTCCCAGTCTGGCACTGATTCCTCTCCAGCAATGATTAACTAAATGCTCAAATAGGGGAGAAGGAAACAGTCTAGTTGAGATATGTAAATGTTTACTGGAAGAAAACAAAATGTTTTGGGGAGATATGGAAACCAAGAAAAGTTCTATGGCTAAAGGTAGAAACATATATTTAGGGACAAAAGATCAATATATAACTAACCACATTTCGAACAAGAAAATGCAGGTTGGTATGGAACAAGAACAGCCAGAGGGAGAGAATGTGAAGCAAATGAAAACAATTGGAGTAGATTCTGGCTTTTGGTCCTACTATTCTTAAACTAACCTCTCACATTTTATTAATGAATTCATTCTTGCCAATTCAAATGATCTTTTGTTAGTCTTTCTCACATCTCTAGATTTATGGTTTATGTCTCCAGACTCTCTACCTGGCTTCATTCTACCCTGGAGCATTTCCACTGATGTCCTGACATCATTTTCAAACACTTTACCAAATAAATCTGATCATCTTTTCCATCAATCCTCCTTTTCCAAACTTCTCCTAAGCTAGAGAGCCATCATCATTTCAAATCTTAGGCTTAAAGCCATCTTTTGTCCCTACTTTTCCATGGCACTCGATCTAATCAACTACAATTTTCCTAGTTCATCTCTGATCCACATCCTTCTTTCTATTCCGATTCTATCACTCTGTACCATGCCTGGTTTAGTTCCCTGTGTTCTTTCAGGTGGGCTCTCCTATATGCTATACGCTATGCACCTAATAGTTCTAAAGGGGCATAGGACCTGGATTTACGACTTGGTTAATCCACTCACCAGCAATGTACTCTCTGTTCTCTATCTCTGTATCACCAGTTTCCTTTGTCCCCTAACACAGTCACCAAGTCATGTTGAACCTACTTTCAAAATCTTCACTCTGTTCTCTGCTGGGACAGTGTCTCTCTAATTCAGACCATTATCAACTCATTGAAACAGTCTCTGAACTGTTCTCAATACATCCTACTATTTTTTTAAAGGAAACCTTTCATTTTAGGATAGTTTCAGATTGTGAAACTGAAATTTTCACAAATTTCAGCTTGTGAAACTGTGTATACCCCTCATCTAGTTTTCTGTATTGTTACATTATCTTGGTAGCTTTGTCAAAACTAAGGAACCGACACTGGAACATTTCTATTAACGGAACTTCAGACTTTATTCAGATTTTACTACTTTTTCCACAGCTGTCCTTTTCTTGTCCCAGGATCTCATCCAGGGTACAATATCACATTTAATAGTCATGATTCCTTAGTCTCCTCTGATCTGAGACAGTTCCTCAGTTATCCCTTGTTAATCCCCTTGCCTATTCTTGCCCAAGTTTTGTGAAGTACTAGCCATGTATTTTTAGAGTGTCTTTCAATTTGGGTTTGTTTGTGTTTTTCTCATGGTCAGACTGGGGTTGTAGATTTTGGGAAAAACATCACAGAGATGATGCAATACCCTTTCTGGGCATACATCTCGGCAAGTCAATTAACATGACTTGCCACTGATGATGTTAAACTTGGTCACCTTGTTCAGGTAGTGTTGGCCAATTTCCTCAACTACAAAGTTACCTTTTCCCTCTTTTCATAGTTTATTATTTGGAACAAAATCATTAAGTGTGGCCTACATCAGGGAGAAAAGAAGTTATGTTCAATCTTCTTGAAGAGGGAGAATCTATATAAATTATTTTGAATTCCTCTATACGGAATATTTGTCTCTTCTCCCTTATTTGTTTGTTCATGTATCCAATAATTATCAGTATTTTCAGGGAGGGAGAAATTTCCCCCTCTACCCCTCTTGAGTTCTTTTGGCTGGACCAGTAATAAAATTGACACAGATAGATTAATAGAAGAAAAAGAAACAAATTTTAATTTGTGTACACGAAGTTCATAGACTTGGAACCTAAGAGGTGGCCAAAGTAGGAAGCTTTTATACTCTTTAGATAAAGAAACAATAAATTTATGAGTAATTGACAGGACAAAGAAACTTAGGTTTTGGGTGCACAATTAGTGAAGAATCTAAACAGAGTTTGGACTTGGGGTAGCAAAGTAAAGAAGTAACAAGGTTTGTTTATACAGGCGTCTTGGCCCTAATTCTCTGCCTCTGGCGATAAGGGTGTCCTACCTGCAGATGCAGGGAGTGCACTTTTCACATGAGATTTATTTCCTGCTTTCAGGGAGACAGAGAGGAGGGTTAGAGTGTCCTTCCTGCATTGGCCATTTCTTAAGTCACCTTAATTCAAAATAATCAATATGATGACTTGCCCTGAGCCCCAACAGTCTAGATAGTGATATAAGTAAGTGCAAAACCTCATGAATATTTATTTTATATTTTTAAAATAATCTAATACTAGGCTATTTCTTTTGTTGGTCAAATCATTCCAGCTTTGCCATTGGGAGTGATTTCCACTCAGCTCCTGTAGCCCTATGGCGTGCTCTTTTTCTTTTGTTTTTTGGGGGTTTTTTTTGAACATTTCCTTAATTTCAGTCACTACAAGATGCTTGAACTCATCTTGCATTTTCCCTGCCTCAGCCCTAGAATCAGCCATTTTTCTCCTGCCAGTTTTTTAATCCTCTAATCTGTTCTTCACTTGGAAGCAGAATGATAATGGAATACAGTTATGATAAAATAAAAATTCCTTAACATGGCATAATCGATCCTTTATGATTTGTCCCCTTTTTTTTTTTTTTTTTTTTTTTTTTTTTGCGGTATGCGGGCCTTTTCACTGTTGTAGCCTCTCCAGTTGCAGAGCACAGTCATCCAGACGCGCAGGCTCAGCGGCCATGGCTCACGGGCCCAGCCGCTCCGCGGCATATGGGATCTTCCCAGACCGGGGCACGAACCCGCGTCCCCTGCGTCGGCAGGCGGAATCCCAACCACTGCGCCACCAGGGAAGCCCTGTCCCCTTTTTATGAACCAATTCGCCCACATCTCAGTTTAGATTTCACTTCTTCTGGGAAGTCATTTTTCACCAATGCCCCACTCCCCAAACATGGGTTTAGAAAGCCTTTCTGTGTGTTTCCTTAGTGCTCTGACTGCATGGTAGTAGGCTGTGAATAAACTGTGTTGAATGAATAATATCGTAATCTTTACTATGGCAACTAACCACAGTGTCCTCATTTGAAAAATGGGCATGGTGGCTTCTTACAGATTTTTAGTTTGAATGTAATGGAGTAGGTTTGTGAAAATTCTATGTGAATTTTAATCAACTGACAGATATAAATTATGCTAGAAAATAGAGTTGAGGAATGAAATAATGAACCCCCATGAACCCTCTCCCCACAAACACTCCCCTCCTCTTGACAATACAGATTCTGAGGCAAGAAATTTACTTGGCAGGAAGCAGGAGGAAAGGAATTAGATGTGTAAGACCAAAAAGAAAAGAAAAGTGATGCATTATTGACCTGATTACTGTTGTGGGCAATTGGGCCTCAATCCCCACTGGATGGTCTCTGAGGACATGTATAAAATTGGAAGCCAGAGTATTTATCTATGGAATTCTGGCTCCCATTGCTTAGGGTTGGCTCCAGGAGGTGAACTTCCCTGCATTTGCTTTTAAGCTCCTTAGAGGAGGGAAAAGATTCTGAGGCAGAAAGATTGAGAGGCACAACAGAGTTCTAAAGTGAGACACTGTCAGTGTGCACAAAACTGGTCATCGCAGCTGTTCATAATGAAATCAAAGGTGGGCTGAGGGGTTGTGTTGGAAAGCATAAAAATCACTTGCTATGAAAGCATATTCATGGGTCCTCAGTGTGGATAAAGTCATATAAGACTTGGACACATGACACAGAGAATGATGTGTTAAAAGAAAATGAAGAACTGTATTGAATAAGAGTTCTTAGCTTGTATGAATGGTCAGAACAGTGTAGAAATTAATACTTGCCAGAGTTTTTCTTGGAAACATCATTAAAAGAGTTCTTGAGATGAGTCTTGAAAGATACTTAAGATTTGGATTAACAGAGAAAGGAGGAAACATCACTTCAATCTTATTAAGACTCCCTGGGATACGAACATGTGAGTACATTGGTTGACAAAATATGACAGATATTGCACCTACCCTTTTTCAAACTTTTATTACTAATGCCTTGAATTATCAGGCTCCTGTTACACAAGGAAACTTGATTACCAGCTTCTTTTACTGTTGTGAAAATTGCACATCAGCATTCAGAGTGTGATGTGGGTAGATAGAAACTGTGAAGTCCTTAACCTTATATGAAAGCCTTTTTGTTGGGGAGGAAAGAAATTTTCCTCTACCCTTCTAAGTCCTTCTGTCTGGTCTGAGAATTAAATTGACATGCTACAGATTGAAAGGAGAAAATAGAACAAAATTTAATAACGTGTAGGGGAGCAAAATTTGCCACCCCAAATTGTGTCTCTTTGACCTGAGGATTAATTTAGGCTGATTATTTTTAAGGCTCAAAAGACTCAGGAATACTATTTGAGCTTCCCCTGAACTGCCTAAAGAATGTAGATGGAGGATCTGTTCCAGGAAGGGAGCTATAACATAGATATCTGTAGTAGGGACTATGTGTGTAAAGACGGAGGAACCTAGCAAAGTCTTTGTTAAAATTTCTTTGTGTCCCTTTGTCTCTGTAGGGCCCAGCAAATATTTGTTTACCAAACATTTGCTTTTCCATCATTTGAGCATCTACTGAGTATGGAGAGAATGTGAAAATGAATGAGACATACCTTTCCCCAAATTTTGGTGCCTAAATGAAACATATACAAAGAGTAAGGAATAAAGGAGTAAAACAAAATCCTAGAGACCAGATTGGAATGGATGTTGCCTGGATGCCTGGTCAAAAGTTTGTACTTTACTTTAAAGGGGATATATTGAAGGTATTTAACTGGGAGAGTGTCGACTGAAATAAAAATGCACAGCATGAGAACTGAGAGTTTCAGTTTTATTCAGGGATCTTACTGAGAAATATAGCCTGGGAGACAGCTTCTCAGATAGCTCTGAGGAACTGTTCTAAAGAGGTAAGGGAGGAGCTAGGATATATAGGAGTTTTTGCTGAAAAACAAATGTAGTTGAGCATTAAAAGATTACTGCTAATCATTAAAACAGACATCTCGAGTTAATCATTTTAGTGCTTTTCTATGTATGGTAAGATGCAAGAGTCTGAGGTCATTGAACTTCTTTCTTAGATATGCATCTTTACTATCTAGGGGCCCCTGTATCCAAAGCACGGAATGCTTCCTGTTTTTTCCATCCTGAATTCCCCTCAGAGTGCAATGTTTGTATGCAACTGCAATGGGTTGTGACTTTGTCACAGGAGATAATGAGGACCATCTTGTTCCTTTTGTTTGGAACTTGCTCTCTTTTGGTCATAAATTTGACCAAGGTTTGGGAGGCATTTTGTGACTGATTTGTCCCACAGTGCTATTGAAGGCTCATTCCTAGTTCAGGTAAGGATTTTGTTGATAGGCCATTCATGTGCTCTATCTAGATTAGGCTCTGTTAATAATCTATAAATTCTCTGGATCATATGTCTTACTTGTCTACCATGATCCAGGAAATGTTTTCCCTTGTTGCTTCTTTCTGTAACTAGAGTTACACTATACAATTAATTATTTTTTCTTTTTCTTTGTGGCCATACCACGCGGCATGTGGAATCTTCGTTCCCTGACCAGGGATCAAACCCGTGCCCCCTGCAGTGGAAGCGCAGAGTCCTAACCACTGGACTGCCCAGGGAAGTCCCCTATACAATTAATTTTATGTAGAGCTATATATGTGATCAATTGCCTCAAGATGTTTAGCCAACATTAAGTTTGTCAGAGACTTGGTTACACATGCAAAAAACAACAATTTTATAAAATAGATAGGATATGAGTAATATAGCTAATAGCACTAATAAGGTCATAAGTAGGGATTTAAGCCATGAGCTTCCAGAATTAAACTCTTTAGAAGATGACCAATATTAGGAAGTGGATCACTTAAGGCAGAAATCTGATTTTTCATGTGGGTCATTAAATGTTTTATGTTAGAGGATTCATCTGGTATAAAAACACAGCATTCAGTTTGAATTATGGTGCAGGGGTCTCCTTGAGATGCTGGAAGGATATTGAGGGCTGTGTGATTTTGTAACACCACTTTTCTCATCAAAGTGACCTCAGAATTCAGTAGGCTGATAGCCTGATCACTATTGTTTTAAGGCCTATTGGGTGAATTTTGTTAAGGCTTCGACGTGGGCAATTACATCTTCCAGTTTTACTGAAGGCACAAAAATAGGTGCTAACTGGTCATACCAATGGAATACAGATCTCTTGGTCCATCTGGCTAGTACAATGGTAAATTTGCTGGAGCCATATCTAAATTGGTATGCATGTGGCCTTGAGACCAAGGGAATCCTAGGGTACATCTTCCTTTTCATCGTGGAGGAAGCCAAGACCACAAATTGATGCTGAAAACCATTGAGTTCCATTAGGTGTGACCTCGTATATTCCTGGTTGCCTGACCCAGTCTGTTCCATACCAATCTCTCTCTTTAGGGGAAATTATATGTTGGCATTTTTCCTAAGGCACCCAGCCTAACTTTCTAGCATTATTAGGCTGATAATCTTCATATGATTTAATTGTTCCCAACACAGGGGAGCCTTAAACTTAACTGACCATAGCTTGGTGTTAGCCATATAGATCCATCCCATAACTGAGGGTGGGTCCCTCCTAATAATTGATTAGTTATATTCTTTGACTGAAAGCTTGTTGTTCTGATTGAACTTGAGTAACTTAAAAGAAAATTATTATTTATGGCCATGGTCAGAGCAAGTATGATTGATTGGCCAAATGAGGGGATCCATTTAGCAATATCAATAGCTGTCTTAACAGAACTACAACTTCTTTCTTCTAAAATAAATTTTATAAAGATCATCCAATCAGAGCTGGAGAGAGAAGAAATCCACCAAGGTAAATCAGAAGTACTGGATGTAGGTAATTGACTACAAACCCCACCATTGGATTGATTTCTAAAATTTTCATAGGATTGAACCCATGATAGAAAAACTTTTGATTCAAATGCAAAAGTCCAAGAAATCAAGAAAACACTCTGAATAATTATACAGGTCATGTCTGGCATCTTGGGATAGCCATCTACTTCTAATGTCATCTTCTTCTCATCCTGATATGGGTGTCATTTCTCCTCTGTTTGAGTGTTGTTTTAAGATGAGTTCAAGATCAGCAGTCCTCTCTATAGACCAATCCAGTGCAGGAGTCCTTTTTAAGTGAAAAATATGAATCCATGAGTTAATTCCCTTCAGTTTTGTTGCTCATGAGCTAGTTAAGAGTACCTGATAAAGGGTCCTTTTAACTAGTTGGAAGACAGTCCTTTAAGTGATGCTTTTTCCAGTGCACATAATCTCCTGGTTGCAGGTCACAGAGCATCTGATCTTCATCCAAAGATAGATTAAAGTGATAAGCTTCAGGAACAAGCTTAGAATGTCCTTTTAATAATTCAATTAAACTTTACAATAATGCAACATAGTAACAAGGAGCCATCTAGGAAGTGAGACTTAGGCTAAATACAAAGACAGTTAAAACTAGAACTTAATATCCACTGAAGCATAATTTTCTCTTTAAATTTACCTCATTACCTTCATTTCTACCAAATATGGTCAACTTAAGACTAATTTGTTTGCGAAATAATTCTGGCTTTTAATAAACTTTGATTATTTACATAAGTGTAATTGATCATATGGGCTCTTTTTCTTTTTTGTTTGTTTTTGGTTTTGTTTTGTTTTGGCGGAGTCTTAACCACTGGACTGCCAGAGAAGTCCTGATATAGGCCCTTTTAAATTGGCTTTGCTGGAACTTTTCATAAAGAATCTCAGATTGAACTTTTAAAAGATCTCTCAAGACCTGGAGAGCCTTGCCAAGGACTTGTCATCAGATTTCACCTACAATGTCTACAGATTTGTGTTGGCTCCTCTCTTCTCAAGGTTCTCAAAATATTTTGAGGTTCCTGTACCTGTCAGAAAGTGACCTTTTTAATTTACCTGGTAAGGTTTCTGGGAACCCTGTAAGCAAGGTACCAGGTTGTTTTTCCAAGGAGCTTTCTGGCTCCATAAAGTTCACCTTAGTTATTTAAAGCTGTCTGGTCTTAACCTGATTCTATGCACATTCTCAAATATGACATTCCAGTCAAAGCCATGGTGATACGACCAGTGTTTCCAATTATGTCCTATTATAGGAAAAACAGATTCTCATTAAACTTATGCAAATAATTATATTGTCATGAAAATAAGAATCTTATTGAGTTTCTAGATTGAGGAGGGATCAGTTAGAGAGAAAAGATAACTTTCAATTCTGCTCACAGAGGTGTAACTTACAAAATTGCTGTAAGCCATAATTAGCTGAAGGGGAAAGGTTTCCTTGTATCTGGAAAACAAAGATTAAAGCCAGTAATATTTCAGAAAAAAAGTCATAAAAATTATCATTCAGCCCTATGTAACTAATTCTTGTTGATCTTGACTTCTGTTAATAGTTTTATGAAGCCATCGGGTTTTCCATTAGAATTCGTTAATTTATTACCCAGTTCAGTGGTATGATCTGAAAGTTATCAGAAACCTGTGCTTGTCAAAAAGTCCTTTCTATGGTTCTTGAAGATGAAGGATTTTTGCAAAAGCATCATAGTAAAACAATGTGTCTGTAAATGAAAAAAGACTCAAAAAGTCACAGTTAAAGGCCTGATTACAATGTAATTGTCAAAGAAATTTGGTTAGTTTTATGACATACAATATTAAAATATTAACTAGAATTATGACTGATAACATTATACCATGACGCATTCAATTGTTAGAAATTCCATATAATTCCTAGAACATTTATATTGTTGACATTTACTCATACAATATAACCTAAGAAGTTTTATCACCACTCATTTGACAATAATTTCCATGTAATTTAACATACTAAATAAGCCTAATTAGTTTAATGTCTCTCTGATATGTTCCAGGGGCTCTCTGAATCATGTCGAACTTAGCTAGAGGTCAAAAGAACTTCAATTAGAATTTGACTTAAGGAAGTTTATCAAAGATACCAAAAGGTTTTAAAACACTTGATCAAATAAGATCATAGGTCACTGTGAAACAATACTTATTCATTGAGCTTAGTGACAATAAAAGATTTCAAAGGCAAATACAGAGTGTTGCAACAAATTACTTAAAAGGTAAAGAAATTTTATAGTCTGTTATCAAAAGCAGATCACCAATACAACATTGTAAATCAACTATACTTCAATAAAAAGGAAAAAAAATCAGATCAAGAGTCCAAGAAAACTTTGTCCTCTTAACAGGGAGAAAAACCAGTTCTAACTTTGTACCACCTTACTGTTAATATTAAAATTCATTCCAATCTTAGCCAGTTCTGATCACATATAAAACTCCTTTCTCAGGGTTTCTTTTCCACAAAACTTCTACAGATTCTCTCTTCACCTTCAGATTCCAGCCTTTTCTCTTTTTCTCTTTTTTTTAACTTCTTTTTAGGACAAAATCACCTACTTTTCCCATAACAAAATGCACTTCCATTCCTTATACCTTCTTTCTTTTGCATGCAATGATGTTTTTCCCTATTAATTTTTACTAGTTTTAATTTCATATTTTAATTAGAATCCTTAACCTTTAAAAACCTTAATTTCTAGTAAAAACTAAGAAATAAGAAATTATAAACTGTGCTTTACATTAGCATTCTGTAGCATGACAATCTTATAAATGCTATTTATAATTTCTAAAACTGTGCTTTCTTTCAGAAAATGTCTCAATGTGGCACCAAACATATTTATTAATAGTCCTAAAAATGTTTAGTTTTTCTGTAAAAGGAAGCCTATGTTCAGTAATGTTTCAGTATCTTATTTTATTTGGGAATAATCTAGATATTCAATAACCTTCCATCATTTCTATCTACGTTGTCACAAATGGCAGGATTTCCTTCTTTCTCACGGCTGAATAATATCTATCTATTATTTATCCATGGGTAATATCCATTCATTTATTATTGATGGATATTTAGGTTGTTTCCATGTCTTAGCTATTGTGAATGACATGGCAATGAACATGGGGGTATAGATATCTCTTCAAGATTCTAGTTTTCATTTCCTTGGATATATATCCAGAAGTGGGATTGCTGATCATATGGTGGCTCTATTTTTAAACTTTTGAAAAACCTCCATACTGTTTTCCATAGTGGCTGCACCAATTTACATTCTCATCAGCAGTTCACCAGACTTCCCTTATTTCCACATCCGTGCCAACACTTGCTATCTCTTGTCCTTTTGATCATAGCCATTCTAGCAGGTGTGAGGTCATATCTCATCGTGGTTTTGTTTGCATTTCCCTGATGATTATTAATGTTGAACACCTTTTCATGCACATGTTGGCCATTTGGATGTCTTCTTTGGAAAAATGTCTATTCAGATCCTTTGCCCATTTTTAAATTGGATTTTTAGTTTTTTTGCTATTGAGTTGAAAAAAGAATGTCTTGAGAAATTTTAACCTGGAAAACAGACTTAACGGTAACATAAACTTCAAGAGGTTAAGGACTGCATCACTTTCCCTCCTGTTGTACTCCCCTAATGCCAAGTACAGCATCTGATAGGGTGGTAGGTAAAATTTCTTTTCTGAATGAATTGAGTAAATAAGTAATAATTTAAAACATACAAGAATGATATGAAGGGATATAAGATATATCTGAAGGGTTATTGAGTAAAATGGGAAACCGTTTTCCTTTGTGGCACCAGAAGGTAGAAGTAGGAACAATAAGTAAAAGAAGACAGATTATTAGGCAAATATTTTAAAGTACTTGTCAATGGTCAGTACTGTCCAAATATGTAATGAATTACCTGAGTTATTTGGGAGGACATGGGTGGCCACAGGACAGAAGTAATTTTACAGAGGGATGGGACATTGAATTAAGGTCTTAACGTTCTTTTCAACAGGATACGTCCCCTTAAGCTGATGGAAACATGAAGAGAAAGGGATGTACCTAGAAATGTAAAAAAAATTTTTTGGCATTTAAAAAAAATTTTATTTTATATTGCAGTATAGTTTATGTACAATGTTGGGTTAGTTTCAGGTGTAGAGCAAAGTGACTTATTTATACATAAACATTTATCTACTCTTATCCAGATTCTTTTCCTATATAGGTTATTATAGAGTATTGAGTAGAGTTCCCTGTGCTATACAGTAGGTCCTTGTTGAAATGTAAAATTTGAAAGGTTTTGGAGTTTCTTTATATATTCAACTTCCATTCTCATTTGGCTTCTCCCTTAAATTTGGGCCTTATCAGAGTTGAGGGGAGAATGGTCCTCAGGCACTGGTGGTCCCTGAAGCTGGTAAAGTGCCTGATTCAGACATTATCAAAATTAAATCATCACATATAGTTAGTTTAGGAAAATGTCTACCTCTGTAGGTATGTGGTTACTAGGTAGAAGGACTGAAAAGGCAGCTTGCATTACTGGTAATTCTTTAGAAGCCAAAAGTAATTCTTCTTCAGTCAATAATAATGGCAAAACCAAAAATAATTATTAATAAAAGCACCAGTAGCAGTAAAAATCTATGATAAATAATAAAAATAAATAATGAAAAGAACTCATGTGTACCAACAACTGTGCCGTATTCCATAGAACTCATTTGATGCTACAAAACACATTAGGGACTATTATTATCCCCATTTAACAGATAAGAAAACTAAGGTTATGTGTGTTATGAATCCTACTTGCCATACTTGAGGCCACACTGTTAGAACTGGCAGTTAGAAGCAGATCCTAGTAAATACACAGTCACATTATTACACACACTAGAAGCCATCTTCTACACCTACATGCTCCATTAAAACTGGTGGAAATGAAATATTTGTGTGTGTCTCTGGAAAGTAGGTTATGCCTTAAACATGTGAGCAAGTTGTTCCTTCTTTAGAAAGGATTAAGGAGGAAATCGCTAAAGAACAGTATGTTGACTCTTAGGTTGGAATTTGAGCACTCAAGGAAGTCCCTTGGTAAAACCCTACATTGTCCACACAGTTCAGGTTACAGACTGTGGCCAATTAAGAGTCTTAAAATCCCATAAGTCATCTGCTGAACTTTACATTAAGAATTTAACAAACACTGACTGCTAATACAATGTTTACCAAAGGAAATATTTTTTTTCTAAAGTTTACAGGAAAGATCCAATATTTGAAAACATTTTAAAAAACAGTTTTTAATTTTAAACTGTAAAGCATGCTCATGATAAAATTTGGTAAAAGAAAAGCTGTATAAAAAGGAAATTTTCTTGTTAGAAAAGACCTCCTTTCTAAGCCCTCATGGATCATATAACGTCTATGTATTTGTTCTGATTCAGGCTTTTGGAGACGCATGGTCTAAGCCCTGTATCTTTTCCTTATCATAGCCCACCATGTAACTGAAGGCAACGACCCACTATCCCACCTCCTTGCCAGGCTGGATCTTCTTTTCTACAGTCTAAATGTGGTAATAATAAAAAGGTATTGAATTGAGGATTTTGGCTTTAAAGGAACAGGGACCCACTCAAGAGAAAATGTCATTCATTAGAAGGGATTCAAAGTGGTGCTAGAAAGCCATCAGAAGCTGCGATTGCTTTAGGGATCAGCTCCTCTTTCCCTTCTTGTGGGTCACAGGGTTGCCATCTTCGTGTGTGTGTGTGTGTGTGTGTGTGTG
Organism: Pseudorca crassidens; assembly: GCF_039906515.1. Classification (NCBI taxonomy): domain Eukaryota; kingdom Metazoa; phylum Chordata; class Mammalia; order Artiodactyla; family Delphinidae; genus Pseudorca; species Pseudorca crassidens. The sequence continues at coordinate 124,171,296 of NC_090298.1, forward strand.
TGTGGTACGCGGGCCTCTCACTGCTGTGGCCTCTCCCGTTGTGGAGCACAGGCTCCGGACGCGCAGGCTCAGCGGCCATGGCTCACGGGTCCAGCTGCTCCGTGGCATGTGGGATCTTCCGGGACCGGGGCACGAACCCGTGCCCCCTGCATCGGCAGGCGGACTCTCAACCACTACGCCACCAGGGAAGCCCCCGGTTGCCATCTTTTAAGGCAACCCTGCTTCCTCTCTGCTCTACTCTTTCTCTCTGACAGCAACTTCTCTATATCTTTTATCTTTCTTAAAGTTTCTGCTTCCTTATAATTTCACCTTGCCATAACCTGTCTTGACTCAAAGCAGTCTTTAGGTTTCAGCTTCTATCACCTACTACTTCATTTTCTTGGATTAACATTTTCATGTTTCTAAGATGAAAATTCTGACCTAGCTCAGTGTGTATGTGTGTGTGTGTGTGTGTGTGTGTGTGTGTGTGTGTGTGCGCGCGTGCGCATGCTAGGTCGTACCATAGTTCCTAGTTCTCAGGCCAGCCTGTAGCTTGTCTGCTCTGGAGCTAGTGCTTGGTCCCAGGGTAAATCCATTACAGCCTCTGGATTGGGATCTTGTGATAACCCTCATGGTCATCGAGTAAATAGGCGCTATGGGAGAGGCAGCTTCCTTCCATCAGCACAGCAGGTATCCCTAGGCTCAGCCTATGCAGCGGAATCATAACCCTCTACGTTTCCTTAAAGATATTTAAGTACGAAATGTTCTCAAATACACATGACTCAGTAATACTCACCAAGACTGTGAGGCTCTACTTTTCCAATTTTAAAGAATAAAAGCAGCTAAAATGAAGTATTGGGCCCAAAGCCAGTGCTGTTAACAAGAGTTGTCTAGCATTGTGGTCTATTTGATCTTAAGACAAGTGTTCTTTCTTCTATATCAGAGGTTCTCAAACTTTGACACGCATCAGAATCACTTGGAGGGCTTATGAAACCACACGTTGTTGGGCTGCAGGCCAAGTTTCTGATACAATCAGTGGGTTTAAGAGCAAGCCAGAGAGTTTGGTGACAAGTTTCTAGAGAAATCCTCGATGTTGACCTGAGGATTATACTTTCAGAATCACCATCGTATATAAGTGGCTTCACCTGCGTCTCTCACTGATAAGCAATTGTAAGATGCAATTTTTTTGGTTGCCCAGTAAGCTGGTGACAGGAGAGTGTAATTCTACTTATCTTCTTCGTAGTGATTTGGGACCTCATAACTTTTTGTTTTCCCTGGAACAGAGGGTGGGAATAGACCCAGTCATTTACAAGGCTGGGTCAGGGCCGTGGGTACCTCCTTGAATCTCATTTTGATTTACCAATCTGATCAAACACCTACATCTGTGTAGGTCACACAGATTTGAGGACAGTCATAGA